>NC_138867.1:145705874-146057056 GCF_965194805.1 Balaenoptera borealis | reverse complement strand
CGTATAATGAGGCTCAAGGTCTACTGGAAGTCCAATCTTCCACCATCTTGATCCTAGTTGGTACTAACCAGGTTATATCGTAGCCTCAAGGGCTATGTCATTCTTTTAGAGGTTGTGCCCTGCCCCCTTCCCTCCTGTTTCAGTTCCAACTTAAAGAAGGGATACGCTAAATACATAAAGACTAGTTCTTGCTGAGTACCTGTATGTGCTAGCTCTGCTCTGGACAGTGGCGATAAAGCAGCAAACAAAATAGAGAAAGATTCCTGCCTTCATGGAACTTATGCTCTAATAGAGAGAGGCAATAAACCAGGTAAAAAGATAAAATAGTATGTTGCATGGTCTTAACTACTATGGAGAGAAAATAAAGTAGGAGAGAGCATAGGGGGTTTGTTAGGGGTGGGTTACGACTTCAGCGAGGTGTTCAAAAAAGGTGTCACTGCAAAGGTGGCACTTGAGTAAAGACCCTCAGATAGTGAGATGCGACTCTCTGAGGGTGCTGAGGGGGAGGGGGAGCATTTCAGGCGGAGGGAACAATAAACGCAAAGGCCTGAGATAGCAGCTCGTAGGGTGCGTGCGTACAGCCAAGGGGCCCCCCATGGCTAGAGAAACAATGGCGGGGCTATCAGGGATGGCATTAAGGGCCATTGACCCGACGACATGGGCTTAACATGCAGATGGAGAGCCCCTGGAGTGTTTTGAACAATGGTTTTACATAAATGTTGTGCATGTAAACAGGAAATAAATGCAGGCTCCAGGTCCCCCTGCAGAGGTGTTGAACGGGTGAGCCAAATCTGACAGTGCTCTGAAATCGGATTCATAGTGATTAACAAAATAAAGGGAGGGGGGCAGGAAACAGCATCAGAGAAATCCAAGTCCTTGAACCTAGTTGGAACAAATTATAGGTAAGAAGTAACCCTGCAGAGCAGGGTAGGGATGTTTTCCCTCTTCTTTTTCGGTCTTGCTCTGCCAGGTCTTTGCGCAGATAAGGTGACATGGAAATCTTAGCAGCATTCTGGGCTGGGAAGGGGGACATTGGAGGGTTGCCCCTCCTCCCCATGCCCCTCCACCCCAGGTCCAGACGCTCCCCTAAATGCTTTACCTACAACATCTCATTTCCGCCGACTTAATCCTCACAACAGCCTTATGAGCTGGGGCCTCTCTGCTTCGTTACATTTTAAATCAACACCCAGAAAAAGAATTGCCTTCCGCTTTATTCTTTATCCACTTAAAGACAAACACTACCCCTTCAAATGGGTTAATTTTGAGATACATTCTCAATACTAGAAATGTCAAAACGTGAATGATAGAACTGAGGCAATTTGGAGTTACCACATCCATTTCAGATAATGAAATTGAGGCTCCTGCAGTTAGAAGTGTAAAAGCAGAGACTCGAACATGCAACCCTTGGTTCCAACCCCAGTTCCCTCATTTAGTAGCGGGCAACCCCATCCACCTAGGTGCTTAGCTCAGAAATGTCCTCTACCACATTCCCTCTACCACAGTGCCGACACAGAGGGTTCATCTTAATCCTAAATTAGCAGGACCTTGGCAGATGGAGCCTCCTACCACAGTACACATCTGCTGATTTTTTGCTCCATGGCCCAGCTCCTGAATTTTGCTGATATGTTTTAATCTTTAAAATATATGTGACTTTGACATTCTACTCATTAACATCTCTATTTGTGTGAACACAGAAATAGTATGTTTTTCTTAGCCAAATCTTTGAATAATATTTAAGTTTGACGGGAAATGGGCCTTGGCCTTGGGTACCCAGAACACATTGATAAAGTTGATCCATTTGATTGTGTGCTTCCAATTCGTCAACCACAGCTTTCCTCTTGGCAGATATGGGTAACAGATGAAAAGGTATTTTCTGTGTCAGCATTAATGTATCACTGAAAGCAAGTCAGTGACAATTTGTAAGATGAAGCATACCTCTAAGAGAAAACCACCATATCATCAGGCTGAAATCTTTGGAGGGGTAAGCAAATCTTTACGTATTTAAATCGAAGGATATGTTTGGATGTTGCCCATTATAAATTCTTAGAGTTGGAAAGCAATTATGACTTATCACTCTGGTGGTAGTGAAGTCCAAAATATACTTTTTATTTATTTATACCCAAGACACATACATATTTGTTAAGTATCGTCTTTATCTTGAATTTTATTGCTCTGTCTTAAAAGCCATCTCTTGTTTATAGGGATTGAGATTTAATCACAAGTGCTGGGATAGTGTGTGGTACTGCTATTAATTTTGCCAGGTCTTTTTAGGTTTAAGAGTTCTTTTAGTGTACTTAAGATGAATGCTTGTGATAGTAGCAGTTCATGCTTCTTAAGCCTTAACAATGTGCCAAGCCCTGTAGTAAGTGCTTTATATGCATTGCCTAACTTAATTCCTTCTTATCCAGCTTAGATTTCATGGTTCAATATTATAATCACTTCCTCATACAAATGGCCATATTGTCCTCCCTCTTCTCTCTCCATCATTCTTCCCTAGCAAAACCTTAATCTGGCCAAACCCAACCCTCTTCTTTCTCCATTCACTCATTCCCAACTGAATGTTAAAGAGAACAAACAACTATGTCAATTGATCTCACTTTAAATTCATGTCCACAATCTCAAATGGCACAAAATGTAGCCTGGTCATCCTATCAGCTCCCCTGCCAAACCCCCAGCATTCTCAATGAAAAGTTCCTCAGGTGGGAACCAACACAGTTGGTCAAGGAGCCAAGTGATGGAGGGGAAGAGTAGTAGGAGGTGACGTCAGGGAGTTGCAGGTTCCCAGATCATAAGGGCCTTTGTAGGGCATTGTAAGGACTTGGCTTTTGTGTTGACTGAGATGGGAAACCATCGGAAGATTTTGAACAAAGGAGTAACAAAGTCTGACTTAGATTCTAACAGCATCACTCTGGCTACTATTTTGAGAAGAGTTTAAAGGGCAAGGACAAAATCAGGGAGACAGGAGATGATTGTCATAATCCAAGCAAGAGATGCTGGTGGCTTGGACCCACGTGGTTGCGAGGAAGGAGGTTATAAGTGATCTGACTTTGGCTATTTTTGAAGGTACAGCCAACAGGGTTTGCCAATGATTTGGATGTGATAGAAAGTGAAGGCTCAATAGGGACACCAAGGTTTTTGCCTGAGTGACTTTAAGGCTGAAATTGTCCTTTACTGAGATGGGAAATACTGTGGGTGGGGCAGGTTCATGGGTGGCAGTGGGAGGTGAATAAACCAAGAGTCTGTTTTTGGACATGTTGAGTTGGAGATGTCTACTAGACAGCTCTATTAGTTTCCTAGGGCTGCTGTAACAGGTTACCACGTACTTGGTGGTTTAAAACAACAGAAATTGATTCTCTCACAGTTTTGGAAACCAGAAGTCTGAGCTCTAAGTGTCGGCAGGGCCATGTTTCCTCTGAAGGCTCTAGGGAAGAATCTATTCTTTGTATCTTTTAGCTTCTGGAGGCTGATGGCAATTCCTTGACCTGTGGCTGCATTGCCCCAACCTCTGCCTCTTTGGTCTCATTCCCTCTCTCCTACAGAGGTAGGAGAGAATCAAGGGACCGTGGGGCTGGAAGCCAAGTGTCTTAGGCCATTTGGGCTGCTATAACAAAGTGCCATACACGGTCCAGCGGTTAGGACTCTGCTCTTCCACTGCAGGGGGCACGAGTTCATCCCTGGTCTGGGAGCTAAGATCCCGCATGTCACGTGGGCAAAAAAAAAAAAAAGTGCCATAGAGCGGGTATCTTATAAACAACAGAAATTTATACTTCATAGTTCTGGAGGTGGGAAACTAGGATCAGGATGCTGGCAGATTTGGTGTCTGGTAAGAGACCACTTCCTGGTTCATAGATAGCCGTCTTCTTGCTGTGTCCTCACATGGTGGAGGGGCAACGATGTTCTCTGGGGTCTCTTCTATAAGGACACTAATCCCATTCATGAGCCCCACCTCCAAATACCATACTATCAGGGATCAGGTTTCAACATATGAATTTGGGAGTGGGAGACACAACTTCAGTCTGTAGCACCAAGTGAAGATACTGTTACAGAAAGGAAGAAACGATCAATCATATCAGATGATGCAGTAGGAAAAATTAAATTAGGATCGAGGGTTGACCATTGGCTTTAGCGAGATGGAGCTCAGAGGAGATTTTGGAAAGAGAAGTTTGGGAGGAGAAATAGAAAACATGGTTGGGGATCATTCGAGAGACAATAGGCAGCTGCAACCTTGATGAACTTGGCTATTAGCTCTAGTAGCTTTCTCCTGGATTCTTTGGCATTTCCTATATATAGGAACAAATTTGAAAACAGTGGTGATGGTTGCACAACAGGGTGAAAGTAATTAATGCCACTAAATTATACACCTTAAAATGGTTGAAAGGATGGTTGAAAGGGCACATTTTACGTTATGTATTTTATCACAAAATTTTCTTACAAAATAAAAAGAGACACCAGGTGAATAATTGGAGACAGTGAGTAGAGACCACTGTTTTGAGAAGCTCGGTTGTAAAGCAGAGAGAGGTAACTAAGCGTGGGATTTAAAGTAGTTTTTTCTTTTAAGCTGGGAGAAGTTATAGCATGTTTGTATACTGGTGGGAATGATCCAGTAGAGAGACATTTCATCTGTAATAACAGGAGGGAGGGCAGCAGGAAGGTGAGGAAATATGCTGGGGCAGCTTGTGGAAGTTCCCTTCTGACAGCTTCTGTTTTCTCAGTGAGGTAGAAGGGAGGTCATCAGTCAAGAGTGAGGATGGGGACAAAGTGTTGGAGGCTGGGAAAAGGCATGAAGTGGTGGCTTATGACAGAGAGGGGGGAATGGACTTGGGATTGGTCCTCACGGGTCGGATCCCCAGACCAGCACAGTAGCATCATCTGGGCATTGCTGGGAATGCAAATGATCGGCCCACCCCTTCTTGTCAGGGATTCAGAAACCCAGGGAGTGGGGCCAGCCATCCACTTAACAAGCCCTCCAGGTGCATCTGCTGCCTGGTCTGATCTGAGAAGGTCCAGCCTACTTCAATATGATATAATGGCTGGGTATTAGCAGCCGTAGGAAGTTAGTGGACCTGAGAGGCTGGTGTAGTGGTTCTGAATGTGGATTCTGGAGCCAAACTGCCAAACTGGGTTCTGTTCTAATTCTTCCACTTAATTTTGTGATCTTGACCTTGCTGTTCCTCCATGCTCTCATCTTGAAAATGGGGATGATGATGGTTGTACCTTATAGGATTGTTATGAGGAAAAAATGATTTATTACATGTAAAGCACTTAAAATTTGCTGTACACCTGAAACTAACACAACATTGTAAATCAATTATACCCCAATAAAAATTTAAAAAATTTTTTTTAAAAAGTATGTTTTTAGGATTTTATTTATAATGCACAGAAAAAACACAATGTGTTACCAATAACTCTCAGTCGTATTTTAAAATATCCAACAATAAAAGACTGGTTAAATAAATGATTTAGCAACATGATAGAATATTATGCAGCCACTGAAAATATTATTACTATCTTTTTTTTTTTACCTCACTGCACAGCTTGCAGGATCTCAGTTCCCTGACCAGGGATTGAACCCGGGCCACTGAGTGAAAGCCCAGAATCCTAACCACTAGGCCACCAGAGAACTCCCTGAAAATATTTTTGAAAGATATTTTTGAGATATCTCATGAAAAATGCTCATGAGATAATTTGGGGCTTAGAAGCAGCAGGATACAAAACTGCATTCAGGTGATTACAACTCCATGATTATATAGTAATTTGGGCTCACACTCAGTGCCCTCTGCATACCAGGCATGATATGATTTGATCTTCATATAACTCTATAAAGGAGCTACCCCTTATTATCCCCATTCTACAAATGAAGGATCTGGGGTTAAGTAAGTTGCCTGAGATCATCAACTAGAAAGAAGCAAGGTCAAGATTGCAGTCTGGGCAGTCTCTCTCAGAGCCCTGATTTAACCACTGAGCTGGCGGGAGGTAGAGAGGCCAGGGTTGGGGGAAGGCAAGACTTCAAAAATGTCCTGGGTCATGGGATTAAGGTCTCAGGAAATGAGAACTACCACCTTCAGGTGCTCAGACCTAAAACCCTGGGGTCATCTTGATTCCCCTCTTTCACACTCCACATCTGTTCCATCAGCAGATCCTGTCGGCTCTAACTTCCAAATATGCTCAGAGTCTGGCCCCTTCTCACCTCCTCCACTGCTTCCACCTGGAGCCTCCGACCTGGTCTCTCTTGATCCCCACCTTCCATGTGCCCAGCCCCAGATACCATCACATTGATATCACATGGTTGCCTAATGGTGGTAGGAGAGTGGGGTTGTTCAGGATCTTCAACATATTTTAATCAAGTTTTAATAGTGTTACAAGGAGAGTGATACCTGTGTAATCCAAAAATGCCAAATAGAAGATGGCCCAGCGCCCTCCCCTAACCCCCAGCCTCAGGCCCCCCGAGCTGAGCAGCTGCTGCCCTAATTCTTGGCTCTTCAAGCCTGGGTCTCTGCGCACCTGCAAGCTTTGGAAGCCCCTCATAGAAGGTGACCTCTTGGCATCCCATGGCCTGAGGAAATCGGCAGCCGGCTGCTGGCGGTCAGGACCTCCTCAGCTTGAGGGTCCTACCAGCAGGCCCCAGCAGGCTTGTCTGGTTGCTTTTTACTGTCCAGTCTCAGTTTCCTTCCTGTTCATTGTCTGTCAGGGGAGGGGTGTCTGGCAGACTGAGGGGCTTTTAAGTTAATGGCTGCTTTTATTTCCTCCTGGAGTCTGGGGAGTCTTAGGCTCTTGTTCCATTGTTCCCCACGGACTCCTAGTCAGGCTGGAATGCTCCTTTGTCACACACCTAGTCCAGTGTTCACAAAACGGGTCTGACGCTGAGGGTGGCCATAAGCATTTAAAAGAAGAAGAAGAAGAAAAGGAAAGGGAAAAAAAGCCAGCATCTTAAAAATCAGGAGATATCTCGGTTTCCTCTTTCTTTGAGAAATCTAACAAACTGGGAATAATGGACCCAAACTCTGGAGCTGGAACAATCAGAGCGGAACAGTGGTCGCCTCACTTGGGATGCGCCATGAGCTGTCTGGTTCACCGCAATCTTCACCACTCCCTATTGTCCCCCGGCACCTCGGTTGCATGGCCCTTGAACATCACACTTGTGCTGTTGTCTTCCTCACAGAGAAGAGTACTTCTTTATCCCTGTGTCTCCTTCAGAGTGGGGAGTGGGGGTAGGGAAGTTACACAGGAGGGCTGTGAGAGCGTTCTTCCACCCAGCAAGATTCTCTCACGTTGTCTTCCTGACCCCTTGGTCCCCCTGGGTTTGTTTCCCACCCTGGGGATCTAATCCCATCCCCTCCTTTGACAGAGGAGAAACTGAGCCCTGTGGAAGAAGAGCTGCTTGCCAACTCCCCACAGTGAGTTTACACAGCACTTGTTTTAGGCTCTAAAGAGCAATGTCCTGGGACTTCCCTGGCGGTCCAGTGGTTAAGACTCCACCCTTCATATTCAGGGGGCCCGGGTTCGATCCCTGGTCGGGGAACTAGATCCTGTGTACCGCAATGAAGATCCCGCACATGGCAACTAAGACCTGGCACAGCCAAATAAATAAATAAATATTAAAAAATAAAAGCAATGTCCTAGGAATGTTCTGGCATGTTTTGTTATGAGTGACACATATTAGAGAGCAGCTTGTGCTTCCACGCACCTTTCTTCTTTTCATAGTCACAACAGTCTTTTAAGGAAACAATAGTTCCTCCTTTTTACTACCAGAGAGCATAAGTGTCCAGGGTCTTACAACTTTCTGAGTCTCATGTGAAAACTGGGGATAATGCCTTACCAAGCTGAAGTCTGAGCCAGCTGATTCCTTCAGACTCCATTAGCTCTGCTATCCATATGTCCCTCATTTATCTATTAATTCAGGAAAACTGTATTGACCACCTCCTTTACATAAGGCACTGTCCTTGTCTTCAAGGAGCCTAAATGGTGTGAGGGTAAATTGTAATGGTGGGGAGAAGGGGAAATTTTTGCCCCAAGGATTGCCCATGGAGGGGGATGGGTGAGTTCAGATTAAGAATCATAAGGTATAGAATATCTTTAGGAGGAAACATAAAGGGGTGTCTTAGTCCATTCAGGCTACTGTAACAAAATACCACAGACTGGGTCACTTATAAACAAGAGGAATTTATTTCTCAGAAGTCCTGGAGGCTGGGAACACAAAGAACAAGGTGCCAGCCTGGTCACATTCTAGTGAAAGCACTCCTCCTGGTTCATAGCCAGCACCTTCCCGCTGTGTCCTCAACATGGTGGAAGGGGCCAGGGGTCCCTCCAGGGTCTCTTTTATAAGGCACCACCCTCATGACCTAATCGTCTCCCAAAGCCCCCACCTCCTAATAGCATCACCTTGGGGTGTTAGGATATCAACATATGAACTTGGGAGATGGTGGGGACACAAACATTCAGACCATAGCAATGGGCTTCCTCTGGGGTAGAGTTCAGAGGGACCAGAGGTGGGAGCTGGGCTAGCTCCATTTGCAGGGCCCAGTGCTCAATGAAAACATGGAGCTCCTTGTTCAAAAAGCAGGGAAAAGTGCTGTTAAAGTTATTAAAATATAAAGTTTTTTTCCTTTCTTCTGCCATCTCTCAACTTGTCATTGTTTTATTTGCTATTTAATGTTCTAAGTAAAGAAAAATTGGGAATTCCCTGGCAGTCCAGTGATTAGGACTCTGTGCTTTCACTGCCAAAGCCCAAGGCGTGGGTTCAGTTCCTGGTCGGGGAACTAAGATCCTACAAGCCACATGGCATGACCAAAGATTTAAAAAAAAAGAAAAGAAAAGAAAAAGTTAAATATTACTGTGAGTTTTATCATTCATCTTTATATTGTGCACTGACACTTTTCAATGCAAAAGTAAAAGTATTTAACTCATATGCAGGATCCCTGAAATCACACAGTTCATATTTCACAGTTTGTATGTTCATATGTATTTAGTTTATAAAATAGCAGTGGAAATGCTATACACAACTAATGCAACTTTTTATTTCACTCCTTTTTGCTTTTGTTTTGGGGTTTTTTTTTGGTTTTGTTTTCTAATAAAAATTGTATACATTTAAGGTGTACAACATGTGTTTTGATATACATATACATAGAGAAATGATTACTACAGTTGAGCTAATTAACATATCCATCACCCCATCATTGTACACAGTTACCTGTTTTTTGTTTTTGTTGTTGTTGTTTTTTTTTTTTTTGGCCGCCCCACTTGTGGAATCCTAGTTCCCTGGCCAGGGATGTAACCTGTGCCCCCTGCCTTGGAAGCATGGAGTCTTATCCACTGGACCACCAGGGAAGTCCCTACAATGCAGTTTTACTATCTATAGACACTATGCTGTGCATTAGATCCCCAGAACCTATCCATCTTACAGGACTGCAACTTTGTACCCTTTGACCAACATCTTCCCGTTTTCCCCAGCTCCCCACCCCTGGTAACCACTGTTCTACTATCCGCTTCTATGAATTCGAGTCTTTTAGCTTCCACGTGTAAGTGATACCATGCAGTACTTGTCTTTTTGTGTTTGGCTTATTTCACTCAGCTTAATGCCTTGCAGGTTCATCCATGTTGTTATACATGACAGGATTCCCTTCTTTTTTAAGGCTGAATAATATTCCATTGTGTATATATACTACAATTTCTTTATTCATTCATCCATCAATGGGCACTTAGCCATGTCTTGGCTATTGTGAATACTGTTGCAATGAACTTCTTGAGATGTGCACATCTTATCAATACTCTCTACCTCTGGCTCATTCATGAGCCAGGAAGAGAGGAAAGGAAAAGGAATGACAGGTTGCCCCACCTTTTCCTTTCCTTCTGTGTCATGATACATGGTAGCTTAATACACGGACGCAACACCAGTAAGAAAGGCTATGATAGGCTTCCTGGGTCATTCATATTTCTCAGAATGTTATTGCCTTCTGTTATGGGTTGAATTGTGTCCTCCCCCCCAGATATGTTGAAGTCCTAATATTTTATTTGGACATAGGGTCGTTCCAGATATAGTTAGTTAAGATGAGATCCTACTGGAGTGGGGTGAGCCCTTAATCCTAGATGGCTGACTACTGTCCTCATAAGAATGTCGTGAAGATAGGGGCAGAGAGTGGAGTGATGCAGCCGCAAGCCACGGATTGACGGCCACCACCAGAAGCTCAAAGAGGCAAGGAAGGGTTCTACCCAGAGTCTCAGAGGGAGCATAGCCCCCTGACACCTTGATTTCAGAGTTCTAGCCTCCAGAATTGTGAGAGAATAAATTTCTGTTGTTTTAAACCACCCAGTTTGTGGTATTTTGTTTACAGCAGACTTTAGGAAATGGTCACACCTTCTTTTTGCATTCAAAGCAAGTCTAGCGCAGTGGAAAGTATAGCCTCTCAGGGTTGTCGGTTCCTCCTGCCCCCCAGATATAGAGGTAACACGCTTACCTTCTACTTCTTTGGATTTCACTGAACTCCCAGGCCTAGGAGGTCCACTAGAATTCCATGCTCATGGGGCAGCAAGGAGCAGCAGACACCTGTGTCACAGATGTCATCTGCTCATGTGCATGCTCCTCTGTCCTCCTGCACTTCGTTTACGGAACACGGGTTCAAAGACAAAACTCTTAAGAATTTCAGGGTGGTGACAGTAGAACATTAAAATCAAGCACAAGGCCCTCCTGAGCTTGAGGCTGTACAACTCAACCCAGGAACTGGCCCAGTGAGAAGGAAATTTATTTTTTTCTTATTCCTTTTGTGCCTTTTTGATCTCATACTATTTTTTAAAATTTATTTATTTTATTTTTGGCTGCATTTGGTCTTCATTGCTGCGCCTGGCTTTCTCTAGTTGCGGCGAGCAGGGGCTGCTGTTTGTTGTGGTGCGCGGGCTTTCATTGCGGTGGCTTCTCTTGTTGGGGCGCTTGGGCTCTAGGGTGCACAGGCTTCAGTATTTTTGGCACGTGGGCTCAGTAGTTGTGGCTCACAGGCTCTAGAGCGCAGGCTCAGTAGTTGTGGCGCATGGGCTTAGTTGCTGCAAGGCATGTGGGATCTTCCCGGACCAGGGCTCAAACCCGTGTCCCCTGCATTGGCAGACGGATTCTTAACCAGTGAGCCACCAGCGAAGTCCCCTCATACTATTTTTTTAATTGAAAAAAGTAGTATGGACCAGCTTTATAAGTAATCCTAGGTTTTGAGTTTTGCTTGCAAAATGCTGCTTTTTAAAATTCTTCCTGCTGGGGTCTCAGACCTAATCTGTAGAAATATATCTCAAGAATTTCTAATCAAGGATCATAAAGGATTTGGCCAATGTCCTTTAGACTATGTAGAGCACAGAGCTAGAAAGTTTAAAGGGGTTGGCTTGGTTTTTGGTTAAAGACCAAAGTGGTAAACAAGGATTATGTCTCATAGTTTATAGCCCAGAGGTCTTCCTTCTGTCCCTATAAACTGAGCCAGGCTTCATGCCTTTGGTCCTGAATGGAGCAATGCAAACCATTAAGACCCTAAGGAAATACTACTCAAAGTCTTTGCCTCAGCTTAGGACCTGTAAAGCTGAGTGCCCGAAGAATTTATGTCACTGATCATCCTGCCACCCAGGATATTCACTGCAGTGTGGTTGTGGCAGCAAAAGGCTGGAAACAACCTAAGTATCCAGCAAAAGAAGACTGGTTACATACATCATGATGGATCCATACTATGGGACTATGGGATAACCGTGCAGCTCTGCGGGCACTGCCATGAAACAACCGAGAGGGAAAAAGAAGGTGCAGAAGGATGCATTCCGTATGCTGCCATTTGTGTAAAGGGGGGAAAGGCATGGGTGCTCATGTTGGTAAGTGCGTGGATCACTTCTGGAAGGAAACACAAGGCGCTGCTTATCCTTGGGGAGGAGAACAAGGCCTAGGACCAGGATGAGAACACGTTCATCTCACCATAAATATATATTTTTAATGTGAGAGCTTATAGCCTATGGGGGAAAAAAAGGCAAAGGGAAGTTAAAGGGAGCAGTTTATAATATTAGATTGATTTGTCCTCTGAGGAAGATTGGAAAGGTCAGAGAAAAAAAATATATTTTCTCATTTTACACCTGGTAAAGTTTGAGGTAGGATGGCCTTGCTCTAAATGTTTGGTTCCGAACTTGTGAGCTTCAGAGATTGGAAGTGGGAGGGTGGTAGTCGGCTCATAGTAAGCACTTGATACAGTTTTAGTTTTTGAGTGAATGAATGAATAAATGAATGGATACTTCTTAGCTTAGTTGGGGATGGAGTGGGTGGGAGAAGTAACTCCAGTTGTGTTGTTCCCCTGCTGTGCACCAGAGGAGGCTTCTTCTGCTAAGGGCACCAACATCATTTCTACCTGTGGACAGGACTCACTACCAAAAACATCAGTGCAACATGTTTTTATCTTTCAGAGACACTGGGAAAACGAGAGAATCCTGAGAATGATACAAAAAGGACTGCAGAATACGAATGATGTTTAGTATCTTCTTAAAATACCCTGGGAGAAAAACCCCAAGATTCTGTCTCCCTCTCACCTATAAGAACTCCAGATAACTGAGAGCTGAAGTTTAGGAAAAGAAGACTCCAAATCAGTGAATAATAAAGGTCTGTCCTCTTTTGGTGTAGCCTGAGAAAGAAATAATACTGCTATGAAAAAAACAAAACAAAACCAAAAACAAAACAACACTGTGAATTGTTGTTCAATGGAAGCCCACTCTAGTAAATATATCGTGTGATTACTTAAAAATAACATTCACTCTTTTTTCCTGATTGTGAAAGTAATGCATGTTTCTTATAGAAAATTTAGAAAATTCAGTTATACTAGGATAAAAAGTTAATTAGAATTACCCATAATCCTACCACTCTGATTACACAGTTAATATTTTTACAGATTTTTTTTGTTTCTTTTGTGTGTGTGTGTGAATGTAATATACAATTGGGATCATAATCTAATCTCCTTTTTCACTTAATGTCTTGTGAACATTTTCTCAAGTCATTATTCATTCTCTTAAAAAATGGTAAGAGCCAAATTATTATTTAACCAGTCCCTGTTCTAATAGTTCATGATGATAAAAGAGCATTTGTTGATGAAACCCCTTGTAAAGAAATCTCTGTACTCATCTGCTTATTTTTTTAGAATAAATTTCCAGAAGTGGAATAGTTGGCTACAATGATACATTTTTAAGGTTTTTGAGTGATATTGTCTTTCAGAAGATGGTATTAATTTATATTCCCACCAACACTGTATATTTGTCAGTCCTGTGTATTGTGTTTTTAAAAATTCTTGACAAAGATATACCTTGTTTCTAAAACATGTTTAATGTCTTTACTAGTATGAGCATTTAAAAAATGATAATTGTCCATTTGAATTTCTTCTTTCTTTTAAAAATATATTTATTTATTATTTTTGGCTGCATTGGGTCTTAGTTGAGGCACGTGGGATCTTTGTTGTGGCATGTGGGTTTCTCTCTAGTTGTGGTGTAGGAGCTCCAGAGCGCGTGGGCTCTGTAGTTGGCGACACACCGGCTCTCTAGTTGAGGTGCTCGGGCTCAGTAGTTGTGGCACATAGGCTTAGCTGCCCCGTGCCATGTGGGATCTTAGTTCCCAGACCAGGGATCAAACCTGCGTCCCCTGCATTGGAAGGTGGATTCTTTACCACTGGACCACCAGGGGAGTCCCTGAATTTCTTGTTTCATGCATGCCTGTTCATCCTTTTCTGCATTTCAGGTATTAGCGTTTTATAATATGTATTGATTTACAAGAGGTCTATATAGTAAGATCAACCTTTACCACATTTGTTAAAAACATTTTCTCCAATTTGTCATTTTCCTTTTTGGTGATATTTGATGTCTAAGTCTTGCAAATTTATTCAAATATATATACTCATCCTGGCCTTTTGTTTCTTCCTATGCCTTAAGCTCTAGGCCTTCTCCTCTGAAATAACCTGTGTTTTCTTTTAGTTCTCTTGTGATTTTTTTTTTTTTAGGGGGTGGATATTGATATTTCTTTGTAGTTCTTTGGGTTTGAAAGAGTTAATTTGTATGTTGGGACCCACCAAATGGAGGCTGCCCCAGTGGCCTGGCCTACATCACAAATCTAAACCTAAATCAGCCTGCACTTATGGGAAACACCTCGCTGTCTAGGAAACCTAACTACACCAATCACAGTCCTCCAACTCAGCTAAAGCTGGCTCACCTTACCCTAGAAAACAGGACCTCCTAGCCAGTCATGCCCTGTTTCCTCGTTGCCTCTTCTAATGCTCTCTAAAACTCGCTTTTGCCCAAAATCCCTTGGGAAGAATGTTCCACCACTTGTGAGTCACTGCACTCTCCCAATTCATGAATTGTTTTCCCTTAAATAAAGAACATGAAACTCATTACTAAATTGTTTTAGTTTTGTCATTTGACAAGTTCTTATATTTATTTTGATGCTGGTTTAAATAAATCCCTAGTTTTACTTTTTTCCCCCAAATTAACTAATTTCCCCTGCCCAATTTATTGAAGAATTTATCCTTTTCCCCTCAAAAGTGAAATGCCACATTTATCACACAGTTAATTTTTAAGTATGTAGGATATGTTTCTAAACTTTCAATTATTCCACTGATACTTCTCCATCCATTCTTGTGTCAACACCACTGTTTGAATTATAGCCTTGCAATATGTTTCAAGATTTGGCAATATATAGATCTATCCCCCATTTTTTTTTTTTTTAAAGAAATTCACGTTCTTTTATTTATTTATTTATTTATTTATGACTGTGTTGAGTCTTCGTTTCTGTGCGAGGGCTTTCTCTAGTTGCGGCAAGTGGGGACCACTCTTCATCGCGGTGCGCGGGCCTCTCACCATCGCGGCCTCTCTTGTTGCGGAGCACAAGCTCCAGACGCGCAGGCTCAGTAATTGTGGCTCACGGGCCCAGTTGCTCCGTGGCATGTGGGATCTTCCCAGACCAGGGCTCGAACCCGTGTCCCCTGCATTGGCAGGCAGATTCTCAACCACTGCGCCACCAGGGAAGCCCAATCCCCCATTTTTAAATTATAAAAATCTTAGCTTTTGTCATAGATATTCCTCCATTTGAGTGTTAGAAAAAGTGTTGTCATCCCTCCCCTACCCCCATCTACCCACAATCGTTAGAATTTTATTGAGTTAATTTGAGTAAAGTTGATATTTTCACCTATTTCTATTTCTTCAAGCCTTTCTTATTATGTTTAACCTTTAAATTTTCTTTATTCAGAGCCTGCACTTACTGTTTATTCTTAGATACTTTTCACTTTCACACTAGTTTTTTAAATCTATTTTTTATTTTTTATATTAAAACTTCTCTTTAAGTACCTATTGAAGCTTATCAAAGCTGGTTTAAAATTTTTTTTTCCAGGTGGGTACTTGGGTACCAGTCAGAAACCAAAGGCTCTTTAGTGGCAGCTATTTGTTGTTTGTTTTATACTTGGCATGGCGATTATCCCTTTATATGAAGTATCTTATTTAATGATACAATATCTCCAGCAGGTTGGTGCAATTTTTATTCCCAATTTACGCATGAGGGTTCCAAGCTTATAGAGTCTGAGGAACATGGCAAAAGTCACCCAGTTGCTAGCTGGATTTGAAACAGATCTGTGAATGTCCAAAAGAATCACAAAACCCAATCAATCTTCTGTGCCATCAGAGGAGCTGATTAAAGGGCGTGCCTTTCCGAAAACAATCAACTCAATTAAAAAGACAATGCCTTCCATCCAGCGGACCCTCCAAAAAGACTGGTTTTCTCCCAATGTAAGGCGTAGAATTTATACTTTGCAGGAGCACAAAAAAATATCCGTTGATTTACTGAGCCTCCTTTAGAATCAGGGACTCGTGGATAATCAAGAGCGGATTTTCCGGCGCTTTCGTGGAAACTGTCCGTTGGGAAATCCACCTCCCCATTGCAGGGCCGGTTAAAAAAAAAAAGCCAGGTGGAACCGACGAAAGGTTGGCTAGAACAGCGCACGCGGGAGAGAGAACTTTCTGGGGGCATCCTGCCCGCGCCTTTCACGAGTGGCGCGCGCAGGTGGCGCCGCGGTCTCAGCGCCGCGGTCCCAGCGCTGCCCGCGTGAGTCCGCGGGGTGCCCAGGAGGCCACCCGGCGCCCACGCGAAGGTGAGAGGAAGCTTTCCACCGAGGCGGGGGAGGAGGGCTGACAGGAAACGCAGCCAGCGCCGGCGAAAGAAAGACTCCAGTTCCCAGCCCCCCGCCCCGCGGGGTGCGGGGGCCGGCGGCGCATGCGCGAGGCCCGGCCCCCAATTCCCCCGGCGAGGGAGGAAGGCCCCCGGCGGCCCCGAGGCTGCGAGCCGCGGCGGGACCCGAGCGTACGCAGGGGCGCGGCGGTGGCGGGGGCTAGCCGGGCTACGGAGGCGGCAGTCAAGAGCGTGGAGCGCCCAGCGCTAGGGCCCATCCGCGTGCAGGCACCCCAGGGCACAGCCAGCTCGGCCCTGGGCCGGGGGGCCCGGCGCCCGCAGCCCCCCACGCCCGGAGAGGGATGCGTGAGTTTTGTCCCGGCTGGAGGGCAGGATGTGGGAGCAGGACAAAGGCTGGGCGGCGGGGGAGGAGTTGGGGACGGCGAGCCGGTGGCCGCTGCCGGAGCCCTGGCCTCTGGAGAGCTAGCGAAGTCGGCAACTTTCTCTGCAACTTTTGCGAAAGGGAAGATAAAAATTCTGCAAGTTGTTGCACAGCTCCAGGTCGCCTCAGGTCCCGCGAATAGAGGGGAGGGGGCACTGCAACCTTCCCGGGATGGGAGGCGACCGCCAGCTCCGCTGAGCGGGACAGGAGGGGGCGCCCGGCGGAGACCCCGGCCGAGGACGAGAGAGGATGGGATGCCGGGGGGCGCGCTGTGGCCGCTGAAGTTGCCCGTGTCCACACAGGGTGCGCCCTGAGAGCCCGGTAGCCTCGCATCGCGGCGCTGTAGACTCGATGATGGATGAGCCGTGGTGGGAAGGGCGTGTCGCCTCGGACGTCCACTGCACCCTGCGCGAGAAGGTCAGTCCCTCCCCGCCCTTGTCACTCGCAGGGCTGGGTATTTAAAGTCCCTTTCGCTCTCGACTCCGTATCCTCAGGTCGCCCTGCGTGGGAACTAGGAACTCCCGGTGCTTTTCTTTCCCCCTGCTCTTAGCCTCCTCCTGGGACAGTCGTGAGGTGAGAAACGAGACTGGAGAGCTTAAATTGGTTTTTCTGCTTAGGAGCCCAGAGTTCTCAGACAACTAAACTGTACCCCTTAAGGTGGTATTTCCCATAGTACTGTCACCCGAGATTATTTTAAAGGGTACATGAATGAACTTAAAAAAAATAATTATCGTGTATTTACTTTAATGTGCAATTTAAAAACATATGTATGGAGCAAGTTCTGCATAGGCTAAATGATGCTGATTTTCCATATATTGTAATGATGTAGGAGTTCCTTTTAAAATAAATTTAAGTGAAAGTAGTGACTTTACATAGAGAATAATTAGGTAAATGATAGTATAAGGCATACGTAGTTAATGCCCCCACCCCAAATATATCTAGGATGGGACTGAATAAGATTTAAGAAACACTAAAGGAGAGGCTACACAGCACTATTTACAATAGCCAGGACCTGGAAGCAACCTAATCGACAGATGAATGGATAAAGAAGATGTGGCATATATATACGATGGAATATTACTCAGCCATAAAAAGAAGTGAAATTGAGTTATTTGTAGTGAGGTGGATGGACCTAGAGTCTGTCATACAGAGTGAAGTAAGTCAGAAAGAGAAAAACAAATACTGTATGCTAACACGTATATATGGAATCTAAAAAAAAAAAAGAAAAAATGGTTCTGATGAACCTAGGGGCAGGACGGGAATAAAGACACAGACATAGAGAATGGGCTTGAGGACATGGCGAGGAGGGGGAAGCTGGGGCGAAGTGATAGTAACATCGACATATATACATTACCAAATGTAAAATAGATAGCTAGTGGGAAGCAGCCAAATAGCACAGAGAGATCAGCTCGGTGCTTTGTGACCACCTAGAGGGGTGGGCTAGGGAGGGCGGGAGGGAGACGCAAGAGGGAGGGGATATGGGGATATATGTATATGTATAGCTGATTCACTTTGTTATACAGCAGAAACTAACACACCATTGTAAAGCAATTATACTCCGATAAAGATGTTTAAAAATAATAATTAAATAAATAAATAAATAAATAAAGGAGAGACTACAAAACTAAGAGAATGTGGGGAGACAACAAACACTCCCCTGCCAGTTTGCCGCTGGTGGCAGAAGGTGGAGGCAGCTGAAACGTGATCTCTGCTTTCCCCTCACCTCAAAGGGAGAAGTGCTGATGGGCTCCGGGAAGGTGGAAGAGTCCAGGTGGGTTAGAGACGTGGCCTGTGTGTCTTGTCTCCTGCCCCTGGGCTGAGACTGGGAAGGGTGGTTTGAGGAACAGGTGTGAAATAAAGGTGAGTATTGGTTTCCTAGGGCTGCTGGGACAAAGTACCATAAACCTGGGGACTTAAACAATAAAAATATGCTCTCTCACAGTTCTGGAGGCTAGAAGTCCAAAATCAAGATGTTGGCAAGGCCTTGCTACTCCTTGGCTTTCCTTGGCTCGTGAGGCATCACTCCCATCTCTGTCTCTGTTGTCACGTGGTGTTCTATCTGTATCTATTTTCTCTCCTTGTAAGGACACCTGTCATTGGAATAGGGGCTACTTTAATCCAGTGTGACCTCATCTTAATTTAACTGATTACATCTGAAAAGACCCTATTTCCAAATAAGACCACATTTTTAGGTTCTGGGTAGACATGAATTCTGGGGGGACACCATTCAACCCAGTACAGGGAGAGAGAGGTCTTCTTAGTGGGTTACCTGGCTCCCTACACAAACAGGTCTCATATCCAGTGCACTTGCACCCAATGTCTATGGAGTTCTGCTTAAAAAGTCACCAGCTATTCAGGGTTTTTTCCTCATTAGGGGGCAGCTGTCTTCTAGTAAAATTATTTTTTCTTTTTTCCTATACCTAGTCTATCTCCGTCTTGCATTGCTTGTCCCGGCTGTGGCTTTCCTCTGCTTCCCTTGGTCTTCTTCCCAGCACAGAATGGCCCAAGGTGCAAGCACATTTTAGGCATCTGGAGAAGAAATCCAGGTCTTGGTGGTTCAATTAAAAAGCTGGGGCAACAAGGACTCAGAGGCAAAGAATATACAAATCAATTTTCACTGCAAAGTAAAGGAGCTGCTACAGTGGAGGATTACTGGACTGAATGTCAATATTATGACATAGTATGAGTGTGTTTCATGTTTGGTAATTGCAATCATTGTTGCTTTTGTTGTGGTCATCCATGTACAATGCTTAATGTCAGTCTATTTATCCCTTGTAAAAATAAAATACAGTGTGTGTGGGTGTGAAAAAAAAAAAAAAAAGCTGGGGCAGTGGGATGGTGGACCAGGCTGTAAGGTCTTGGTCCTCTTCTGGAGGTGGTGGCTAAATAAATTAGTGAGGCCTGCCGTGGAAATTGGGCTTCCTTGTTCATTGTAGGCTCGAGTGGTTGTCAGTTCTGCTCATAGCTTAGGAGGAATGGCTTTGACCTCATTGGTCCTTTCTAGCAGGAAGGATTTCTGAGAGCAGTATAAACTCAACCAGCTCAACTACCTGAGAACCCTCAACCTTTTGTATATAAGCAAGATTGTTCTAACCTCTCCTCCAGCCACTCAAAGGAGCAGGGCAGGCAGTTCCCCGTTAATTGTGCCTCACCCATGCCATAATTCTGTGTTAGTTCACTGTTGGGCTGCCTACCTTGAAGGAGGACGGGTTTGTCCAGGTTTTACAGGTTAGAGATAAAAAACTCACTCGGGTTGATACTCGGGGTCACCTGTGACTTGAAGCTGGTCTTATTAGGGTAAATCCTGGGTTTCTTTTTTTTTTAATTGAAGTATAGTTGATTTACAATGTTGTGTTAGTTTCTGGTGTACAGCAAAGTGATTCAGTTATACATACATATACATATTCTTTTTCATATTCTTTTCTGTTATGGTTTGTTACAAGATACTGAATATAGTTCCCTGTGCTATATAGTAGGACCTTGTTGTTAATCCACGCTATAGGTAATAGTTTGCATCTGCTAATTCCAAACTCCTAATTTATCCTTTCCCCACCCTCTTCCCCCTTTGGTAACCGTAAGTTTGTTCTCTGTGTCTCTGAGTCTGTTTCTGTTTTGTAAATAAGTTCATTTATATCATATTTTAGATTCCAATTATAAGTGATATCATATGGTATTTGTCTTTCTCTTTCTGACTTATTTCATTTAGTATTATAATCTCTAGGTTCATCCATGTTGCTGCAAGTGACATTATTTCATTCCTTTTTATGGCCAAGTAGTATTCCATTGTATATATATATCACATCTTCTTCATCCATTCATCTGTTGGTGGACATTTAGGTTGCTTCCTTGTCTTGGCTATTGTAAACAGTGCTGCTGTGAACATTGGGGTGCATGTGTCTTTTCTGTTCATTTCTTTTTTTTTAAATTAATTAATTAATTAATATTTTATTTGTGGCTGCGTTGGGTCTTCGTGGCTGTGCACGGGCTTTCTCTAGTTGCTGCAAGCGGGGCTACTCATCTTTGCTGTGCGCGGGCTTCTCATTGTGGTGGCTTCTTTTGTTGAGGAGCGTGGGCTCTAGGTGCGCTGGCTTCAGTAGTTGTGGCTTGTGGGCTCTAGGGCGCAGGCTCAGTAGTTGTGGCGCATGGGCTTAGTTGCTCCGTGGCATGTGGGATCTTCCCGGACCAGGGATCAAACCCGTGTCCCTTGCATTGGCAGGCAGATTCTTAACCACTGAGCCACCAGGGAAGTACTGCACGTATCTTTTCAAATTAGAATTTTCTCTGGATATATGCCCAGGAGTGGGATTGCTCGACCATGTGGCAACTCTAGTTTAAGTTTTTTGAGGAACCTCCATACTGTTTTCCATAGTGGCTGTACCAATTTACATTCCCACCAACAGTGTAGGAGGGTTCCCTTTTCTCCATACTGGCTTTCCTTGCTTATAATGTCATACTCTTTGTTTGTTGAATGCTGCCAGATGAATACAAAGTGTGTTTCCATCTATGCTGTTGAATTGTCATCATAGAACCAGGAGCAGTTATCCTCACTTGACTGGTGCAGGAAGCAAGCCTGGAATGACAGAGATAGTGGGAGCTCCCCCTTTGTCAGATATGAGATTCCAGTATAGTGTTATACTACAGTATATAAAATGTGACACTGGGGAAACAAACCTTGGTGTTGAATGCAAGCTACTAATGGCAGTGAAACCTTGAGCTGCTTATTTAGCCTCTCTAAACCTCTTTAAACATGGCCCCCATTGTTCATTCTTCCCACAACAGGCAGAACTTAGATTGTGTCACTTCCCTGTTTAAAGACCTCTGCCGTCATCCCATTGCAGTTACAATTTCCAGTCCTTATCACCACCTCTGTTACCTGACACAGTCCAGCCCTGGCCTGCTCTCCTGCCTGTCTCCTACCCCATCCCATTCTGACCTCCTTTCTCTTCCTTGAATAAGTCAAGCTCCTTCATGCCTCAGGGCCTTTGCACGGGCTGTTGTTCCCTCTATCTGGAGTCTCCTTTTCTCTATAACTGTTCCTCTGTGTCCCTCAATCGAATCATCCTGTTTTGTTTTCTATATAGCGTTTAACCAGTATCTGGGATTATTTTCTGTTTGCTTATTATCTTTTCCCCCACACGAGAATGTACGCTCCACAAGAACAAGCCTGTGTTTGTCTTGTTCAGTGCGGGGCCGCAGTGTGCGGAACAGAGACACCTCTGCAGAATGATGAGACGAGTGAATCTTCTTTAATTTCCTCTTCTGTAAACTGGGGGAAATGTTTTCTAGGAATGTTAGGATTCAGTGAGAGAACCTGAGAGCCGTGTGAGGCACGTGGCAGCTACTTGACAGGTGCTGCGCTTTTCTATGCTTTTCCACTTAACGACCACTCGGGGGGAGGCCGACAGCCCCTTCTGTGACATGCGTGGTTAGGGTAAGGCTTGGAGTTTGTGACCACCCTCTGAGGGGTTTGCAAGTATGACAGGGTCTTCGTAAGAAAGGCAGCGCTGGACCTTTGGATGGTGTTGGGGCTGAGGCTGGGAAGGGCAGCAGTGGGCCAGAAGTCATGTGCCTGCTGAGGGGTAGGACACAGGAACTAGACCCCATCAGCAAGATCTTCTACCCAGCCCCGCCCGGGAAGGCTTTCTGACTAGTGAATGGGAGGGTGGAACCCTCCTCCCGCCCAAGTTGCTATGGAGAGATGGCTCCCTTTCCTCTCTGTGCAGGCCCCCTTTATCCGGTGCTCAACCTTAAAGCACTCCTATTTATTTATTTATTTTATTGAAGTATAGTTGATTTACAATGTTATGTTAGTTTCCTGTGTACACCAAGTGATTCAGTTTTATATATATATATATACTTTTTCGTATTCTCTTCCACTATGGTTTATTACAAGATATTGAGGGACTTCCCTGGTGGTCCAGTGGTTAAGACTCCACACTTCCACTGCAGGGGGTGTGGGTTCAATCCCTGGTCGGGGAACTAACATCCCGCATGCCACGTGGTGCAGCCAAAAAAAAAAAAAAAATGATAATATAATTCCCTGTGCTCTACACTAGGTCCTTGTTTATCTATTTTATATGTAGTAGTGTGTATATGTTAAGCCTGAACTCCTAATTTATCCCTTCCCACCCACCTTTTCCCTTTGGTAACCATAAGTTTGTTTTTTACATCTATGAGTCTGTTTCTGTTTTGTAAATAAGTTAACTTGTATCATATTTTAGATTCCGCATGTAAGTGATATCATATGGTATTTGTCTTTCTCTTTCTGACTTACTTTAGTTAGTGTGATAATCTCTAGGTCCATCCATGTTGCTGCAAATGGCATTATTTCATTCTTTTTAATGGCTGAGTAATATTCCATTGTGTATATGTACCACTTCTTTATCCATTCCTCTGTTGATGGACATTTAGGTTGCTTCCATGTCTTGGCTATTGTAAATAGAGCTGCTGTGAACATTGGGGTGCATATACCCTTTCGGACCATGTTTTTCTCCAGATATATGCCCAGGAGTGGGATTGCTGGGTCATATGGCGACTCTATTTTTCTTTTTTTAAGGAACCTCCATACTGCATACTGTTTTCCTTAGTGGCTGCACCAACTTACATTCCCACCAACAGTGTAGGAGGGTTCCCTTTTATCCATATTCTCTCCAGTATTTATTATTTGTAGACTTTAATGGCAGCCGTTCTGACCAGTATGAGGTAATACCTCATTGTAGTTTTGATTTTCATTTCTCTAATCATTAGCAATGTTGAGCATCTTTTCATGTGCCTGTTGGCCATCTGTATGTCTTCTTTGGAGAAATGTCTGTTTAGGTCTTCTGCCCAATTTTTGATTGGGTTGTTTGTTTTTTCTGTTATTGAGTTGTATGAACTGTTTGTATATTTTGGAAATTAAGACCTTGTGGGTCACATCGTTTTCAAATATTAAATTACTCCTTTGATCATCCTACCTGGCCTTACTGCTTCTGCTGGAGCAGAGCTCGAGCCCCCCTCCTTTGACTACTTTTCTGCTGGGGCTGGGGGTACCAACCAGTACAGGGGAGTCAGGGGATTCTTCCTCATCACACCTGTGCCCTTGAACTTCTTCACTGAACGTGGGGGGAGGAGCAGATCATGCCCACCATGCTGGTGGTGACAATGAGGCTGTTGGTGATGTTTTTCTAGTAACCAGCTGTATGCCGCAAGGAGTGTTCAGATTAGACTGACAGCCACTTTTTTTTTTTTTTTTTTTTTTTGCCAAAAGATGCATCCACCCAAGTTTAAAATTAGCAGGTTCTGGGTACACATGATGAAATTAGGTCATGGGATGGCTGTCAGCTTGAGGGCCAACTTCCTGGTCCTTCAAGCCTCTCTCCCTTCCCCCATGTGTCCTGGCCCCAACCTCATGCTTCTCTCATTGTCCTCGTCACCTGTGTAGTAACTTGTCCTACTCACTAGATTGTGAGCCCCTTGCAGGCATGAGGTATGTGTGATATCTCGGGATTCCCAGACCAGTGTGAGGTGTGGAGGGAGGACAAGGGGTGTCCACCCCCCTCACCTGCTGCAGACACAGTCAATGGGGGAGCACAGAATGGAAGGACGAGGCTCAGATGGACTTGCGGGGGCACGTTGAACGGTGGTGCAGGAATGCTTCCCAGGGACCCTCCGTTGGGTCTTGGGCATGTCCCAGGAGGTGCCCCTGGCCTGGCTGGGGCAGCCTGTGTGGGCAGTTGCAGTGCCAGGCACAGGACCGGTGGGAGGCTGCCTCCTGGCCTCCTACAGACTTAGATAGTAGACAGTCTCGTTCTCTCCTTGGATAATGTGGGGGGAGGAGAGGAATAGGGGAGGGGCTAGAAAAGGAATTTCCCACAAGGGCAGATCTACTGACCTGGACCGAAGTCCAGCCTCAGGATCTTAGGAAAAGAACTACAGGTTAAGCCCGGATAATAGAAGTCTAGATCATTCCTCCCACACTTATGTCGGGAAGTTCCATTTTCCTTCCTGAATTTTATGAGCAGCACAATAGATAGAACTTGCTCTGGTCTCCTTTTGACTTATGTCCATTTTTCACATAATTGTCCCTCCAGTTAGGAAGAAGTGCTTATATTAGTGAAGCAAAGAGTGTGTTTAAGGACCCTCATCAATCACTGTGATTTAAGGCTTCTTGGGTATGTGAAAGACTTTCTGAATATAGGGGTTTGGGGGGGGTACTTGGGGAAAGAGTACCCCACCATCCCGAAGACACGTTGACAAGCCCTGCTTGGCATGACCTGTTAGCTTTATCTTCTGGGGCTCTGGGGAGCCCACGTACCCAAGGCTCGCTTCTCCTCCATCGGGCATTCGTCTTCTCCCAGGATCGGAGTCGCCTGGTACCTTAGGGGTCTTCCCCATCGCCCCAGATTTGAGATCTGCAGAGCAACCAGCCACCAAATGTGTTTTCCCTACTGAAGCCAGCTCCTTGCACACTTAAAGGTCTTTAGCTGTGTGAGACCATGTTTTTTTGAACCAATGGAGTGATAAAGGACATTTTTACTGATTTGGGACTGAATTTATACAAAGACCTAAAACACCAACAACAAAAATGATGCTTAGTGAGGATGATGTTAGTGGCTACTATTTATTGAGCACTTCCCATATTTCAGGCAGTGTGCCAAGCACGCCCCTGTGTATTATCTCACTCCTCATATCTGCCCCGGTGCTGGGATTGACCCCTTGTTATAGATGGAAACTACAAGACTCAGAGGGTGTCAATCACTCTCTTGAGATCAAATCCCTGATTGTCTCAGAGCCTGAACATAAATTTGGGGAGAAAAACATCCATTTTAGCAAAGAATGGAAGTACAAGGCAGGGAACAATTGAGGCTCTGCCCTCCATGATACTGTAGGCTCTGTATTTTAGTTTGTGGTACAATGGCTCTCCAAGAGCTAGGTTCTCCCTAAACCATTCTGAGAAGCCTGACTGCCCGGCCAGGGCCCCCCTTGTTTGGTCCTGGTGGGTCCTGGTGCCTCACCTGTGCATGGTCCTTCTCACCTTGAAGTGATTTGGCCTCTGCTGTTGCCTGCCCTGGGGTGTACTTGGTAGGCTGTTCCTATTCCCCCTGACTGGGGAAAGGGAGAGATGCTGTGGGGCCTTCCTCTCTTGCCCGAACTCTGACAGCTGCATGTGGTAGAATCTCATCCCTCATCTGTCCTTCACCTGGGTTAAAACCGCACCATTTTCTAGTGACCCCTAAAGCTTGCACATTCTTTTATGTCTCTTTTCCAACATCAATACTCTCTTCTCACTCCTCCCCTTAAATTTCTTGAATTTCCCCACTGCAAGGCTGAACATCAGTCTCCTCATAGAAGGTGGTGACCCAGGTCCACGCTCAGCCATTTGGCTAGGTCACCTCCTAACTGGTTTTTCTATTCCCTTCTCCTCCCTCTGGGTTTCTACACCCCCAGGGAACAGTTCTTCCCAAATCGTGAGGCACACCCAGATCCACCCATAAGAAAGTGTTCCAGACACTGGGATGTGTCTGCCCAGCTTCCTTCCAGGAATGTGTTACTCAGGCCTTTCAGACCCACATGCTGGTTTTGACAAACCCTTAGGTACTGACATGGTGATGATCCTTAAGTGAGACCCTAAGCAGCCGGCCCTCAGGGCCCCTTCCTGGAGGTAATGGTGAGGCTTTTAGTATGAGCAGGAGTTTCCTGCGTGCATCCTGAAGAGAAGATCTGGGCTGCTCCCAAGGTGTGTGCAAACAGAGGATGGAAGGTGGGTTGAGAAATGGGGTTTGTAGGTGGAATGAGATGTCATTCAAAGTGGCATCTAGCTTGGAGACGCCCTGACTCCACTGCCTCACCTGTGTTCTGTAGGAAGCTGGGGACAAGACTGAATCAGAACTTGGCGTTTTCTCTCGAGTCCTACACGCCTTAGGATAAGGAAGTGTTCAGTGTGCCCTCAACACTCAGCTGAGACTTGGTCTCTGCACCTGATCTGTGGAAGAAGCAGATTATCTTGGAGCCTTCCTTTCATCTATAAACCAGGAGAGTGATCCCTGCCCCCTGCCTCCCAGGTATCCTGGGAGAAAATGGGTGTCCTCCATCAGTCTCCAGGGCCTCTGGAAGGGTCTTGGTGGGCACCCTGGTTGGTTGGAAAAGCCTGTGCTCCCTAAGTGAGGGGAGGACAGTTAAGGCTTTGGCTTGGCCCTGTGCCCTTGCCCTTGACTTGTTCTTTGTCTTCCTAAACCACATAGCCCCCTGGGTAAAGGGAGTGTAGCCAACAGTTCTCTCTGAGGGAACCTGGCAGAAAGAGGTGACAATTTTGGTCTGTTATTTTCTCTCTCTTTTTTTTTCTCTTTTTTTTTTTTTGGCCATGCCGCCCGACTTGCAGGATCCTAGTTCCTTGACCAGGGATCGAACCCACGCCCCCTGCAGTGGAAGCATGGAATCTGTTATAACCCCTGGACTGCCAGGGAAGTCCCTTCATTTTTTTTTAAAGTTATTAAACACACAGAGTGGGATTTTTGTTTGTTTGTTTGTTTGTTTAGGAAACTGCAAAAATAAATACAAGCACACAGAAGAAAGTAAAATTCCCCCCCACAGTCCCACCCCTTGGAAGTAATTTGTTGACATTTTGGTGTAGGTTCTTCGGTTCCTTTGTGTGCCTGTCATCACAATACATTTTTATTTCGGAGTTTTTTTTAGTAAAAATGGAAAATATCTTTTCTCAAAACACTTTGTTGATTTTGTAGTATGTCATGCTCACATTTCCATATCATTCTTCTCCACCCAATTCCTGATTATTGGACTTTAGCAAAAAATTAGAAACGATTGTGTTTATTTAGAATAGACAATATAAGAACATGGTAAAAAGAAAAAAGCCCAGGTTATATGAAAGGGTGGATGGTGAAGGGGCTCTAGTTTTCCTCCCTGAAAGGTACCACTGATCCCAATTTCTCATGAATCCTTCCAGAGTTCTCTGCATGAACAAACCAAGTGTGTGTGTTCTAACACAAGTGGTAGTAGCATTTACACACTTCCCTGTACCATTTGATTTTTTTAAATGTTTACATTTTAATAATTTAAATATTTTTTATGAAACCACCAAACAGAAGCTCAATGACGAGAAGGGATTTTTTTTTGGTCTTTTCTGCTCATTGTAACAATAAAGCTATAGTGTAGATGCTCAATATATTTGTGTTGAATGAATGAACGAAATATTTCTTTTTGGTAATTTTTTTATCCAAATATATACATTTTATTTTATATAAATGTTATCATAGTATATTATAGTTTCATAACAATTTTTTTCTTAACTGCATATACTAAGTAACTTTCTATGTCATTAACTATTCTTCTGCAGTATCATGCGTAATGTTTTATTGTATGGATATACCATGATTTAACTCATTTCTTTGTTGGACACTTAGATGGAGCTGCTTATTCATTTTTTTAATTGAAGTTAATTTATATACAATACAATGTACAGATCTTAAGTGCGTATGCAGTTTTGAGTATACAGTGAGTTTTGACAAAGGTATATACTCATGTAACTACCACCATAGTCAAGATATAGAACATTGCCGTCAACCTAGAAAGTTCCCAGGTACCTTTTCTCAGTCACTCACCCCATCACACTCCCAGCCCCAGGCAATCACTGATCTGCTTGTCTGTGTGGATTAGTTTGTGTTTTCCAGAGTGTCATATAAATGGAGTTACATGTATGTGCTCTTTTCTGTCTGCCTTTTTTAGCTTAGAGATTCACTTTTGAGATTCACTTTTGAGAACACTTTTGAGATTCACCTATGTTGTATCTATTAGGAGTTTATTTTTTATTGCTGAGTAATATTCCACAGTATGTATATTACATAATTTGTTCATTCGTCCCCCTCTTGATGGTCTTTTGGGTCATTTCTCCTGTACCATTTGATTTTACACAGCACTGCAGTGGTGATCCTATTCTTCTGTCTGCGAGCGTGCTCATGAGAATAAATGCCTAAAATGGAATTGCTGGTCTTGGGGTGTGATTTTAAGAACTTTGAGTTTCACCAGTTAATAAATTATCAAAAGTTGCACCAGCCTGCACTTGCACCAGTGGTGTGGGAGGGTGTCAGCTTCCCAGTAACTTTGCTAACCCTGGATATTAGCCTTTAAAAAAAAAAAAAGTCCATGCCGGGCTTCCCTGGTGGCTCAGCGGTTAAGAATCCACCTGCCAGTGCAGGGGACACGGGTTCAAGCCCTGGTCCGGGAAGATCCCACATGCCGCAGAGCAACTAAGCCCGTGTGCCACAACTACTGAGCCTGCGCTCTAGAGCCCGTGAGCCACAACTACTGAAGCCCGTGCGCCTAGAGCCCATGCTCTGCAACAAGAGAAGCCACCTCAGTGAGAAGCCTGCGCACCGCAACGAAGAGCAGCCCCCGCTCACCGCAACTAGAGAAAGCCCACACGCAGCAACGAAGACCCAACGCAGCCAAAAATAAATAAATAAAATAAATAAACTTATTAAAAAAAAAAAAAAGTCCATACCATTTCAGTAGGTCAAAATGGTGTCTCTTGGCTGTGTTTAAAAGAATCAGGAACCCAGAATGGGAAAGGCACTAACGGATGGAAAGGAAGGGGTACAGAACTCTGAATCCCCAGGATCTGGGGAGGCCCATATGCAGCAGGGAACCAGCCTGAGACCTGTGTGAGGCTGGGTGAGGGCTGCTGACCTTCGGCCCTGGCCAGAAAACTCCCCAGGCTCCCTCTGAGCCCCACTGTTGCAGTGTGTGCTTCCCTCTACCCCCAAGTGGCAGTTACTTGGAAACTTGAATCTTGAGGCGGAATTTGAATTGTCCTGCGGCACTGGCTCCCTTGCAGGTCACTGGAGCAGATGGTACCAGGACCTGGGCCTTCTTTGTGGTAGGGACATCTCCCCTGGTAGCACCAGCTATTTACTTAGTCCGAAAATGGTCATCCAGTGACTTGGGTGGGTGGGTTGGGATGATAAGGAGGAGTGAGGAGGATCATAAGAACAGAGAAAAGCATCAGGAATTGGATGGATTCAGTTATTGTTAAGGAAAACTTGGAGAAAACCTAAATGCCCATCAGAGGGGAATTGGTTTCACTGTGGTTCATGCATACACTAAAATAGGTGGAGTTATCAAATATGATGAGGTAGATAACTTTATGCTTAATAACAATTGATTTCCTGATCCTTGTAAAAAAAAAAATCCAAGTAACTCAGTACTCCTGACTCTTTGGAGTGAACCACTGTGTTTTCCTTTTTGTTATAGAAACTTAAAAAGATACACAAAAGTAGAAAGAAAAGTGGAATGAATCCCCATGTACCCTCTACCCAGCTTCAGTACCTGTTTCATCTTCCCCAGACAGCATGTCATTTCACCCATAAATATCTACTAAGCAATAAAAGCCTCTTTTTTTTTGACATAACAACTATGCCATTATTACAAAACTCACCATCATTCATTAATAATCTATTGCTCAGTCCATAATTCAGTTCTCACAGCTGTCTCAGAAATGGCATTTATAGTTGCATTGTTCAAAATCGCAATCCAGATAAGATCCATGCATTATACTTTTTTAATTGAATGTAAGTTTCTTTAAATTCTGTAGTGCTTTATAATTTTCAAAAGTTTCACATACATGATTTCATATAATCCTGTAATAACCCTTTTTTTAAATCCCCTGCTTCTATATTGTCCCACCCCCTTTCCTTCTCCCCACTGGTAACCACTAGTTTGTTCTCTATATCTGTAAGTCTGCTTCTTTTTTGTTATATTCACTAGTTTGTTGTATTTTTTAGGTTCCACATATGATATCATACAGTATTTGTCTTTCTCTGTCTGACTTATTTCACTTAGTGTAATGCCCTCCAAGTCCAGCCATGTTGCTGCAAACGGCAAAATTTCATTCTTTTTTATGGCTGAGTAGTATTCCGTTGTATATATGTACCACATCTTCTTTATCCATTCATCTGTTGAAGGACACTTAGGTTGCTCCCATACCTTGGCAATTGTAAATAACACTGCTATGAACATGGAGGTACCTGTATCTTTCTGAATTAGTGTTTCTGGTTTGTTTGGGGTTTTTTTCCAGATATATACCCAGGAGTGGAATTGCTGGGTCATATGGTAGTTCTGGTTTTAGTTTTTTGGGAAATCTCATACTGTTCTCCACAGTGGCTGCACCAATTTGCATTCCCACAAACAATGTAGGTGGGTTCTTTTTTCTCCACATTCTTGCCAACATTTGTTATTTGTGCTCTTTTGATGATGGCCATTCTACAGGTGTGAGGTGATAATCCATCTCGTTGTGGTTTTCATTTACATTTCCCTGATGGTTAGTGATGTTGAGTGTCTTTTCATGTGCTTGTTGGCCATATTCATTTCCTCTTTGGAAAAATGTCTGTTCAGTTCTGCCCATTTTTTAATCGGATTGTTTTGTTTTTTTGATGTTGAGTTGTATGAGCTGTTTATATATGTTGGATATTAACCTCTTATCAGTCATATATCATTTGCAAATATCTTCTATTCAGTAGGTTTTAAAAAATTACTCTTTTATTCTGTAATGGTTTCCCTGTCCCCCAGCTCCTTAAAATTGTTTTCTTCATGCCATTGGGTTTTGGAGAAACCAGGTCATTTGTCCTGAGGGACACCCCCTGTTCTTAATTTGGCCTATTACTTCCTCATGGTATCCTTAACTCGCGTTCACTGTTAACAGTTTGGCTTGGATACTTCCCTACTCTGTGGGACTAGAGTATGTTGCAATCTCCTTGTTCTCTCGTTGGCTGTCAAACATCACTTCCTCAGAGGAACCTTCTCCCACTCCCACACAAGGTCAGTCTGCACCCCTGTGACGTTCTCAGACTACCCTCGATTATTCCTTCAGCACCCAGCATGACTTGTAATTGTACACTTCTTAGTGGGACTGTTCCATTTGGATCTGGCTCCCTCTCTAGACGGCAGGTGCGTGAGAGCAGGCTGGGGCTGTGTTGCCCCAGTTCTGAGCAGAGTAGCCGCAAGCCCCTTGGTGCGTGCTCAACACGGATGCCTGGTCTGGGGTCTGTGCCTTACAGCCCACACACGTCGCCTTCCTGGACCTCACTGTCTGGTGGGGTAAGTAGCACGGCTGCCAGTAACTCCATCTACTGGGAGAGAAACAACCTCCAAGGGCTTCAGCACTTCGCCAAGGTGTCCCCCATTAAGTGGGGGAGCTGGGACCTTAAAACCTCGCGGTCTGCTGTCCGGAGTCTGACTTTGAAAAAGCAGAGGAGTCACACGCAGCCTTGAAGGCAGCGATGTGTCACAGGGACTTCCCCTCAGCGGCGGGGCGACCCTGGGGCGAGTGGTACGCAGCTGTTGGCTCTGAGTGGAAATCTCTTGTTGGTCTCTTCTTTTGTGTTAACTTTCTGTTTTGAAGTATTATCAAACTTAGCAGAGTTGCCAGCACAGTACACAATTGTAAACACTTCAACACATTTGCCTTATCATCCCCTTTTTCCTGTCAGGCGGTTTTTTTCCCCTCTTGGACCAAGATGCAGACATAATATTCCATTATCCCTTAATATTTCAGGGTTTATTTTGCATGGTTACTTTTAAGATGGGCCATAAAGCGGTTTCTGGGGGAACTTGTGTCAAACCACTAGCGACACCTTCCCAGGTAGGAATCCTCCCTGGAAGCCTGTTTCGGGTGAAGGGGATTCAACATTTGGATCAGGAGGGAGGAAGCCAGGTGGCCACAGGTGGCCTGGCCATGAATCTGGGAAGGCAGAGTTCTGGCTCATTTCCTTGGACCATCCCCGTGGCTTGTTGGCAGACGGCTTCTCCATTAGGCAGTCATTTACTGAACCCTGTGTATGACCTGCAGACCCTAAGAGGCTCTACCAGGAAATACCACAGCCCCAAGCCCCACTCCGGTCCTGGGGGTTGGGGGGGGGGGTGCGGTGTTCTTAGCACAGCTGAGGATAATCATCTCAAACCACTTCTGGCCATTCTATTTGTTAATGGTAGTAATAGCCAGTGAAATGTAGCAAGGCTATTCCCCGTTAATGGGCACTTGTTGTGTGCTTGACGTAAGTTCCCTCCTGTTATCTAAATCCTCCGGCAACCCCCTCTGGTAAGTACTAAATTATCCTCATTTTATCCCCACTTTACAGATGAGCCTGCCAAAGTTTAGAGAGTGAGATAACTTACCCAAGGTCATACAGCAGGTAGATGGCAGAGCCAAGATTTGAACCCAGGCAACCTGGCTCCAAAGACTCTTAACCACTGTACCAGCCGTGACACCCCATTGCCTAGGGAAGTGTGAAGAGCTTCCAAGACAAGGTGAGATGTGGAGGAAGTTCATCTACCAGGGCTCAGGGCCGCGTGTGATAGTCACACATCAGTGACCTGCCAGGGGCGGTCTGGTGAGTAGGGGAGGAGGGGGAGATGGGCCGGGAGCATTGGCTCTGGGATGCAGGTCTCCGTAGATGTTTACACTTATCCTGAGACACACGGAGAGCTGTGAGGAGCGAGGGCTGAATCACTGGAAAATGACCTTGGCCTTGGAGACCTGGGTGTTGGTAATGATCCAAGGAGATGGCTTCTGAACCAGGGCAGGAAGTGGGGAGACTTGAGAGTTTTAGGAAATAGGGTCAAAAGGACCAGTTAACAAACAGTGAAAGATTTCATGTTTCTTACTTGTTGGGACAAAGAGATTTTCCATAGCTGAGGGATTGGCCTTTTTCACGGTGAACAGTGTTCTTAGAAAGCTCCTTCCAGCAATTGCTAGTTTCTGTGTAATCTTTCAAGACTCCCACTGCCCTCTAAATTAAGGGAGTAGGTGTTTATTGGGCACAGTGTGCCAGACATTGTTGAATGTTTGTTGCACATTATCTTATTGGATAATTAAAGTTGCCTTAATGTCCTGACCAAGCAAGGCACTAGTAGTTCTTGCACATCGGCGCAGGTTCATTCTTGCATTCAACACATGTTTTTTAGCAGCCGACCACATGCCACACACTGCTAGCTACTGGGGATATAAGTGATGAACAAAACAAAATTGTCTGTCTTCACGGAGCTTATAGTCAAGCACCAGGCTCACATGAAGTGCTTGTAAAGCATATTTAGGTGCCCAACTCCATCCCAGGAAGTCTGATTCAGTAAGTCAGGAAATGGGGAGTGTAATAGATTCCTAGGGCTGCCTCAAACTGGGTGACTTAAAACAACAGAAATTTATTCCCTCACAGTTCTAGAGGCCCGAAGTTTGAAATCAAGGTGTCTGCAGGGCCGTGACCCCTCCAAAGGCTCGCAGGGAGGATCCTTCCTTGTTTCTTCCAACATCTGGTGGTTGCCGGCCATCCTTGGCGTTCCTTGGCGTGTAGCTGCATCCCTCCATTCTCTGCTTCCATCCTCACCTGGCCCTCTACGTGTGTCTGTCTTTGCCTAGTCTTCCCTCTGTATGTTTGTGCGTCTCTGTTTTCTCTTCGTATAAGGACACCAGTCATTGGATTAGGCTCTATACTAATCCAACATGACCTCATTTTAACCTGATTGCATGTGTAAAGACTGTTTCCAAATAAGGTCACATTCTGAGGTTTCGGTGGACGTGAATCTGGGTGAAACGCTATCCAACTCAGTAGCGGGGGGCAGCCTCCATGTTTCAGTAGATCCCCAGGAGATTCCAGAGCCTGTGATCAACGGACCACAGTTGCAGAAACGCAGGTCAGCAAGGGACCGGAGTCCCAGCTGGAGTGACTGGGGGTTAGTGGTGGTGGTTCCCCTAACTGACTCATTTTGGGCTGCACAGTAGGGTCCGGGTGCCCAGGAGAATCCATCAGAATGAATCTGGAAATTGGGGAGGGGAGCTGGAAGTGTGGAGTGAAGAGCTTTTGAGGCCGCAGCTTAGGAACGGTGACCCAAAGGCACGGGAGGAGAGAGTCAAGGGTTGGACCTGTTGCAGAGAACCACCGTAGAAGGGGGCACATCATGACCCCTACCCCTAGGTGATGGAGGGTGTGGGAGAATGAGGGGCACCCCCAGTCGAGAAGGTGTGGGACGTGGTCATATCAGGAAGCTGCTGAATGGAAGAACTCTGGGGGCATTTAATAGAAAGGTTGTGGGTGTTTTCGGTTCTGGGAATGAGGAGGTGTGTTTGGAGCTGGCCTTCCTGCCATTTGCAGAGTTCAGGGGGCCCGTGAGAGATGGGGTGGCTGGGGGTGACCTTTCTCTCTGCTGGAAGGAAGCTGCAGGCCAGATATCAGCAGGAGAGGATGTCACCGGCATTGTTGGCTTCATGTACTGCAAGCCACCCTCTCGAGAATGTTGAAATAATGTTCCCGCAGAGAAGTTGATTCTTTACGGAAAACGTCTCCTCGGGGTTTATGGAGCAATCGGGCGAGAGGGGAAGGGAGGGTGAGTGATCCTCCGGCTTTGCAGGGCCTCCCAGGTCTGTGGTGTGTCCTCCTGAGGCCTCTGAAGAACCAACCCACCCCCTCCCCTCTCTTTTTCCCTTTCACTTTGCAAGTCTCCACTTCCTGTTGGTCACCTTGGTTACCCGTGGTGTTTCTTCACGTCTTGCGGCTCTTTGTTCTCAGGCCGACTGAACCCCTGGAGCTGTTTCCCAAGCCGCTGGCCCAGAGCCCGGAGGCCCAGCCTCCCTCGGGAGGTAGCCGTTGGCAGCAGGGAGGATGAGCACGGTGGGAAGCACGGGAGGAGATCCAGAGTGGTTTTCTTTCAGCGGCTGGTGTGGGAGAGCAGCAGCTCAGCCATGCTCTGCACCTTGGGCCGTATGAAGCAGTTGTCACACTCAAAGCAATGTCACACCCCGGGCTCGGCCAGCTCCTCTGATGTCCAAGCCAGGATTTGCCACTAACCTGGAATGTGGCCTTGGCCACTGAACTTCTGTGCCTCAGTCTCCTGGGTACTATTGTTAGTGGCAGTACCTCTGCCTGGGCCCATGTCAAGAGGGTGGGTGTTGGGATGGAGAGCCTAAATTGGGTTAAATTGCCGGAGGTATCTGTGTGCAGAGAAACGGTGTCAGAAGGGCATATATCGACACTCATACATACTCACAGTTATCTCCTGGTGGAGAGATTGCTGGTGATTTAAATTTTATTTGTATTCATCGTATTTTCTAAAATTTCTGTAGTGATGAGATATAATCAGTTAACTATAACATTACTTTGGAAGGAAAACACAAACGTGAACTATCCCATGGGGACCCCAAAACATAGTGTTAAGATCATGGAGTCAGAAAGCCCAGATTCAGATCCGTCCTTTATTAACTAGGTGGCCTTCAGCAGGTTACTTAGCCTCTCTGAGCCATCCTTGTCTGGAATACTGGAATGCTGATGGTCCCCATCTTGTGGGCCTGGTGGAGGATGAGAGGACAAAATGCATGGGATGCAGTGTCTGGCAAATGACGTATAAGCTTTCAAATTATAAATATGATACATATATATAAAATGGTATGTATAATATACATACATATAAGCTTTCAAATTATAAATATGATACATACATATTTTCAAATTATAAATATGATACATTCATCATAATGAGCAAGTCCAGATACCCATGAAGACCAGAGGGGAGGTATAAAACTCAGGGAGCTGAATTCCAGGGGAAAGAGAAAGCTCTGTCCTTGCCTTGGGGTGACATGTGCCTCAGTCTATCCAGTAGCAACAGAGGGTAACCAAGGAGGAACCAGGTCTGTGGTTTACGGAGAACTGGGAGCTGCCAAAGTTATAAATATATACATATATATATATATATAAGAGATGGGACAGGGGCAGGAGATTTAATCTTGGGCCCGGTCCCTGGACTCCTCAAGGCAGGGCACCCAGCACTTGGCTGCCCGGGGCTTTGTGAGTAGTTGGAATTGCTCAACTAGATGAATAGTTGTATTCAACCTAAGATCAGGAGCAACTCATTTTTTCTTACCTTTTCATTTCAAGTATTTGCGGTTCCCCAAATTTGGAGATTTGGGTAAGTATTGAGTATCTCTTTTGTGTCAGGCGCTGGGGCCACAGAGCCGAACAAGATGAATGCAGTCCCTGCCCTCGTGATGCCCAGTCAGGGGTGAAGAAGATGGTGCTTGGATGGGTGGAGGGAGGGAGAGATGGATGGATGGATGGAAAGTCCTGGATGCTCGGAGACTGACAGGGGCATGACCAGGGAACACTTTTCAGAAGTGACTTTTAAGCAGAGATCGGAAGAAAGAGTGGGTTAACAGTCAATTAGAAAGTAACAGTGCAGGACACCGAGGGGTCAAATGAAGACTTCCCTTTCTCCCCTAATATGAGAAACCAGGGGTGACTGGCTGAACTTTCACAGTGCACAAGACCTTCATAGCCCTCTGAGGTTAGCCTTAAAATGCCGGCAGAGGCTGTGTGTGAGGGGCACACACTGAATTTTCTTCCCCATCTCTCCTGCAACAGTGATGGGCTGGGGTCCTGACTATGGGCTCAGGGTCTGTTGAAGTGCACTTGGGGCTGGCCTTGCCCACGCTCCCACGCACATCTGAGCCCAGCACAGGTGCGGAGGGTTTGCCTATCTCTGCCAAGGTCAGCGCCTCTGTGCTGGGGGGAGGGGAGGGGGAAGCATGGAATCCTTCAAAGCCTCTACAGGCGGCCCTGCTGCCTCTGTGTGTAGCTCGGTTTGGGGCTTCATATGGGTCATGATTCACTTGTCCCTGGCCTCTCTTGGAGCCCCGCACCTCTCAGGTAGTCCTCTTTCTGCTTTGACAGCCTCAGGCAGAGCTCTTAGGCAGCAAGGAAAGTGTTTCCAAAGGACTCAAGCCTGTCTTGACACCCACCGCCTTCCTCTCCCCCAAAATGACACCTCTGGTATCCCTGGGGTTTCCCACTCGGGGGCCGTTCCCCCACCCCGTTGGTTACCCCAGGGAAAGGTGCAGGACCAGGTAAGGGAGACTTGGGGGAGGAGGTTAGAGAAGGCCCCAGGTGGAGGGAAGATCCCCCAGTTGGTGTTTGCTTGGGTCGCACCTGTGTTCATGACAGAACACTCCATTCATTCATTCATACATTCATGCACTCATTCAACAGATATTCATTCACGCTAACTGTGTGCTGGGTACCAGGGGTACAAGCAAGACCTGGAAAGAGGTGGCTCCCTCCCTCCCGGAGATCACATTGTGGGTGGTAGGGGCAGGGGGGGCGGCAGATGAACACTTGAGTCAGCAGTAACTGCTGATTGTAGGGATGCTGCAGCAGAGGCGGGTCAAGAAAGGCCTCTCAGACGACACCCGAGGGAAGACAGGAGATACAGCCCGAATGTCCAGAATCGGGGTCTGCTTAAGTCACAGCACAACCTCACAGTGAAACTCCAGGCAGCCATTGAAACCACAGATTCCTGTGAAAGGGACGTGCTTGTAGATGAGGGTCCTCTGCTCTGTGAAAGTTTGCACAGAGAAACATCCAAAGAATCCATGTGAAGCTCAGTAGTACTTCTCGCTGCACCAGGGATTATCAGTGATATTAGTTATTCTTTTTTACTTTCGAAAATTTATCAGTGAGCACATAATTTATAATTAGTAAAAAGAAGAAACAAAGAAAAACACTACTTCTGGGTAGTGCCTTGGTGGGGTCTTTGCATCTTGCGAGGATGAAGTGGGATGTTTAGCCCGGCGCTGGCAGGGGGGATGCTATTATTAAAGAGCTGATTGTGTCAAAGCGATGATGCAGGGTTGCCAGGGAATCCTCGGGGATGAGGTTTGAGCTGGGCCTTAATACAGTGGGTATCTAGTCCCTCTCTCCATTTTCTTCAAACTGGAAACACAGTAATGGAAATAATAAAGCGAATGGGTTTTTTTTTACAGTGAATGTTTTTTAAAAATCTGGGCAGTGCTGAAAAGCGTGAAAGTAAAAATCATGCGGGATCCCAGCCCTCTGAGATGACCACTGTAACATTTTGGTGTACATCTAAATAGTTTTTTTCCTAGTCCACTGTTATTATTTTTAAAAATACGGTAAACTACTGAGATAACAAGAGCAGGGTTTTTTTGAAGGTGGATCCCCCTGCGTTCACCCTATCACGGCCATCTGTCCCTGTGCTCCCGCCTCTAGATGTACCTGAGGCACAGGTGCTCTCCCGTCTGGCTCAGGTGATAAAGAGCCAGAACTGGGGAGGAAGAGTTTCAGGAAGCTTCTGCCCGCCCCTCCGCCCCTCCGCCCCTCCTCTCAGTGCCCTCCCCGCAGCTTTTGTGCCGGCCACACTGATGCTGCCCCTGGCCCCAGCTCGAGCAAAGTCACCCTGCCTGACTGGTTCCTGCCCCCTTTCCGCCCGCGCCAGCTGCTGCGTGCCTGCCAAGTGCCTGCCTAATCCCGGAGAGCTTCCTGAGCCGCCTCTCAGCAGGCTGCTCTTTGGTTTCTGGAATCCAGGCCGCTCAGCACTCAGCGGAGGGTCTGGCTTCATGCACCCGGAGCTGACTTAGGTCAAGAGTGCTTGGGGAGGAATGCGATCCTTAGAGCAAAGACCTTGTAATGAATGCCTTTCCCCGCTAATTGGGTTAGGGGAGTAATCGGCTGGACTCTCAACTCAACAGGGTAGGCATGCTGGCATCCCGCATTGTTGTTCATTTGCCAAAGAATCGCCCTGCTCTGAGGTGCAGGAGAAAAGCAGAGGCTCAGAGCTCCTAATTCCCTTTGGTTCCGGGGCTCTGCAGAGCACGTGGAGTGGGCAGGCTTCCTTTTCTGCACAGACCCCCAGGCCCAGCTATAACCCCTCAGGTAGAATGTCTCGTTCCACCGTACAAAGCAGCTTCCTTTGAGAGCCCGACAGAGGCAGATAAGCTCAATTTACCTGAGATTTGATTGCCCAGTTTGAGGGAAAGGCCACTGACGCTTGCTTGAGTGCTGTTAAGTGCCAGATGCTTTACATTATGGCACTGTGACCCCCGTTTTTTGCATGAGGACACGGGTTCAGAATTCACATGCCCAAGGTTAGTAAATAGTGGAGGTGAGACTCCACCCCAGAACTGCCTAACTTTACAATCTGTGCCAAGTAGCTCCCCCATATATGGCAGGGATGGGTGTATTTGGAACAGGGAGGGATGTCCTTGTATTCATTCTTTTTTTTTTTTTTAATTGACTGTTTTTTAGGGTAGTTTTCGGTTCACAGCAGTACTGAACGGAGGGTACAGAGATTCCCCATGTACCCCTGCAGCCCCCTGACACACGCACAGCCTCCTTCACTATCAACAACCCCCCCAGAGGGGTCCATTGGTTACAGTCAATGAACCTACATGGACACATTATTGTCACCCAAAGTCCACAGTTTACATTGGGGTTCACTCTTGGTGTTGCACATTCTGTGAGTTTGGACATGTATCCATCATTATAGTATCATACAGAGTAGTTTCACTGCCCTGAAAATCCTCTGTGCTCCCCTATTCATCTCTCCCCCACCGAACCCCTGGCTACCACTGATCTTTGTTCATTCTCTCCGTAGTTTTTCCTTTTCTAGAATGTCATATAGTTGGAGTCATAGTATGCAGCCTTTTCAGATTGACTTCTTTCACTTAGTAATATGCATGTAAGTTTCCTCCATGACTTTTGATGGCTATTCATTCCTTTTTGCTCATGCAGATATTTTTTTTGAGCACCTGCCCCTGTGCCAGGCTCTGGGCACTGGGCAGATGGTATCGGCAAGATGGACGTGGCGCCTGCTCTCTGAAGCTAGTGTTTAGCAGGAAAAGACACATAAATAAGTAAATACCTGGCCGTGAAGAACAGCGTGCTAAGAGAGAAGACAAGGGGCACCTGATTTGGAATGATGAAGGGTCAGAGAAAGCCTCTCTCAGGAAGTGACCTTTAAGCCTGTGTCTGAGGGAGGAGCAGAAATGGGGAAGCATCGCAGGCATCTGTTCTAGTTTTCAGAAGCCTGCCCACCCTTGAGACCAGCCTTTTCCAGGAAGCCCTACCTGCTAACTCCTTCCGGAGCTATTGTTGCCTGTTCCGAAGGTCCATAGCTTTTTCTTTTATGCACCGATGTCTTCCTGTGAGAATCTGCTCGAGCCAGTGGGCCCTTTTCGAGGGGAGTGTTCAGAGGAAAGACCTACAGCATATTGCTTTGAGTTTCTCTTGACACAAGGGAAAATCCAGAGGGAGGGAGTGAAGCTTGGCTGGGTTGAGCTGAGCCGGGAGGGAAGTCAGGACATTGCATATCTGACTTATTGTGTTTGGGGCCTTTGAACCGCCTTGATGAGGGCAGCTCGGCCTGGGCCAAAGGTCGCTTGGCTAATTTCCTGCAGCTGCTGCCTATGGAACACCAAGGATCTGTGACTGCTTGCTTCTTGTCAAGAGCCGTAGAGCCCTCTGCTTAGAGGAAATGCCCAAGTAGGCTGCAAGCTTGTGGAGGCTGCTGGAGGGTGGGGAGAGGGCCCTGTCGTGGAGGGGCTGCAGCCGCACGTTGGCTGCTGATACCAGCTGTCTGGCTGTAGCCCAGGACGAGCCTGGCTGAGAGATCTTCCTGCATCGCTGCGCCGCCCATGTCAGTGCCCTGCTCTAAACCCTTCGCTGGCTCCCCATTGCCCTCGGGGCAGGCCGGATATCTTAGCAGGACATACAGGCTGGGAGCCTGCCCACCCTCGCAGCCTGCTTTGTTCAAGCATACCCTCCCTCTCCTGCTGTTCCAAGGGCTCCAGATTCCCCAGACGGGACCCCAGTGTGGCCTTGCAGGTGCTGTTTTTCCTGCTGAGCTTCCTTTCCTTCCCGCTTCTTCAACAGGTTAATTCCTAGACATCCTTCCAGAATTTGGCTAGACGGGTCTCTTCTCCTTGAAGTCCCCGTGGAGGACCTGCTACTCTACACAGATAGCCGCACCTTGCTCTGGGCCCCCGGGTGGTTGGTGTTCATCACTGCAGTCCCTCCCTTCCTGTTCCCCTCCCTTCCTTCACTCCTTCACCGTATAGTTTCGGGCAGCCGACTGTGTTCTCATCACACCAGGGTGGTGGCAAAACAAACATGAGCAAGAGCAGACCCAGACCCCTGCCTTCAAGGAGCAGCATGAATCCATCAAACAATGAAAATGAATAATACACAGAGAAGTCAGATCTTTTCCATAAAGAAGTTAAGATTTTCTCCATGATTGAAAAAGTCTACAAATCATAAATGCTGGAGAGGATGTGGAGAAAAGGGAACCCTCCTACACTTGGTGGGTATGTAAAATGGTGCAGCCACTATGGAAAACAGTATGGAGGTTCCTTAAAAAACTAAAAATATAATTGCCATATGATCCAGCAATCCCACTCCTGAGCATATATCCAGAAAAGACAAAAGCTCTAACTCGAAAATGTATATGCTCCCCAATGTTCATAACAGCACTATTTACAATAGCCAAGACATGGAAGCAACCCAAGTGTCCACTGACAGATGAATGGATAAAGAAGATGTGGTACATATATACAGTGGAATATTACTCAGCCGTAAACAAGTATGAAATAATGCCATTTGCAGCAACATGGATGGACTGACCTAGAGATTATCATATTAAGTGAAGTGAGTCAGATAGAGAAAGACAAATATGTGATATCACTTATATGTGGAATCTAAAAAATAACGCAAATGAATTTATTTATAAAACAGAAACAGACTCACCGACATAGAAAACAAACTTATGGTTACCAAAGGGGAAGAGAGGGAGGTGGATTAATCAGGAGTATGGGATTAATAGATGCGTACTACTATATATAAAATAGATAAACAATAAGGATTGTTTACTGTATAGTACAGGAGACTATATTCAATATCTTGTGATAACCTATAGTGGAAAAGAATCTGAAAAAAAAAATATATTAACTGAATCACTTTGCTGTACACCTGAAACTAACAAAATATTGTGAATCAACTATACTTCAATTAAAAATTGTTTATTAAAAAAAAGATTTTCTCCATGATTTAAAAAAAATAAAAGGTTGAGAAAAAGGATACATTAAAATTCTTCTAGTCTCAGATCTAATATTGCTAGTTAGTTAAGCCCTGGGGTTTGTAGGACTTTGTCAAACTCAGTTTCTTCATGTGTAATGTTAGGAACAGGAAATAATTGATTCAGGCTTTGGGCATCTTCCTTGAGCACAGCTCTGGGGCCACTGAGAGAGCTGTGTTGTGGACTCAAGGCTCTGGGGGAATAAGCCAGATTTCATCCCAGCATGAAATCTCCACCAGGCTTCGCTTTCAGAGGGCAGACCTCCCCTCCCTCAGGGAAGACGAGGAGCTTTCCCAGAGTCCACAGCTTTCCTCGGTAGTGTTGATCATGGTTTGAAATTCTGCAGTTGCCTTATTCTTTGATGGCCATCTCTTTCTAACTGGGCCATAAACTCCATGAGAGTGGATGATGTGTCCATCTTATTTTTTTATAACAGCTTTATTGAGATATAAGTCACACCATAAAATTCACCCTTTTGAAGTATACATTCAGTTGCTTTTAAGGTATTCACAGAGTTGTGCAACCATCCACACTATCTAATTTCAGAACATTTTCATCGTCCCTGAAAGAAACCCCATATCCATTGGCAGGTCCCCCCGCCACTAACCTCCCCAACTGCCCCCAGCTCCCAGCAGCCGCTAACCTGCTTTCTGTTTGTATGGATTTGTTACCGAAAGGGGGGCCCCTTCCAGGGCCCGAGAGTGGGCTCTTGTCTAACGCTCGGAAATGAATTGTCCGAGGAGACACGTATCCTTACAGGGCAAAAGACTTTATTGGGAAGGGGCGCCCGGACAGAGAACAGCAGAATAAGGGAGCCCAGAACTGCTGTGCCACGTGGCTCACATCCTCAGGTTTTATGGTGATGGGGTTAGCTTTCCAGGCTGTCTCTGGCCAGTCATCTTGCTTGTGCCCATGTTTGGTCTGACTAGGGTCCTTCCTGATGGCGTGTGCATCTCTCAGCCAAGATGGATTCCAGCGTGAGGGTTTCTGGGAGGTTGGCAGGACATATTATGGGCCGGCGTCTCCTCCCTCCTTTTGGCCCCTCCCGAATTCTCCTGGTTAGTTTTCAGCGGCAGTGTGCCTTATCGGGACCTCCTGTTGTGAGACAACTCGTGCAAGTGGTTATTATTGTGCCTGGCTGAGGCAGGCAGTTTTGGTCAACAGATTTTCCTATACTGGACATTCTATATAAAGGGAATCATAGGATATGTGGCCTTTTATGACTGGATTTTTTTCACCTAACAATGTTTTCAAGGTTCATCCATGTTGTAACACATATCAGTATTTCATTCGTTTTTGTGGCCTAATAATATTCCATGGGATGGACAGACCATATTTTTCCATTCATCAGTTGATGGACATTTGGGTTGTTTCCATTTGGGGGCTATTATGAATAATGCCGCTATCAACATTCCAGTACAAGTTTTTGTGTGGTCCTGTGTTTCCATCTCTTGGGTATACACCAAGGATTGGAATTACTGGGTCATGTGGTAACTCTGTGTTTCACATTTTGAGCAGCTGCCAGATCGTTTTCCACAGTGGCTGCACTATTTTACTTTTCCACCAGCAGTGTAATGAGGCTTCCAATTTGTTCCATTTTGTCCACATTCTCACTAACACTTGTTTATTTTCTGTTCTGGTTTTGGTTTTTATAATAGCCATTCTAATGGATGTGAGGTGGTATCTGATTGTGCTTTTGATTTGCATTTTCCTAATGATTAGTAATGTGAGAATCTTTTCATGTGCTTATTGGCAATGTCTATATCTTCTGTGAAGAAATATCTATTCAGTCCTTTGCCCATTTTTAAATTGGGTTGTTTGTCTTTTTATTGCTGAGTTCTGAGTTCTTTATATATTCTGAATTAGAGTCTCTTGTTGATATATGATTTCCAAACATTTTCTCCCATCCCGTGGTTTGTCTTTTCACTTTCTTGATGGTATCTTTTGAAAGTTTTAAATTTTGAAGTCTAACTTATGCCTTTTTTTCTTTTTTTGTTCCTTCTGTCTTGGATGTCAGATCAAAGAAGCCATTGCCTAATCTAAAGTCATGAAGATTTGCTCCTGTGTTTTCTCCAAGAGTTTTATAGTTTTAATCTTACATTTAGGTCTGTGTCTATCTCATTCCAGATTGTACCTCCTGTACCTAGAATAATGCCTGATGTATAGGAGGTACTTGATACTGAGTGAAATGAATGAATTGATATCTCTTGAATGAGTGAATGAACAGATATCTTCTCGTCGCAGAGCTGTTGCTATTTAAGTAAAGCCCCAGGGTTAAGAGAGGGCATTAGATGGAGGACGGACACCAATTTGTTTTAATCTCCTCCCCCAGTGAACCTGCCCTTAGTGAGCTCTTACAATTCCCTTTCTGCCAGCTTTTCTTTTCCTGTTTTTCCTCACTTTTGTTTCCCTATTTGACAAAATGTTGCTAAGACATTTCCTAAATAAATTGTGTCTGGTCTACTTTGGTTAAATTGTAAATATGGTAGATACACAAGAAAAATTTTTCCGTCATAAAAATCTTGGTTGGGTGACATTTCTCTTGTTGGTTTTATTGTGTTAGACTAAATAAATTCAGGTGACACGGCAGTGTATGAATTACAAAGGAAAAGTCACCTCCTAGTGGGACATTTGATGTCTAGAACTTACTTTTAGAAAAAAGTGTGTATGTCTGCAGAGAGAGAAAACGTAAAATGTCAACAACTAATGAATCTGGGTGAAGGCTATTTGGGAGTTCTTTGTACTGTTATTTTAACAACTTTTTTACAGTGAATTTTTTCAAAATAGGTGCTTCACATCCATTTTTCATTTAATCCTCAGCTGTTGAGGAAGAAATGAAGGTGAAGGCAGGCTGACCAAGGTCCGTCAAACTGGTTGAGTAGAAGAACCAAAATTTGGACGTGGGTCTCCAACTCAAGGCCTCCTACATGTTTTATGGCCTCGTGCATCTCAGATAGTCGAGCTTTTGCTGGGAATGACCCGCTCCTTCACCTGCCTCTGTCTTCATGTTCTTGACGCTTTATGAGCCTATGCTCAGTGAGGGCAAGTGGGAGACGGTCCAGGAGTTTCTAGAATAGAGGGGCTGCCATTCTGGGACTTGAAGGAAAACGAAGAGGGTGTGGAGGGAATCGATGCTTCCTCACCAGCCAGCAGGTGGGCCTCTGAGGCTCTCGGGAGACAGCCCTGACCCCCCTTCTGCCCTGCCTGTTCCAGGAGCTGAAGCTGCCCACCTTCCGAGCCCACTCCCCGCTCCTGAAGAGCCGCCGGTTCTTTGTCGACATCTTAACCCTGCTGAGCAGCCACTGCCAGCTCTGCCCCGCCGCCCGGCACCTGGCCGTCTACCTGCTGGACCACTTCCTGGATCGCTATAACATCACCACCTCCAAGCAGCTCTACGCCGTGGCAGTCTCCTGCCTTCTGCTCGCAAGTACGTGGAACCCACTTCCTTCCCCGTGCCGTTTCCTCCCACTTGGTGAGCCCGGGTGCTCCCGAATCGTTCTACATTTCCACGGTCTTGGCACGTCTTCCGTGTTCGTCCTTAGCTGAATGCGAACCATAGTAATAATAACCAACATTTTCTTTAGCATCTGTAATGTACCAGGCCAAGGGATGAGGATTTTAGCAGCTTGATCTTAACGAATCCACGCAGTGACACTAGAAGACAGATACTTTTAGTACCCCCATTTCACCGAGGCACAGAGAGGTTAAGAAACTTGCCTTGGGTCACCCAGCTCATCTATAGCAGACAGGATTTGAGCCCAGAACTGCATGGTGCCAGAACCTGTGTCTTAACCCCATGTCACCTGCTTTCTGACATAGGGCTTCTGAAATTGCTGGTGGGGGGATGGGGGAGCCCTAGCAACCACTGTTCTTAGAGGTGTTTAGAAATGCGACTGTTTGTGTGGGCCCCAAGCAGGACCCATTATGTAGTCTCCAGGCCTGGGCACAGGCCTCTTGGAGTTTGTATCTTCCAGTGAGGCGTCACTAAAAACACGGCATGGGGACTTCCTTGGCGGTCCAGTGGTTAAGACTTTGCCTTCCAATGCAGGGGGTGTGGGTTCGATCCCTGGTCGGGGAGCTAAGATCCCGCATGCCTCACGGCCAAAAAACCAAAACATAAAGCAGAAGCAATATTGTAACAAATTCAACAAAGACTTTAAAAATGATCCACATAAAAAAAAAATCTTAAAAAACAAAACAAAACACGGCATGGCTTTGACCATCTGTCTGCCTAGGTAGGAAATGAATATGCTGCTGCTCTGGTCATCTGCTTAAAACACAGTCTGCCATGCCACGCTGCAACTAAAAATTGCCCGCTGGTTTACCAACAGTCTTAGAAGGACCGTCCGTCAGGGTCCTGCCTCTCTGACCACAAGCCTTTCTCCTCTTCCATCCCTGGGTTCTAGCCAAGCCCCTCCTGTCACAGATCTTTGCACATGCTGTTCCCTCTGCCCACAGCACTTCCCATTCCTTCCCCCTGCCCATCTGGTCCTGGTTAAACGGCACTTGGGCCCTGCACTCACATCCCCGAGAAAGCCTCCCCTGCCGCCTTGGGAGTGGGGTGTACGTAAGGCATCCCTGAGGTACAGCCCCACGGCCTCATGGACTTTTGGTTGACACTCACCTCCCTCACTAAGCAGTGAGTTTCAGGGAGGGAAAGGAGCACATAGTAAGGCCTCAAAAAATAAGATTTGTGGACTCTCGTGCTTCCAGTGCCGGGGGCGGGGGTTCTATCCCTGGTTGGGGAACTAGGATCCCACATGCCGTGTGGTGTGGCCAAAAAAAATAAAATAAAATAAAATGAAAACAATATTTGTGGGCTAAAGGAAATGAATGGAGCCAGAGTTTCCCTTAGAGCTGGGCTTCCACGTTTCTCCAAGTTGCCCTTCATGCAGACGAGCGGGACACCCCAAAGTGGCCAGCTGCAGTCACATTTCCTTGACATCTAGTCTTTTCTCCTTAAAATTCAATCAGATCTTACATCCTCTGCTACAATATGTTATTGTCCTATTTTATTTTATGGGTCCCTTCCCCATTCCCCAGTGCTTGATTCCCTCTGACGCTTTGAGACCACCATGCGCATTTTCTCCCGTGGCTTTGTCTGTCCCTGGCCGGCTGCTACAGACCCTCCAGCACAATCACCCAGGTCCAGACACATGGCTTTAGAGTTTTCAGAATTCTGCCTTGTTTTCCACCCTGGCACCTGCCACCTGCTGTTATCTTAATCCCTTTGGCTGCTCTGGGTTTACAGCCTCCTGACTTGTGATTTTCTCTACCTTGAGCCAGCTGGATTTCCCGTGTTATACAGGGGAGCCTGTCTTGCTGGGAGTCCGGCCTGCTCACTGCTTCAAAGTCTCAAATCAGCACGCAGCTCTGTTTTGTCTTGGGAGGAGCTGGGGGGTTTGCGAGACGTCCCCGTCTGCGGAGAGCAGGACAGGCATCGCGTTTCAGCGGCCCTCGAGGAGTCTGGAGTCTGCACCGTGGCCTCTGGCCTGCTGCCGTCTGCGATCTGTGGGTTGCCTCGAGGGCCCTGGGGGGCAGGGGACTCGGATTTCCGTGGGTTCACCGAGGCTCCCGGCATCTGTCTGGGGAGCTGGGATGAGAGGCGCGCGCTGGGGACCCCTTTGTGCCTCTGTGCCGTGGCAGAGGGAGGGGGCCTTTCAGAGGGGGAGGCAAAGGCCCTCACCCACACATCTGAGGACAGCAGCCAGCCTTGGGCGGCAGGAACGGATTTTTCAGGACACCTGCCATGTGCTCAGAGGCCCCAGGAAAGAAAAGTTTCCATGACAGCCTGAAATCCTATTCATTCCTCCCTCCCCTCTCCCCAGGCCGACCTGTCAGCCGCAAGGGGGTTCACCTTGCCTCAGGAAAGTTCTGAGTTCTGCTAATTTTGTTGCAAATAATTAATTCCCAGATAAGAAGGGGGACAGTCCTTCTTGCCCGCAACCTGTCCGTTCTTAGGTTTTTAAAGCTGCTTCCAGATAAGGGCCTTTGCATAGGTGGAGCCCTCTCACCTACACATAGCCCCTTCTGCCCCCATAAAACAGGAGCCAGTCAAGGACCCATGTCTCCAAGCCTGTGGAAGGGGGCAGAAAAGCAAGAGCTTGTGGGTTGTTCCATGGGGGACCACTGGCAAAGCCACACTTTGCCTTTCTATGACCAAGTTTTCTGCATTTCCTTCCTTAACACAGGAGAGAATTCTACTATAAATATAATCTAGATATAAATATACCATAAAGAGAGAAGAGCCACTCTCTTCTTTAGTCTTTCATCTTACATAACACCCCTCCCCAACTGTCTGTTGGTTGTTGTTGTTTAATTAAAAGGACAATTTGACAACACAGAAACCCCACCACTTGCAGGTGAGCTGGCTTTCACAGTGCCACATAATGATTGTCATCCCGACGGGGGCAGCTTCGTTGCTCACTGGTCCCTTTCTACACGCCCAGCCCTGTGCCAAGCACTTTACACACACATCACTTGGAAGCCTCACAACCAGCCTATGTGATCGTGCTGTCATCTGACCATCCTGTAGGCTCAGAGAGGCCCAAGGTCACACAGTTTGGAATTTTGCTTTATTTTTTTCAATTGAGGTAGAATTCATATCACAACATAGACTCTACCATTTTAACCACTGTAAAGTGTACGGTTCCGTGGCATTTGGTACATTAACGCTGTTCTGCAGCCATCACCTCTCTCTAGATCCAGAACACGTTCATCGCCCCAAAAGGAGCCCATGTACCCATTAAGCAGTAACTCCCCATTCCTTCCCACCCCTAGCCCCTGGCAACCACCGGTCTATTCTGTGTCTGTATAGAGTTGACTATTATGGGTATTTCATATGAAAAGGAACCATACAACATGTGACCTTTTGTGTCTGGTTTCTTTCACTTTCTGTTTTCAGGGTTCATCCATGTTGTAGCATGTATCAGTATTTCATTCCTTGTTATGGCTAAATAATCTCTGTTGTATGGATAGACCACATTTGTTTTTATCCATTCATCTGTTGATGGACATTTGGGTTGTTTTCACTTTTGGCTATTAGGATTAGTGCTGCTGTAAATATTTATTTGGGTACCAGTTTGAACATCTATTTTCAATTCTTTTGCGTAGTAACCCAGGAGTGGAATTGCTGGTCATATATGGTCATTCTATGTTGAACTTTTTAAGGAAACTTGGGAGTTTTACTTTTGCCTGGTTGTCACTGCTCAGAGATGACTGGCTGCTGAGTTCTTAGCCTCAGGGCATGGACCGGCCTGAGGAAGGAGAGAGGGAGGGAAAGAAAACCAGAAAGACAAGAGGCATGCTCGGTGGTATTGCTACGGTAGCATGGCCTTAAATGTAAGATCTTATGATGATGATACAAAAAGTATGATATACATTTTTATTGTTAAAAACATCCAAAAGATACAGAAGGACTTAGTGTAAAAAAATTGTTTCCCCCCAAATCCATAGTCCCATTCCCAAAGTTTGGGGTGTATCCTTCCAGATCTAGATGTACTTATGTATTTTCATAATGGGAAAACAAACCTATTTTCATTTCTGGGGGTGGGAGGAGGTAGTGAATCATAGATTAACAGCCGTATAAACTGCCCGTAAAGGGACTTCCCTGGTGGTCCGGTGGTTAAGACTCCTTGCTTCCAATGCAGGGGGCACGGGTTCGATCCCTGGTCGGGGAACTAAGATCCCACATGCCACGTGGTGCAGCCAAAAAAGAAAAAAAAACTGCCCGTAAACAAAATTGCCAGATTCCCTCCCTTCCTCCTTTTTTGATTCTTTTTTTCCCTTTCTAATCCCAATTCCATCATACTTTCTCTTTGCAAACTTCTGTTTTCTTTCATTGTGGCTTCCAGACCCCCACCCCACTCCCTGGGAAAGCAAGGTTTCTTAGTGCTGAGTTGCTGGTGAGCCCTGTCCTGCTCCTGGCTTCTGGTTTGTGAAAAGCCATGAAAGCTCAGGGGGACAGGTCCATCTGTTTCTTGGAATAAAGTTCTGACTTCCATATTTTTGTAGGTGAGCCTGAGTCCAATGCTAGCCTTCATCTCAGCCCTCATCCTCCTCCCCAGGAGAGGGAAACATCAAGCAGGAGGGTGGTCCCACGGCCTCTGCAAGGGAAGGACCCCTCTCTGCACATGGGTCCTCCTGCAGGGCAGGGTCCCGTAGCCCGACGTTGAGTCTGTTATGCTCTGCTGTGCTTACCTGTAGAAAGGCCCATCTCCCTCCTGTAGAGTTTTAAAATTAGAAATGGTATGCTCACTTGTAAATGAGATTCAAAGAATAAAATAAAAAATCTGTTGCCTATCTCATTCTCCAGAGATAACTTCTGGGAACAGTTCCTTACATCTTTTTCCAAAATCGATCGAGTGTATTTTCTAGAAATGTTCTGTGCATATACAAACATACAGTCAGCCCTCATGAGTCCAAGATTCCACTTGTGAATTCGCCTACTCACTAAAATTTATTTGTAACCCCAAAATCAATACTCCTGGAACTTTTCGGGTCATGTGTGGACACGTGCTGAGCAGCAGAAGATGTGAATCATCTGGCGTGCGTGTTCCCAGCTGAGGTCAAACAAGGCAGCGCTGTGCCTTCTCAGCTCTCATACTAATAACAGGTGTCCTTTTTTTGCTGTTTAGTGCCATGTTTTCTCATTTTTCTGCTTGTTGGTGTTTTTGCTGTGTAAAACGGGCCCTAACCATCGTGCTAAATTGCAGTGTCATGTTCCTACGTTTGGGAAGGCTGTGATGTGTGTACCTTAGGAGAAAATGTGTGTGTTAGGTAAGCTTTGCTCAGGTATAAGGTGTAAGTGCTGTTGGCTGTGAGTCCAATGATCATGAATCAACAATATAGTCAACAGAAATACACAAAAAGGGTTTTGTGTTGATCAGTTGTGATCAGAGGCTCAAAGGAACCTAACCCTGTATCTTCCCCTAGGAGCGTGGTTCTGTATTCACTAGATCAGTGTGCACAGTGAATAATCAGAATCCCTTACATTTGCACAAGTGGATTAATAACATAGGTGTTTTCTTCATGGTACATTAGGGAACATCTTTCCCGTCTGTATGGATTTACCTTACTCTTTTTACTGACTGCAGAGTTCTCCATATTATAAACACTGACATTTATAGAATGACTCCTCTGTCGATGGATATTTACATTGCCATCTTTTTTTTTTTTTCTTTTTACTGCTTTAAACAATATGACAACAGCTGTCCTTTCCTCTGCATATTTGCACACTGAGGTATGTCTGTGGGATTGCTTTGGTCAGAGGTGTGTGCATTTAAGATTTTGGTGGGTAGCACTGAATTGCCTTGCAGAGGTTTTGACCAACAGCTGAGCAGATCCCTTTTTTCTTAAATTGAACTTAGTGTGTGGGAGCCTTTGGAAGCACGTGCTTCTTCACGAGAGCAACACAGCATCAGAAGAGGAGCATTGTCCCTCCCCCATCCTGGCCCCTCATCACTGTACACTTTGAGCTTCTGTCTATGCTCCCAGCAGAGAGTACATTTGCATCCTGCCTTTCTGCCTTGTCCTGTCCAGGGTGTCCAGGTGAGAAATGAGTTCCCAGACCAACTGCTTTTAAGGTTCCTTAAGCCAGAAATCAGTAGCCTCATCTCTTAGGGCAGGTACCAAAAAAGGCACTGCCTCTGGGTCTCGGGGGAGATTCTAGGAGAGGCCTGTCTTTCTCCTAGAAAAGTACCTCACTCCCCCTCTCTCATCCCTGCATCCCTCCCCTCCCCTCCCCTCCCCCTGCTTTGATGACTGAGAAGCAGCTTCTTTGACAGCAAAGTGGGGGAGAAGCAGTCCTAATCCCTCCTGGATTTCCCTTCTGGACAAGGATGAAGGAAGGCACCCCAGCTCCCCCCAAAGCTAGGAATGCTTGGGACCCCTCTGGGGCACTAATTATAGGCAGCAGATGCAAAGGGAGCAATTTTTCCAGGTGGCCTTGTTCAGGGGTGTACTTCAGACAAAGTGTAAGATTTATGTATAGAATTAAACCCAAATCTGCGAGGAAATATGGCTGCCCCCATGCAGGAAATAATTTAACACTCCCTGCCTCTCATGCAAGAGTGGCCAGCACTCAGTTTCCTCCCTGCCATGGTTTCACATTTCAGAAACCAGGATAGGTCTTACCTTTGATGTGTGTGCTTCATATGACCATAGTTTATTATTTCCTCCAAAAAAGCTGCTGCAACATCAGTGGTACATCTTCTAATCGGTGACATTTCGGCGGTGGCCACGCAGCATGGGCGGACTGAAAACAGTGGTCTGTCACGTGAGGGCCACGCTGAGCAGATCCGGGCTCGGGGCTCCAGTGTTACGGCGCAGTGAGTGAGGACACGGTGATTTTCCATTTCCTGTTCCCATCTCTGCAGACTGGCAGGCTTAGAACTATTTGGGGGGGAGGGATTTTGTGTGATGTGCCGGTTGGATAGCTGGCTGGGCTGGAAATTCAGAAATCACACCATTTGCCTTAGCAATTCTAGTGCCCAGACCTGTTTGGCCAAGGCCTGGAGTTTTTTGAGGGGAGGGGGAATCTTGAGCTGCATGGGTTCATTAATCATGCAGTGTTCAGGAGCCCTTGACCCAGCATGGGTAAACCAGTCAAAAAACATTTATTCCACCTCTGCTATATGCCAGATGCTGTGTTCAGCCCCGGGGAGACGGGGGTGAACAGTAGGGGTGCCTACAGGCCCTTTCGTTGACGATGGTTCATTCCACACACATGTACCTACTATGCGCTGAGCCTGGGAGACTGTAGGGCACAAAGCAGATCAAGTCCCCGTCCTAAAGAAGCAGCCTTCAAGCCAAGCATGACCAGCAGGTCTCTGGGCACCTGCCAAGAACAAGCCAGTCGCCCTTCTGAGAAAATCCAAGTGTCCTTACTGTTAGGAGAACAGCCCGGCTCACACAAAGACCCGGACATTGACGTTGGGCACCCTGTCTGCTCCTCACACTGTCTGCAGTTTGCCTGCTGGGAGCTAGGCATTCATCTTTATTTTCTTTTTATTTACAGTAGCCTTGAACCCTCTCTGTAGTGAATACTCGTGTCTTGTAGTACCTTCTCCGCTCTTACGGCCAGAATTGCATTATACGCATTCTCCTGCTAGTGCTGAAGTCTGAGAGGGCAGAGCTCAGAGTCGTTCATTAGGCACCCGTTCCCCACACCCAGAGACTGTCTTCCAGATTAGAGGCCCTCCTTGCTTTGCCTAGGAGACTCGGGCTCCACGTGGTGGGCGTTCACTCCCCTGGTCACAGCAGCCGGCCCTCCATGGGACACCCACCGCCTGGTCAGCATTGGTCTCGATTGTACCTTTCGTAAAACCAAAAGATCGTAAACCCAAAGGATCGTAAAACCAACTGAAAGCAAGGCACATTTCAGTTGGTTTTAAAACCCCTTCCAAATAGATAACTAATAAGAACCTGCTGTAGAGCACAGGGAACTCCACTCAATACTCTGTAATGGCCTATATGGGAAAAGAATCTAAAAAAAAAAAAGAGTGGATATGTGTATATGTATAACTGATTCACTTTGCTGTACACCTGAAACTAACACAACATTGTAAATCAGCTATACGGTGGCGCAGTGGTAAAGAGTCTGCCTGCTAATGTAGGGGACACGGGTTCGAGCCCTGGTCCAGGAAGATCCCACATGCCGTGGAGCAACTAAGCCCATGAGCCACAACTAGTGAGCCTGCACTCTAGAGCCCGCGAGCCACAACTACTGAAGCCCGTGTGCCTAGAGCCCGTGCTCCACAACAAGAGAAGCCACCGCAATGAGAAACTCGCGCACCGCAACGAAGAGTAGCCCCCGCTTGCCGCAGCTAGAGAAAGCCCATGCGCAGCAATGAAGACCCAACACAGCCAAAAATAAATAAGTAAAATAAATAAATAAAATAAATAAATTTATTTTTTAAAAATTAAAAAAAATAAATAAAGATCACTGTCCTCAAAACAAAAACAAAAGCCCCTTCCAGGCCCAAAGGAAATACACCAGCCTGTCCCCTCTCTGGGTGGTGAGATGAGATTATTTTCATGTTAGGAGTGGATTTGCAAGATGGTCTTCAAGGAGCATGCCTTGCCTTTCCCTATGTCCTAGTCTTGGACTAGGGCAGATCCACATTCAGAAACCTTCTCTGGCAGTTACTTTGCCGGTTCTGGCTTCTAGGGGCCCATCAGTGGCATCTTGTCTTCTGAGAAGTTGAAACTGCTTTTCCTCAGCAGGAGAGTGGTATTTGTTCCTTGTGGAAAATTAGAAAATATTAAAAAATATAAAGAATAAAATAAAAACTACTTGCAAACTCACTGCATTTTTTTCTATAATCAGAATTTGGGGGTGGAGGGCAGATCCTGGCCTCAGTGATCATGGAACGGTTAATATTTATTGTTTCTATGCCAGGCAGTGTTTTGAATTCTTTGTGTGGGTTTGCTCATTTAATCCTCAGAACAATCCTGTGAAGTAGGCACTGTTATTTTCCTCAGTTGACAGAGGATGAAACCGAGGCCTAGTACTTGGGTAACTTGCCCATTGGCACACAGCTAGGATGGGGACCCAGGTGGCCATCACCGCCCCCCAACCCTGCCCCCGAGTCCTTGCTCTCAGCTGCTACACAACAGCAGCATTTGTCCCACAGCAGATCACTTTCTTTTATTTATTTATTTTTATAAATTTATTTATTTAATTTTTAATTTAATTTTGGCTGCATTGGGTCTTCGTTGCTGTGCACAGGCTTTTCTCTAGTTGCAGCGAGCGGGTGCTACTCTTTGTTGCGGTGCGCGGGCTTCTCATTGCAGTGGCTTCTCTTGTCGTGGAGCACGGGCTCTAGGCGTGCGGGCTTCAGTAGTTGTGGCTCGTGGGCTCTAGAGTGCAGGCCCAGTAGCTGTGGCGCACGGGCTTAGCTGCTCCGTGTCATGTGGGATCTTCCCGGACCAGGGCTCAAACCCGTGTCCCCTGCATTGGCAGGCAGATTCTTAACCGCTGTGCCACCAGGGAGGTCCCAGATCGCTTTCTTCCTTGGCTGTAGCAAGAAGACTCAAACAAGCAAACAGAGAGGTTTCTGGGAGATGCCTGGCTCCTCTGCTTTCCGAGGCTGCAGAGCACGTTTTAGCTGACCTGGATGAAAACTTCGACCCTAAGTACCAGTGTTTCACGTCTGGAAGGGGCCAAGATTGCTGCGCTCCTCCCCTCCCCCTCCCCCTTCCCTCCCCTCCCTTCCCCCACCTCCTTCCACTCCCCTCCCCTCCCCCTTCTCCCCTTTCCCTCCCCCTCCCCTTACCCCCTTCCGTTCCCCCTTCTCCTCTTCCTCTTTCTCCTCCCTTCTCCAAGCAGAGAGGTTGGAACAACAAAGGATCCAGGACCCCTCCATCCATGCCTTCAGCACCACAGCCTAGAAGAGCTCTCTCTCAGCTCTTCCTGCAGCCGGCAGCCTGGTCAGGCCCAGTCCAGGGCAGCCCCTGGTGGGCCGGGAGTGGGCATTCTGCAAAGCAGTGACCCTCATTACAGGGGAGAACTCTGTAGTGTAACCCAGGCCCCAGATGCCAGCCGTGTACATGACAAGGGGCCACATCCCATGGCCCCTGCTTTTACAGTCAATGATATTATTTGGGTCCCTTGTAAAGAGGAGCACAAAGGAGCCTGGGCATTGCTGGGGCCACCGTGTGAAGTCATCCCACCAGTTGCTCCATCCTGAGACAGGGAAGTCCTCGCAGCCAGAAGGGAAGCCAGTGTCTGACCCAGCTGGCCGAATGCCACCTCTGACCTCGGAGACGTTTTTACAGTTTCCTCCTGGAGAAAGCAACCACCTGCAACCTCACCTCCGGTCCAGAGTTGGACTCAGGAACTGAGTCAGCCTGTCAGAAATGTGTTTTCATTCATTCGTGCGTTCAGTATTTATCGAGCTCTGCTCTGTGCCGGAGACTGGAGATGCAGCCTTGCTGTGAGGAGGGGAAGGAGGGAGACTCAGTAAGGCAGGGTGAGGACGGGGACTTGATCTGTCTTGGGCCCCACCATCTCCCAGGCTCAGCACACAGTGGGTACGTGTGTGTGGAAGGAATCTTCAGTGACAGGGACCGTAGACATTCCTTACGGACCTTTCTTTGTGTCCTGAGGAAGGAAGGGAGCTCAACCAGGGAAGGTAGCCGAGCTTCACCTTCATGCCGGGTCTCCCTGACACCCAGGTCTGGCTGAGATTACAGGCTTGTTTTTGCAGGACGTTTCCTAACCTCCAGGTCTCTGGAGGGGCTGGAGCTCTTGGACACAGCATGTGTGCAGCAGGATAGCGTGGGGGAGACACATGCTCCCCGCTTCCCACCCGCTATGGTCTTCACAGCTTCCTCCCTTCCCTGAAAACCACCACCGAAGCACTGTCTTATAGCCGGAGGGTTTTCTTGCTCTGTCCCTGGCTTTCTCTCTCTCCCACCTCAAATCCTGTTCACAGATTAAGCTGTTATTGCACCTGTGACTGTGACTGCATGCTTGGTCCTGAAGCGAGCAGAGGTTTATAAAGCGGCGCACGTTCCAATGTTTGTTGAGCGCTGGGCCCTGTTCTGAGCACACCGAGCCCTTGTGTCATCCTCACCACCATTCTGTCTCCTTCTGTTCCTCCCATTGCACGGGCCCCAGAGGTTGAGACTCGCCCCAGACCACACAGCCGGTGAGTGGCTGAGCCTCTGGAGAACCCAGGGTGACCCTTGGCACCGTGCTTGCTCTGCCTCTTCGTGCTGCATCGCAAAGTCAGACAGCCTTTCGGAGGGTGCCGTCCCCAGAGTAGCTTCCTGGCTTCTCCATCAGATTGCTCAAAATCTGTCTCCCCTGGTTCCTCGGAAAGACACTTGTCTGCTGGACATATGAGCATGCCCCTTTGGGGACGAGTAGGAAGCAACCTTCTGGCCTCAATAACTACAAAAATCCAAAGAGCTTTTTTTTTTTTAATTTTTAAAAATTGAAGTAGTGTTGATTTACAGTGTTGTGTTAATTACTGCTTTACAAAGAAATGAATCAGTTATATATATATATATATATATATATATATATATATATATATATACACATTCTTTTTTTAATATTTTCTTTTCCGTTATGGTTTATCACAGGATATTGAATATAGTTCTCTGTGCTATACTGTAGGACTTTGTTGTTTATCCATTCTATATATAAAAGCTTATATCTGCTAACCCCACTTCCCACTCCATCCCTCCCCCACCAGTCTCCCTTGGCAATCACCAATCTGTTAGAGAACAGATGTTAGTGATTCTGTTTCTGTTTCATAGATAAGTTCATTTGTGTCTTATTTTAGGTTCCACATATAAGTGATATCATACGGTATTTGTCTTTCTCTTTCTGACTTACTTCACTTAGTATGGTAATCTCTAGGTCCGTCCATGTAGCTGCAAATGGCATTTCAGTCTTTTTAATGGCTGAGTAATATTCCATTGTGTATATGTACTATATCTTCTTTATCCTTTCATCTTTCAATGGACATTCTGTTGCTTCCATGTCCTGGCTATTGTAAATAGTGCTGCTCTGGACACGGGTGCATGTATCCTTTTGGACCATGTTTTTCTCCGGATATATGCCCAGGAGTGGGATTGCTGGATCATATGGTAGCTCTGTTTTTAGTTTTCTGAGGAACCTCCATATCGTTTTCCACAGTGGCTGCACCAACTTACATTCCCACCAACAGTGTAAGAGGGCTCCCTGTTCTCCACACTCTCTAGGGGAGGCTGTTCTTTATTACAGAAAGTATTCCTGTTGGAGATGTACTCTTCAACTTCAGTTCTGCCATTGGAAATAAAAACTGAGTCTTGTTGATCATACAAATCTTTAGTGGAAAGGCTCTGGAATAAGTAGGAGGATTGATGAAGATGAGTACTTGTAGAGAACATGGTGGTTAGATGGGGAGGCTGCAGCTGACCTGACACTCACATCCATGGGAATTCCTGCGTCCAGGTAGATAAACTCACTATGGAGACTTTCTGGAATTGCAGGGATCTTCGTGATTGTATCTGAGATTTCCTGCTTGTGGTATAGAAAGCTCTGGACTTTGGAGCCATTTATGTATTTGTTTAAAAAAAACCTATTAAGTATTGAATTTGTGCTGGCTGCTGTGCTAGGTGAAGGGGATCTATAATGTTCTGCAAGACAGATGTAGTCCCCATCCTCATGGAATAAGTAGCCAGCCAGACTTCTCATTTTGCTCTCGCCCTTCACAGCTGGGTGATTGGGGCAACTCACTTAACCTTTCTGAGCTTCTGATTCCATGTGGAAAACACTCCCAGCCCCTGGGGTTGTTCCCAGAATGCACTGAGTTCACTTGTCAAGGGCGTAACAAGCGTGGTCCATGGAGGCTGCCCCTCCCTCGGGACTGCCCTGCATTGCTTGATGCCTGCTGTGCTGTGCGTGGAGCCTGAGATGCAGAGGGGAACCAAGTGTGAAACTCCCTGCCCTCCGGGGCTCACATCCTAGTGTGTGGATTCCCTGCTTCTTGTTAACCAGCTGGGACACCTGGGAAAGTCCCACCCCTGTGGGGAAGACCCATCCGGGAAAGGCCTTGGACCCCACACTGCCCTTGGCCTCTCTCTCTGTGAACCTTGGAACCACCAGCAGGAGGGTGGAATTCAAGGTCACAATCCAGGGGAAGGAAGCTGGGGCCACTCTAGCGTCCTCTCTGGGGATCCCTCACAGCCCAGCCAGTGGAATTGGTGGAGCTGGGGGAGCCTTTGGTTGGACTTATTTCCACCCCTTTTTCAGAGCCTGTAAGAAAATGTCTGTAGCATCGGCTGCCAACTCTAGTTCATCTCTACCCAACTAATAGGGCTTCAGAAGAAAGATCACAGGTCTGGCGTGCAAGGAATAAATAACAATGTTCAGTAAATAATAGCAGCATCTGCTACCATTTATGGAGCGCTTCCTATGCCCTGGGTCCTGTGCCAGTCACATACCTACTATCTCCTTGAGCCCTCCCAACCACCCTTTGGGGTGTGGGTTTCCAAGAGATTGCCCAAAGTCATGCAGGTCATAACAGCAGGAAGGATGGAGAACTAGCACTTGAGCCTGAACTCAAAGTCCTTGGAGGGAAAAGGGGAGCATTCTTGCCTGTTTCCAGTCAGGACCTCCCCCAGAATCCGGGTTCTCCCTGGTAACAGGATGCTCAGCCCTCATTAAATATCCTCAGGACTAGCTGTAAATAAAGCTGGCCGGTTCTGCCCCACCTAATGGCCACTGCTCTCCCCTTCGATGAAGGAAGAATCTGAAGAAGGAAGAATTAGTATCAGAAAGGTCTCCACTCAGCCTGTCCCAGCCTGGGGACTACAGGGCCCAGTGCTTTCTCTCCCAAGTACTGGTGAAAAGCCCTTTCCCCCAGGGCTTTCTCTTTCCTCTTGGGTCCTCAGCTCCTGTACCTCCCAGCTCTTTTCTACAGTCAGCTCAGAAGATGTCAGGTCCACCTGGAGGGCCAGGGAGCCATTGGGGCAGCTCTTTACCCTCTGACCTGCCTCCCTCCCTTCCCTTTATCATCAGCAGCGTATAGAGTAGGGCAGGGAGCTGCGGGAAGGGGGAGGGTAGCCATGGGGTCTCAATTCCTCATCAAATTTTGTTTCTCGTTCTCAGATGAAGGGCGGGGGGAGGACTTCAAATAGGAGAGAGGCCTTTCTTCAGAAAGAGCAGCTTTGACTGTTTTTAAAGGCATTGTACTTCTTTAGCAAAGAAGAATAGTTTTAATAGCTATTGCATTAAAACCTGGTTCTCTTTAGCCTGGGAACTTTGGCCTCATGTCTGAGCCTAGGTTTAGCTCCTGAATGGGCAGCAGGTAATCCTGAATGAGTCTGTAAATGGGCATCTTGCCAGGCATGAGGGACTGTTGGGGGGATTAACTGGGACCTGTCTAGTAGAGAGTGGGCAGCGCTGGGCCTGGGCTTGAGAAACGGGCAACACTGGCTTTTTACAGACTCCCGTTCTGTGCTGTTTATGTTTCTGTTTAAGAATTTTTCTAAAGGCAGTGTAAATGTGGATGAGCCTTAGAGCTGCATAATGCATTCATGGGGGTTCATTATAACATTTTCTCTATTTTTTTTGTATTTAAAAATTTTTCCAAAATAAAGACTTTGGTTTTTGTTTTGTTTTGTTTTGTTTTTTAAGCAACTAAAAATACTTCTTCTCTTGACCCTACTTCAGAAAAGTCAGGAATCTGTTTGGTCTGTTTTAAGGCTTGATTGTCAGGACAGTAGGTAGAAGAAGAAAGAGCCAGTCTTTAGTCAATTCACAGAGACAGAAAGTAGAAAGGTGGTTATCAGGGGTTGGTGGAGGGAAACAGGGAGTTGTTTAATGGGTATAGAGTTTCAGTTTTGCAAGATGAAAAGAGTTCTGGAGATTGGTTACACAATAGTGTGAATGTACTTAATGCTCCTGAACAGTACAGTTAAAAACGGTTAAAATGGTACATTTTCTGTTATGTGCATTTTACTATAATTTCTTTAAATGCCATTTAAAAAAAGAGAGAGGAAAAAAAAAAAAAAAAGCCAGTGTGTGAGCGTCACTCCTGAGGCTTGCTGGCTTACGGTGTCTGGCCACTGTGGCCTAGTCTGCGGTTAAGAGTTTAGGTCACTTGGTGGCCTCACGGTCATCCGTCCACTAACTAACTCTGTGACCTGCCAAGTGTGGCTCAGGCTGTCTGTGCAGCAGCCCCTGGGCGTGTGGGAGCGCCCAGTCAGCTGGTGTGCAGAGCACCCTCAGAGGCGTTGTTTGCATGTTTCACCACTACCACCAACACTACGGGCTCACGTGCATGTGGCTGGCCTCCCAGATTCAGGGTGAGTGCTTTGATAGGCTTAGGAGTTTTTTTTTTTTAAACTTAGTATGTCGACAGTGCTCCCACTGTTCAAATTTGGGACAGTGTGAATATCCAAAAAGAAAAATGTAGATGAAACGGCAGAATTGTTAAAAATTCTTTTTTTCAACCCCAACGTAATAATTTATTCAGGAAAGGGTCCTCCGTGGATCCCAAACCACTGAGTTAAAGGCTGTTGGGAAACAGGATATTCACTTATTCTTGAGGTGGCACCTCACAGATGACTTATTAGTTTCACAGGAGAATGGTACCTTTAAAATGGAGAGATCTGGCGTCAGCACCTTAACCAAGCGATCAAATGTAACATCGCTATTGCTGGGACAAATTGATGTTGTATAATTCCTGATGTGATCTGTTAAGAGGGACAAAACGTCACCTCTGTAGTTTTCTTGCTCAAACCGTTTGATCATGAGGAAACAATCAGGGAAGCCAGAATACGGGACATTGTACAGCTGGCCTGGATTCATCCAAAGAGTCCATGTCATGAAAAACAAACAAAGAATGGGACCAAAGAGATGTAACAGACACCATGTGTAACCTTTTGGATCTGGATCAAAAAAACAGAGATTATAAAGGCATTTTTGGGACCCTTGGGGGAAGTCAAATATGGATTGAATGTTAGAAAATGTTAACTACATTAATGCTGGTGTTCTTGCAATTAGGTAGGAAAATGACCTCAGGGATGGATGCTGAAATATCCAGGGGTGGCATGTCATGCCTGCAACTTAATTAAAAAATGGTCCAGCAAAACCAATATTTATATACCACACACACACACACACACACACAAACACACACACACACACACACACACACACACACACACACACACGGCAATTGTGTGGCTCCGTGTCAGCTGTTGGTGAATCTGGGGAAGGGTCATCTGGGTTCATTGTTCAGTTCTTTCTTCTTTCCTGTGGATTTGAAACTTTTCCAAATAAAAAGTACATCAAACAAGTTGAAGACAGTCTGTGGCTCTTGTCTGACTTGGAAAGACTCGGACTTCTGTCCCCCGCCCCTCCCGGGGGACCTGCCTAGAGACTCCCAGGCATCTGTTGTCTGTGCCGTTTGTCAATAAGGAGCAAGCAGCTGAGTGGCGGTGCTCGGTGGTGGCGGGCTGGGGACAAAGGGCTGCCCGGCTCATGGTCATGGGAGGAGGGGAGGAAACGTCTGCCCGGCACGTGCAACACCAGGAAACTCATAAAATCTTTGCTGGCTGTGAAATGTGTTGTTCGCTAAGAGCGGGGGCTGCGAGGTCACTCCTAGGTGTGGAGCTGAGTGCTTGCGTGAGCTTTTTCTCTGAGCCTCTGGGGCTCCGAACAGAACCTGCCTGGGAGTATCTGGTGTGTGTCCAGCACAAAGCCTGGTGCCCGGCCCAGCATGGGAGCTCTGTCCATTCCTGTGTGCTGGGTACTTCTTACAGCACTTTGCATCCTGCATAGCCATGCTTTCTCCGTGTGGGGCGGATTCCTAGAGAAGAAATGAACAGCCTGTGGAGTTCAGTGCTTTTAGGGCCAGGGTCAGCTTGTCGAGGATTCAGACCCACCTCTGCCCTGCTCTGCAGTGCGGTGGGTCCCCAGGTAGCCTCCCCAGTGTGGGGAGCCGAGGGAGCAGGTGAATCAGATTCCTCAGTAATCCATGGCCCCTTCCATTTGAGGGTGATCCTTTCTGGGCCTGGTGGCTGGGGAAAAGGCAGAACTCTGAAAGGTTTGAAAAGCACTGAGGGCAGGGAGAAATTAATCTGATTGAGCACATCTGCCGGTCGGAATAGATTGCTGGCTGCCAGCAAGACCGTGGAAGGGTCTTGGTGCCACCGCTGGCACGATGCAATAGCGATGCTACATTTGATCGCTTGGTTAAGGTGCTGACGCCAGATCTCTCCATTTTAAAGGCACCAGATGCAAAGGTTTCTGCCAGAGCTGTGACCTTCACCATGCCACCCTCTGCTCTGGGAAGAAAAGAGCTCTAGCTATTGAGTGCCTGGGAACAGCATTGGCTCAGGTCAGCCCAAGGTTCAGGGAAACCTTGACAATTTTGCAAGAAAAATATTGTTTTCTTTCTTTTTAATTTGCATAAAGAACAAGTGAATTGTTGGAGAAAAAAATAGCCGATACAGATAATCAGAGAGCATCAGAGAACAATTCAGATGGCCTACAATTCAGCTATCCAGAGAGAACCATTCATTCTCTCAACAGATAGGCATTGGGCATCTACTGTGTGCCGGGGACTGTGCTGGCACCTCGGGGCACACCTTTGAATACGTGGAACATGGTTCCCATCCTTCTGGGGCTCACACTTGTTAGTGACCTATTCATGGTCAGGTGCTGGCCACTGATACTCCTATTTGAGATGAAACAATCTGAGTGTGAGAAGTGCGTTGATGGCACCGAGCGGCCTCTGAACTGAGCTCTGGAGGACACATGATAAGGGGGTGAGGGGATGAGCACGCCCACTGGAGGAGGGGCCAGATTCCAAGTGTGGCTGGACCTAGTGCTTGGGGAGGGCGAGGGGCCCTGAGGCTGCGGAAGGCAGCAAGGCCTGGTCAGCAGGGTCCCCCCTACCCGGGACTTCGGCGTTCAAGAGCCTCTTCCCCTTGGGGAAGGGGCAGCACTGTCCTCACCTTTTCCTGCCCGAGTTGCCCTGGTACAAGGCAAGGGAGTAAGGTGTGTGCTCTGCCGGCGGGGCCGTGGATGGGGCTCGGGAAGGAGATGAGGCTGGGTTCCTTTGCTGCAAGCCGCTTCGGGACCGGTCAGCATCGTCTCTGCTCCCCCGTGGCAAGCACCAGAGCTTCACGTCACCACCTCTGCCCACCCAGTGGACTGTCGCCTGGCTCCCCGAGAAGAAGGATGCAGGCCTCCCAGAGTCAGTGTTTCATTTCTCGTGATGTCTTTTGAGGCCTTAGTGAGAAATGTCTTGTATCTGCTGCAGGGCTGCCGGCCTGAAGTGGTTACGCCCTTATCTCTCAGCGAGCCTGAGCGTCTGCTGAGAACTGGGTCGGGGGCGCTGGCAGTTGAGCCCAGGTGTGTGGATGATTTGTTGGCTGTTCCCTTCATCGGCACAGATGTGTGCTCGGAGCTCAGCTTGGTCGCCCACTGCCTCTTCCGACACCTGCTCCCGCAGCTGTCCTGCACCCAGTGAGGTTAGGCTTGGAGGCCAAGGCGACCAGACCAAGGCCGCCACCATCCGATGTGGGCATCGGGCAGCACGTGGGGACCATGGTCAGGGAAGGTTTCCAGAGGGCAGTGGCTTTGAGGTGAAGGACCGGGTGAGCTTGGCGGAGTGAAGAGGGGATGGGGAAGGGTGCTCTGGGCAGAGGGGCTGTGCAGACGAAGGCTCGTAGGCAAGGAGGGCACGGTGCCTGCAGAGAACTTCCGTGGCCGAGGCTACAGCCAGGTGTGCGTGGTTCCCCCGAGTGAGGGTGTGGGGGCTGCACGCCCCCTGCCTGCGGAGCCCTCCACAGCAGAGGCTGCCACTAGGGCCCTCCACAACTGATGACTGCCAGGGGGACATTGCTGTGGAAATCCTCGGTTCCCTTGACCCTTGAGTGGGATAACCCCGGGCTTGTGTTTTATTTCTGTGTGTTTGTATCTAGCTTCATGTGGATTTATTTCCTGCAGATTATTTCCAGGACCTTCCAGTATGAGGTCATTGTTCCTTCAGTACTTCCCAGGCTGTGTGACATGTCTGTCTGCGGGGTTTCGCATCTTTTTGCCACTGTGCATTGATATGAATGTATTCCAGTTGTCTGTTCCTGCAAAACAAATCACCCCAAAACTAAGTGATTTAAAACAACAACGATGGGGGTCGCTTGATGGTTCCTGTGCTGGTATTACCTGGACTCCTTCATACAGTTGCTGGAGGATCCACTGGCCTGGAAGGTCCAGGGTGGCCTCATTCACGTGTGTGAGAGTCGGTGCTGGCTGGGCTGTTGCCTGGGCATCTTGGTTCTCCTCCTTGTGGCCTCTTCACCTCCAATAGGCTAGACTTGCTTCCTTGCACAGAGGTCTGGGAATGGCACTCCAGGCGGGACAAAGGCAGAAGATGCAAGGCCTCTTAAAGCCTCGCTTTGGAAGTCACATGACGCCACTTTTTTTGTTTTCCAGTTTTATTGAGATACAGTTGGCAGACTGCATTAGTTTAAGGCGTACAGTGGTTTGATATATGCATATATTGCGAAATGATCACCACAATAAGTTAACATCCATAATCTCACATAGTTAGACTTTTTTTCTTGCAATGAGAACTTTTAAGATCTACTCTTTTAGCAACTTTCAAATATGCAACATGGTTAAGTATAGTCAGTATGCCCGACGTTGCATCCCCAGGACCAATTTATCTTATAACTGGACGTTTGTCCCTTCTGACCATCTTCACATCCCTCACCCCCCACCTCTGGCAACCACCAATCTGCTCTCTGTATCTGAGTTTGTTTTTTTAAGATTCCACATGTAAGAGATATCATAACAGTATTTGTCTTTCTCTGACTCTCTCATTATTCACTTAACATAATGCCCTCAAGGTCCATCCATGTTGTCCCAAATGGCAGGATTTCCTTCTTTTATGGCTGAATAATATCCCATTGTATATAAATACTATATTTTCTTATCCATTCGTCGGAAAGGGGACACTTAGGTTGTCTTGGCTGTCGTGAATAATGCTGCAGTGAACATAGGGGTGCAGAAACCTCTTCAAGGTCAAGTGCCGTTTTGGCTTTTGTCCCTTTCCTGTCTTCTCCTACTTACAGATCTTTCCTAGGCTCACATCCCAAGCAAACTGTGTCTGGGGGAATCCAAACTAAGAACCCATTGACAGAGTTTAAACTCAGTATTGAAGACACTGGGGAGCCACTGAAGGACTTTTCCACGTCTGGAGGGACAGGGCCAGATTTGCAAGGTCACCGTGACAATGGCCCCCTGACCAGTCCTGAGGCTGAATTAGTGAGGACCAGATGGGAGGGCCACCTTACTCCCCAGGCCCTTGCTGCTGTTGCTAACTGCTGTTGAGCACCTTCTGTGATCCTCATGCTGGTCTGAACATTTGGTGTGAGGTTTCCCATTGAATCTAACAAAAGCTTTAGGATGTATAAGTTCCATTTTACATGTGAAAGAACTGAGGCACAGAGAGGGTGAGACACCTTTCCATGACCACACAGCACAGCTGGAAGTGATGGCCCGGGGATTCGAGCCCAGGTGTGACAGATCTGGAATGTGAGCCTTTGGGCTTGCTCTCCTCCCTGCCAGCACCGTCCAGGTACTTTAAGGTGGGCTTTTACAGCAAGTGTTGTAAAAGTCCCAGTAACCTCTGCTTCTCCCTCAGGTAAGTTCGAGGACAGGGAAGACCACGTCCCCAAGCTGGAGCAGATAAACAGCACGAGGATCCTGAGCAGCCAGAACTTCTCCCTTACCAAGAAGGAGCTGTTGAGCACGGAGCTGCTGCTGCTGGAGGCCTTCAGCTGGAACCTCTGCCTGCCCACGCCCGCCCACTTCCTCGACTACTACCTCCTGGCCTCCGTCAGCCAGAAGGACCACCACTGCCACAGCTGGCCCACCACCTGCCCCCGCAAGACCAAAGAGTGCCTCAAGGAGTACGCCCACTACTTCCTAGAGGTCACCCTGCAAGGTGGGGCTGATGTCAGGGCCTGTCCGCCCTTCCCCACCCACCCAGGGGGGCCGGGGTCAGGGGCCCTGAGAGGCCTGCCCCAGGGAGTCCTTGCTGATGGGGGCCCATCCACCCAAATCACCAGATCACTCCACTTGGCAGGGATCAGCAGAGAAGGAGCGACAATTCGACCATGTGTGTGTTAGCAGTAACGTGTAGAAGAGAAGCAGCAGCTTGTATGCAGGCAGCTGGTAGCCTGTCTATTTACTCATCACCTGGTAGTTTTTCATACACTAATCTGGAGCACAATGCAAATCCACAAGTAGGTCACACCGGAAGAGCTATCATCATACAGGTAGGGTGGGAGAGAGGATTATGTTTACATCTGCTTTAGCAGTAAACTTTTACCCTGTTTGGGGACTTTTATTTGAAGTGTCTAAAGATCTAGGTATTAAGTACAACACTAGGTCAGAAATACCGTTGATACAACCACGTGATAACCCACTGCAAACCAAATATCAATAATATCAGTAACAACATCAACAATTGTGATATCAAGCATTAAATGAGCACTTACTATATACCAGGCACCTTATTTTAGTGCTCTGCATGCATTATCTCATTTGAACTTCACAGCGACTTCACATGAAAATCATTTGTGCTATTCTCATTTTACGAATCAGTTTCCTTAGTTGATACTCAAGACCTGAAGTAACTTACCCAAGGCCATTGCTGGAATTTGAACCTGGGGAGTCTGACTCTGACTGTGTCTGTAACCATAGCACCCTGGCTAATTCATACTTTAACAGGCAAATGTTGAAATCATTGAAAGTCATAAACAGTTTAAGACAGCATAATAATGCGCTGATAACCAACCGTTCTTCATGAGAATTGTGGGAATTTCAACAGTTTGCCTTTGCACATAAGTAGTACCAGCTTTGCCATGTTGCCAGATATCAAAGTAGGACGTTAAGATTTCTCAGATCATCTCCCAGTGTGTACATGTACCAAAACATCACGCTGTACACCGTAAATATGTACAGGTTTTATTTGTCAATTATACATCAGTAAAGCTGGGGGGTGGGGAGGATTTCCCAGTAAACATAAGTCAAGTTCCAATTTTAGTTAAGAATATCAAACACTTACAGGCATTCATTCATTCATTAGTTCTTTCAACAGATTGTTAGTGAGTGCCTACTGAGGGCCAGGCTTTGTTACTAAGTAGCCTTCAGTCATAACCTCAAAAAGAAGCCTTTGAAACAGTGTGTCGGTCACCCCTAACAGCCAAAGGAAGGAACAGGTGTTTGGCAGTTCTGCTTGTAGCCCATCAGCAAGCCCATTGCAGCCCCTGGAAGCCAGGGATGGTATTTTGAAAACTGCTGCTCTAGGCTGACATAAGAAATCCCAGACTGAGAGAGCCAAGGTGTTTTAAGATTCAAGAATGGAAATTCATGCTGTTTTAATTTTTCATCATGTGTGTGTGTGTGAGCAGTGAACAACCTTGGACCTAATCATTTGTCTACCAGTTCCCGGGGAGCACAAGGCAGGACTCCAGGACCAGGCTTTCTGATGCTGACTCTTTCTCCGTGATTCTCTTTCAGATCATATTTTCTACAAATTCCAGCCTTCTGTGGTGGCCGCAGCCTGCGTTGGGGCCTCTAGGATTTGCCTTCAGCTTTCTCCCTACTGGACCAGAGATCTGCAGAGGATCTCAAACTACTCCCTGGAACATCTCAGCACATGCATCGAAATTCTGCTGGTGTAAGTTCCTCTCCTGATCCTTTGTGTTTCGGAAATACTGAAGTTCCACTGGCTCATAATCGCCACTTCAGGCGATTTCCTGGAGGCTTATGGTGGGCTGGTGGCTCACGGAAAGTGGGCCGTGGTGACTCCTGACAGAATTGGGATTTGGGGAGTTGGTCTTTCCTATTTTGAGTAGCTTTGGGTTTGCAATTTTTAGGTCAAGAGTGCAGCAGAAGAAGGGCTCTGTGCACATCTTTCTGAGTGTCTGGGCTCTTTGACCCAGTGTATCAGTCAGTCTTCTGGGTGATTATATTGAGACACTCTCATCATGAGCTGCTTTTCTCAGACATGGCCACAAAGCTGACTCTTAGCCAGCTACGCCCAGAGTGGCTTCACGTAAGAGGCCACAGACTCCTTGCAAGGGTCCTTGGGAATCTTGGGGAGGAAGTGTTCAGTGTTTCAGAGAGGATGCTTTTAAAGGCGTCATAGAACACCCTGAAACTGATATCGGAAGCAAAAGAGCTCAGTAGTGACTGCAGGGAGGACAGAGAGGACAGAAAGCCCTCGCCTGGCTGCACCTGGTCTCTCTTCCACCCAACGGCTGGTGGCATCTCCTGGATGCTGGCCCCACTGACCACGGGGCCAGGCCCCTGAAGAGCTGCCTCTCAGCCTCCTGGTGCAGCTGCCTTTGTCCCATTCCTCTGGAATCAGTCCTGCTCCCTAACCCTTATTTTAGAATCTGTGCCTTTTAGAAGGTGCCCAAAGCCGGAGAACACGTTCTAGCCTGAGTGAGGATGGGCGCCCCTGGGTACTGAACCACCAGCCCTGCCTCTTCCCCAAGGCTGTCCCTCTGGGGTAGCTCCCTGCTCAGACCTGCTGCAGCTTCCACCTGTTCCTTTCTTACCGAAGCCTCTAATTGATTTGTTTTCCCAAAAAGATTTACTACGGGAAGCTTTTTTTTTTTTTTCTTTTGAGATGGCAAAAAACCTGTTCCATCCCCCTTTTCAGATGGAGACACTTAGGTCCCTGGGGGCAACCTGCTTGAAATCTGCTAGCTTAGCCGGGGATGGAGCTGGCTGGAAGTGCCTTGAAGGCAGAGGTTGTGCTCACCTAAGCTCCGGGAGCTCTGTCCTCTCAGGGCAGGCGCTGTGCCCAGCGCGGGGATGCAGTGATGAGTAAAAGCAGATGGGTGCTCCCTCTCGAAGCTCGAACTCTGCACAAGGAACCAGGTAGTGAGCGGAAGTTATCACCTGCGGTGTTGACCGCCAAGGTGGGGCAGTGCAGAGGGGCTGCGGGGACAGCTAGGCTAGTCTTGAGGGGTCAGAAGAGGGTTTTTGTAGGAAGCAGATCCAAGCTGAGATCTGAGGCCTGAGGTTAGTCAGAGAACAGCTGAGGCAGTGCTTCAGGCAGTGAGCCCAGGCTGGGAGAGGCCCAGCAGTCACAGCACATGGGTCTCCTGGCATCCCCCTCAGCAAGGCAGGTGTCTCGTGCTGGAGCCTCTGACCTCCCAAGTCTCACCCAAGTCCTTTCCTTTCAGAGCTTACGACAACATCCTCAAGGATGCCGTCGCGGTCAAGAGCCAGGCCTTGGCGATGGTGCCCGGCACGCCCCCAGCCCCCACCCAGGTGCTGTTCCAGCCACCCGCCTACCCCGGCCTCGGCCAGCCGACAGCGATGGCCCTGGCCCAGTTCCAGACCCCCGTGCAGGACCTGTGCGTGGCCTATCGGGACTCGCTGCAGGCCCACCACCCGGGGACCCTGCTCTCAGGGGGCAGCGGCTCATCCCTCCATGCCCTGTACCCCACCCTCCAGCCCCTGGACGTGTGTCCCGTGCCGCTGCCCGCGTCCCTCAGCATGCACATGGCCATTGCAGCTGAGCCCAGACACTGCCTCGCCGCCACCTACGGGAGCAGCTACTTCAGCGGGAGCCACGCGTTCCCTGCGGGCTGTTTTGACAGATAGGGCACCTTTAGCCACGCAGGGAGGCCTTGGAGATCTGGGCAGAGGAAGAGGGCGCTGACGAAGGGAGCTCAGCCCAGTGAGGCGCCTGGGAGGCTGTCCCCGCAGAGCCTCAGGACCCTTGAACGGAGAGGGTACATGCTCTTTTTAAATAAAACCGACCCAGGGCAAAACAGGCAGTGACATACCTCACGCAAGAGCATTGCTCTGGAAAACGTCTTCCACGTGTGGCTGGGATGCAAGGGGACGGCTCGGTGGCCACCCCCTGGAGAGGGGCCCAGCAGGTCGAGAAAGACCTGGGAAGAGGCCAGGAGACTGGGGACTGGATGCAGACCAGCAGTTCACGAGCACGTCCAGGTTTTAGCATCAAAGACTCCTTTATTCTTTGCCGATGGCAGCTACACCACTGAAAAGGGGGCAGCCTGATGTGTCTCCAGACCCCCGGTAGATGCTATCTGGGGTGCTTTTCTTCCCCTGGCTCCATCCACAGGGGCCTGTGTGTGTGTTCATGACCGAGCGTCTGCCTTCCGAGGCACAGTGGGCAGCTGTCTTGTTGCTTTGTTGTGGAACCTAAAACCCTCTTCAGCCTTCTAGATATTTCACATGCTGCTGCTTCCCGAAGTGACCTAGCTTTCTGTTCAGTAAGATGTCTTGTTTACATGCTGTATCAGGGATTTTGTGATACTTGAAAAGTCCTTAGGAGAAAAATGATGGTGATCGCCACACTGCCTGTCCCACGCGAGGGCTGTAGGTTTTTAACCCGGCTTGGGGCAGACCTGTGGTAAACCACAGAGCTCCCTTTGCAAAAGCGTATGGTTGGGGAGAACCACTTTCCAGGCTTCTCGGTTCCGGAAGATTCCACGTCTTGGATGCTCTGTTCACCTGTAGAACTTCGATAACCACCCAGAGGAGAAAGGTTGTTGAAAAGTAGACAAAGATTTAAACCCAGCACCGCTCACCTCCTTCCACCGCATGCATCTCCTGCTTGAGGTTAAACCCAGCCTCAGCCTCAAGTTTGGCTCAGAGCAGAGGCTCATAATGTGGGATGTATGCCTGATGCCAACTGGCTTTGGGGATTTGGGGGCGTGCAGGGTCTGTTACACGACTGACAGCCAGTGACAGGATGGATCAAAAGCCAGTATTTGGGTCTCTGCAGTGAGAGGGCTCTCAGGAAGACTCTTGGAAGCATGTGCAATATGTTTTTATTCTGACTCACGGCTTGTGCTCAGCGTGTTTTATTTTTTGGTTGGTTTAGGGTCAGAGGTCACATTATTCACCCCCTAGGACTGGGAGGTGCAGAGAACCACGGAAGCGGTTTTGGGTTTGTTTTTTTTTTTGAGAAGAACCCATCTTAGTTCTCTTGACTTGGTTGCCAGTCTAGGAGACTGGCAGGGGGACTGCCAGGAGTCGAATCTGAAGGCGGTTTTCAGAGCAGATGGGAGCCTCAGCATGGAAGCTGAGTAAAGAAGCGCCTGGACGCGGGCGGCGCGGGGCCACTTTGTCACACCAGCATAGATAGGAAAGTGCACATTCATTTGTTGTTTTCTCTTTTTCTTTTGCCAACCTCCTTCTATTTATGTGCAACTGGTTTGGATTCCAAGTTACTGTGTTTGTCTTGTCTGGGGCTGGGCGCTTGGGAGGGTCCATCCGTCCGTGTCGTCACCCCCCCAGTAGAACCTCACAGCCAGCCCAGCCCCTAAAAAAAGTGGTCCTGCAATAAACACATCACCTGCTCGTGGCCTCTCTCTGGGTTCTCTTCCTGGCCTTCTCTCAGCCAGCCCTTCCTCCCTCTCCCACGTCAGCCTCTGGGGATGGGCACCCACACTGGTGCCAAGAGGTTGTGGGCTTGGTGACAGCAAGATGGGCTCTTGCCCTCTGAGCTGGAGCTGGGCCTCCCTGGGACATGGGCTGGGCAGCGGGAGTGAGTGAGGCTTGACATCCCAGCTCTGAATCGGGTGGGGTTCTCCAGAAAAACAGAACCCATTATGGAGGTAGTGAGAGTGATTTAGTTTAAGGAAATAGGCTAAACATCACAAATGCCTGGATTAGGGTCAGGGTTACGGTTCCACTTCCTCATACCCTCTGGGTTCAAAGTCCATCTCTCCAAAGCCATCTATTCTGTCATCTGAATGCTCCTCTCTCTTAATCCCTTATATCAGTGATTCTCAGCAGGGCTCATTTGTGCCCTCCAGGGGACTTTTGGCAATGTCTGGACATATTTTTGGTCATCACAACTGGGAGAGGGACGTGGTTGGCATTCAGTGGGTAGAAGCCAGGGATGTTGCTCAACATCCTACAATGCACAGGACAGCCCTCACACTAAAGAATGGACTGGCCCCAAACGACCGCTGTGCCGTGGTTGAAAAACCTCAGCCCACAAGGTCACCTTCCAAAGAGGTCTCTGTCATCCCCCAGGTCTCTTTCCTTAACCCTTTTGTTTTCATCATAGCTGTTAAATCATCTGGAATGATCTTGTTAGTTTGTTTACTGGGTTTGATGGCTGTGCCCTAAACCACCTGCAGCCAATAGAATATATAGCTGCCTGGTGATCGTGGCACTAATCACCCAGCTGACGTTTATTAAGCGTTTGCTGTTTATAAAGCACTCTGCTAAGGAATTTGCTCATATTATTTCCTATAATCATCCTAGTAACCCTACAAGGCAGCTGTACCTTACAGATCAGAAAACAGGGCCACAGAGAAGTTCTTTGCCTAAAGACAGTGTGGTGAAGGAAGGAGGCACAATTCAAACCCAGGCAGCCTGGAGCTGCCCCGCTTCCCTGAGATGCCTCAGTCGAGTTTTGAATAAGTGCAAGGCTCCAACTGGCCATCCTGCTCACCTGGTGAAGAAAACATGACAGAATAATGCATATGGGTTCGCAGAAGAGTGGCCAGGCATTCGTGCTGCTGATTGATGGGGTCAAGGGGGTTCTCAGAGTGTGCTCAGCAGCAGACAAGAGTACAGAAACATAGCTTTTGCACAGCTGCCACAGGCTAACGTGATTTACGGCTCCATCTGCCTGCCCCCAACAGGCTCTGATGTGGGAGGGGTTCCCCCAGCCCCATCTGTGAAGGTGAAGATCTGGGACCAGGCTTGGGGCTTCCCCAGAGCATCCCCTGGGAGGGACCCCACCTCTGGGCTGCCTCTGGTCATCCCTGGCACCAACTTCCTGGGAAAGAATCTTACCAACCTCATTAACCTCATTCTCTGTTCCTCAGGGAAGCCATTTGTGACGAATTTCAGCAGAAAGGCCATAGCGTTTGGCAGGCGTCTCAAATCCAAAGGCCCACCAGGACCAGGCAGGTAACATAGTGAGTGAATCAGCTGGATGACTGAGACAGCGTGAGGTGATGGGGACTGATGAAACCAGTGTGTCCCCTGTAGGGGGTGTGGCTTCTGTTCAGCTCTGGCTAATTACAGCCTTTCAGGGATGTAAGCCTTATGTTGCCACAACTTCAGATTTTCAGAGAAACTGGAAATCTGCACTTGCTAGGAAATCTAATTTTTCGTGATTTAAAAAAAATTTTTTTTTAATTGCAATGCAATAGAAAACCAATAAAACACACTGCAGGTTAAGGTGGTTCTTAGGCTGGAAGCTTGCAGCTTCTAGCGTATGGACAAGAACGTTAGTCCGAGAGGTGGAAGGTGCGAGTCTGTCTGCTCTTAGCTAGATGACCTTGAGAAAAGCTTCTTCTCCACTCTGAACTTGTCTTCTCATTTGTAAGGTGAGAAAGCTGTCAGCCTGGGCTGCACTTCACGTTTATGATAAGAAAGAATGGAATATGGGGCATCATTATTCAGCAGTGAGTTCTGTGACAAATATTGTAGATGAGTGGGCCTCTCCCTTTTGAGGAGGGGCCCAGATGAGCGCCAGAGCTTCACCGCCCCCCATCCCAGCTCTAGCTTTAAAGGAGAAAGAACTCAAGTGGTCAGCCATCTCCTGGCCCAGCTCAGACCAATGTTTCAGGCCCTGCCCTTACCAGAGCCACAGCAGGCAGTATATACTGGAGTCAGACCTTCTGCTACTCCCTAGCTGTGTGGACAAGGGCCGGTCAGTCCCCTGTTCTAGATCTCAGTTTTTTCATCTGCAAAATGGGAGGGTTGGGACTGGAATGGTCTCCAAGGTCACAGCTGGCTGGGGAGCACTTCAGAACAGTGACATCTCCCTGGTCTTCGTACCCAAAGTGTCCTGTTCCGCAGGTCTGAAGTGGGGCCTGGGCTATCCTTTTAATAGGACCCCCCAGGAGATGCACATGAACAGCCAGGTTTGGCCACATCTCTCTGCTCTAGAAGCTCTGACCTAGTGTGTTCCCAGTCACGCCCGTAGAACCTCCAAGAAGGGCCCTGTTTAGTGAGCACTTACTGTGTTCCACGCCCTGTACTTGACACTTTCCTCATGGTCTTTTTCCCCTGCTCTTCTTTTGTCCTCATGACAACATCATTATCACCATTTTCCAGAAGACGATACTGAGGTTCAGAGAGGCCCAAGGTCTCACCATGGGCAAGCAGTGTGGACTCAGTTTTGCACTTAGATATGCCGGACTGAGGAGCCTGGTGGCCTCCTCATTGCCCCCCCCCCAGAGGAAACACACACCCACACCATGGCCCAATCACTTGGGATTTCACTGCTCACCCCCCCTGCCCCACCCCCAGCATACAAACACCTCTTGGTATCCTTGGGGGCCACAGGTGTGTGGTGCAACGCCACCTAGTGGTAGTCTTTAAAGATGCTTTGAGAAGCCCCCATTTCACCAGATGAGCCTGGCAGGAGGGAAATGGTTGCTAGAGATGACTTCCAAGGGTCAGGGTGAAGGGCACCTGAACTGAGCAGGGAGTCGCTACCGCACCTTGAACGGCACAGCAAAATGGTGAAGCACCTCTAACTTTATGGAGGCCACTAGCGTGGATTTTTACCTTTTACCCTTGCAACTCCTCTGTCACCCAGGAAGGGAAGGTCTTATTAGCCTATTTTACACATGGACAAGACAAGATGCCAAGAAATACTGCAGCGTGCCCATGTGCCTTACAGGTGAGTGGAGGGGGCACTCCTAACGCTTTCATCACACTGGCTTGAGAATGACAGTGCTGATAATGGAGATGATGGTGGTCGCGGTCACAGTGGCTAGTATTTAATTTGTAACATGATGACTCTATTAGGTAAGTGCAGTTGTTTTCCCCACTGACAAGGTAGGAAACTGAGGCTCAGAGAAATGGATGAACTTACCCCAAGGTGACACAGCTTCTAGGTGGTAGAAGAGGGATTTGAACCCTGGCAATGTGACTCCAGAGTCGAACCTCTTAACCACTGTCCTTTCTACTGGCTGAGGAAGCCTGTTTTCCAAGATGCCAGCAACATGGACACTTCACCCCATCTCACCTTACTCCACTTACCCCCATAAGCTGGAATGAGAAACTGTAGCCTCCATCAGCCAGTGATGCCCAGCCCTTCATTAATCTGCTGTGTGACCTTAGACAAATTTCTTCCCCTCTCTGAGCCTTGGTTTCTATATCTGTGGAATACAGAGTTTAAACTAGTTGAGCTCTGAGGTCCTTCTATTCCATGAATCTGTGACTCTGTAACACTGGCTGCAGTATTTGAATTTGTCCTTGAATCGGTTACCAAAGTATAAACAATCTCTCTTCCCCCTCAGCTCTTTCTTTCTTTTCTACTCTTCTCCCTTCCTTCTCTCTCTCTCAATTTTCAGCCTAATTATGGTTACCTCTCTGTTATTTAGAGATTTATTATCCAAGCTCATTATGAGTAATTATTCAGTCTGGAGGGGAAACAGCAACACTGCTAGTTTAATTTAATGCTTACCTAGTTCACTTAATTAGCAATAAGTCTTGGCAAAATGATGGAATTCACAGGGTCCTGGCTTGGTGGGTGGGTGCGGGAGGCTGAGTGCTGTCTTTGGAAAGCAACAAGTTTCAGGGCACAACGTGGGGGGAGGCGAGGACTGAGCTGCCAGTGATTTGGGCTGTGCTGTCTGTCCAAACTGAGGCTGGCCCCTGAGAGTGAAAGGCCATAGGTTACACAGGCTGCAAGGACCTGAGGTCAGGTAGCACTCATTAAGCACCTGCTGTGTGCCAGATCCTTTGCAAGGTGTCGGGCAAACCTTATTTCTAATACCCCATAGGTGGGACTTGTGTATTCAAGATAATTTAGATCATTCAACTCTCTTTGTAGTATATGTTTCTGGTATACAGTATTATAATTCAACTTTGCAGTATATTTGTATACTTAGTATATTTGTATATACTTTGCAGTATATTTGTATATACTGAAAAGTGATCACCACCACAAGTTTAGGTACCATCCATGACCACCATACAGTTGACCCCCTTAACCATTTCACCCACCCCTTGCTAACCTCCTTCCCTTCTGGTAATCACTAATCTGTTCTCTGCATCTATGAGTTTGTTTTGTTTTATTTTGAAATCATACGATATTTGTCTTTCTCCATCTGACTTACTTCACGTAACATAATACCTTCAAGGTCCATCTGTGTTGTCACAAATGGCAGGATTTCATTCTTTTTTTATGGGTGAATAGTATTCCAGTGTGTGTGTGTGTGTGTGAGAGAGAGAGAGAGAGAGAGAGAGACATCTTCTTTATCCGTTCATCCACTGATGGACACTTAGATAATTCAGCTCTTATAGTGAGTGCATTCTTCTCTTTTCAAGGAGTCCTGCAGGATTTTTGATTAGGGAAGGAGAGAGTTTCCCATTTGATACTACTGGCTCTTGTAAGGTTCTTACCCTTTTCACTAAGGGGGGCCTCAGAGTCATGGCTTTGGCAGCAGAACCCAGCTAGAAGTCAACATTGTCCAGCTTTGACTTTTTTTAATAGTCTTAGTCTATTTATGGCAAATGATGTTGGCTTTCCATGTATAGAAGTGATATAAAGTTTCCATTGTAGTAAAAATAAGTGAGTTGCCATAGAGAAAAATATGGGGTAAAAAGAAGTCAGGGTGGGGACTTCCCTGACTGTCCAGTGGTTAAGACTCCACGCTTCCACTGCAGGGGGCACAGGTTGGATCCCTGGTCAGGAACTAAAGATTCTGCATGCTGCATGGCACGGCCAAAAAAAGTAATAAAATAGAAGTTAGGGTGGTACCCAGATGGGGAACACTCCCAAGGAGAGAGGAGAATGAAAAAAAGCCCATCAGGATTAGAGATTATCTAGCCACGGGACAGGCAGACCTCCCTCCTCCTCTTCCATGCCCCGGACAGACGCCGTAATCAGGCAGGGATGTCTGCTCAGTCCAGATGCTGCCTCAGAATCCTTCCTGATGCAGGGCTCCAGGCACCTACCAGGGGATCAGAGTGACCCTTCTGACCACCTTTCCCAGCCCACCGCAGCTTCTCCAAGTTTCTCCCAGGCCCCCCTGTCTACGCCCTACTCTGACAGCTCGCTTCCTGCCTGGCACTCCCATAAGCCCTTTGCCATCTCGTAGACTCCCGTTTCTCCTCAGTCCCTCATTGGTCCTCCTGGCCCCCTCTTGTACCAGCAGGTAAACTGAGACCCAAAGGAACGACTCCACAGCAGATTGGCGGAGAGCCACGGCTGAAATACCTTCCCTGGCTAAGCCCTGGCAGGTGCATCCCAGTGTCCGTGCAGCCTCGGGGCCCAGCAGCGGGGAGGCCCTTCCCCGGAAATGCCAGTCCCGCCCGCCCCCTTCTGATACACCTTCCTGTGGCCCATCTGAGAGTCAGTGTGCCACCCCTCCGAGGTGATGTCTGTCTCTTGAAAGGATGGTCTCCACGCAGAGTGTGGGTGGCAGGCTGGGGCGAGGGGTCCCCAGAAGTGTGCCCGCCGTACATGCTGAGCGCCGCCTTTGCCCTCTCCCCGGGGCCAGGGGTCTTCCGTCCATACCCGTCTCCCTCTGCCATGACACAGGTCCCACAGAGATCTCAGGGCCGAGGTGTGGCCTGTGTAGCCATCGTCAGGGGTTTCCCACCCCCACCAGCCAGAACTGCCCCAAGACGCCAGAGAACAAAGACAGAGGTTCTGGAACGAGCAGAATGTCTGTTGTTACATCAGCTTTATCGGTGGCTTTGCGGCCCCCGCGGAGCCCTGCCTACTAGCTCAGGCCAGCCTCTTGCTCACGCGCTCGTAGGACACACCTTCAACGGTGGAGACCTGGAAGAAGCAGCAGGAACAGGGGGTGTCAGTGCAGGGGCCCCACGGTGACCATGGGGCCCAGAGAAGGTAGACCAGCCTCCAGTCCCAGCCCTGAGTGGGAGTGAGCCTGCTGCACTGCTTCTCTGGGCCTCAGTTTCCCAGTTTGTTACAGGACTCATTGTGTGGACTCTATGTGGCCAAAGTGCTAACAGATGTTGGCGTGATATGGCTTTTCGTGGGATAACCTTCCACCCGTCTGTCCATTTCAGTTCACCCATGCCAGGCACATCCCCACGACACCGAGCTTTTCCCTTTGTACAGGTGAGAAAACTGAAGGTTAGAGAAATCAGTCACCCCTCTAAGGCTGAGGGGCCATGCTCACCCTCTGCACCATTTAGCATTTATGGGGCCCCTGTGCTCGGTGATGGGAAGGTACAGTTCCTGTCCTCAGGAAGTGTAAGCTTTCATGGAAGAGGCTGCAAGAGGATACTGTTCAGCCAAGGCCCACTGTGTGTGGTGCCCTGGGCTCAAGGCCAAGACACGCTGTGTTGGGATGTGTGCATAGCATCAGTTGGTCCAGATCCCCAGCAGAGGAAAGCAGCTTTCTTGTGAGGAGGGGCGGGTGGCAAATGGAGTTTGGTGGAAGCAGTTTTGTCAGAGGGCAGCTGTGGGAAGTGATGTGTGATTTGCATATGGGATGGATGGAAGATGAAGTGGAGGGGGAGGCCGGGGAGGAGGCTGGGGCACGGTCTGGAGGAGAGGTGATGAGAGGAGGGGTGCTGGTGGTGGGTGGAGACGGGAGGAGGGGTGCTCGCAAAAAGCACCCATGTTGGTGGAGAAGAAGGGAGGTATCCAGAATGATACTGGGCCTCCAGAGATGGGAGATCTGCAACCAAGACGGCTTGTCTCTGGTGCCTAGTCTGTGTGCGTGTGCATTTGTGTGTGTGCATGCCTGCGCCTGCCTACGTGTGTGCGTGCGTGTGCGTATGTGTGTATAATGGCCCTGAACTCTGGGCTCTGCTCACACCATATAGGCTCCATGGTCAGGCGCCTCTAGGAATTAGGAAGCGGGTTTGTTCCATTTGGGAGGATCAGTTCAGTTGGGCACAAATGTGCTCCATTCTCCTGCCCTGTGTTCTCCCTGCACTCCTCACAGGCTGGGGAGCTTTGCCTCTAGCTTTCATCAGATTCTCCAAGAGGTCAATTTCCATCCAGAAAAAAATGTATAGTCACTTATGTCACACACACGCACGTGTATATATATATATATATGTATGTATGTATATATATGTGTGTGTATATATATACACACACACATACACATAGATATATTTTTAAAACACTGTACATCTATTTATTTTTAGATTTTTTTTTTTTTTTAACTAAAATGAAGGGGAGGAAGAAGACCTATTGGCCTAGGAAGAGCAGAGAGAGAATTTAGAAGTCAGCTGATGCGATCTGCTTCCACCACAAAATAGCTGTGTGGCCTTGGGCAAGTTACTTGTGTCTCTGAGACTCTATGGCTTCTCTGTAAAATGGGAGTAATGGGAGGGCACTGAGCCTCTTGGGCCACGTGCTCCTTTTCTCTAGACTGGGCTTGAGATGAGGAAGACAAGGAAACAAGGGAGAGATTGAGAGACAGAGAGAGAGGACAGGGAGAGGCAAACCCTGCTTCCCGCATCACTTCCCTTCTGGAGAGGCTTGGGGAGGACAGACCAGACCTCCCCCAGGGGACTCTAGCCCAGGACACAGGCTCACGAAGGGGGAATGACATGCAGAAACGCCTTCCTTTTCCTCTTAACCTCACACTGTTTCTTTCACCTGGGGAAAACTCTGGAGCCCCAGGGAGAAGAGATGGATGTGAGATGCGGGCCTTCCAGGGCAGCACCTCCAACCTGTGTTTACAGAGAATGGCGTGTGGGAGGGGTCAGTCCACAGGTGTGTGAGTTGTCCCTGTCAGTGTTTCAAAAAATGTTTAATTAGTTGGCAGCATTTGCTAGACTGGAAATTTCACTTGGAAGTGCCAATTTCCAGCTTCTCTTGCAACACCAAAAGATCTAGCAGCAAGGGCCTGAAGTCCCTTGTGGAAGTGGAATGGAGTGATGGCTACCCTTGCAGGGCCCACCCAGACTCCCCACTTCATTCACACTCTGGGAAGGGTCCAGACGTGTGTCCCTGAGGTGGCCGAGTGTGGGCACTGGAGTTAGACTGCCCAGAGCCAAATCCCTGATCTGTCAAAAAAGCTCTGTGCCCTCCGGCCAATCACTTAGCCATCCCGTGTCTCAGTTTCCTCACCTGCAAAATGGGGATAAAAATCCTTACCTAACAGGGTGATTGTGAAGGTCAAATGAGGTCACGTGTACCCTGTGCTCAGCACAGAGCCTGGCCCATGGTTGGGCGGGGGGGTTGCCCATAAAACCAGCTGCCCAGAGGACCACCTCTTGGGGGCCGTGGCTGGGGGCAGAAAAGCATTCTCATCGATTTTGCCGGGAACGAGCGGGACTCTCACCTCCACCAGCTTGCCATCCATGATCTCCGCGGTGTACTTGTAGTGGGGGAAGTTCACCACCACCTTCCCACCCTCCATCTGCACAGTGGCCTGGAAGAGAAGCAAAACACAGAGTTGCAGAGCACCCCCCAAACACAGGCCCGCCCCTCAGGGATGAAGGGCCTGCTTGCAGCCTCAGCAATCTCCCTTTAGGAATTAATTTGCCCTATAGACATCTGATTACCTATATCCAAAGATATAGATAACCTGTGCAAGTCACTGAACCTTTCTGTGCCTCGTTTTTGTTTGTTTGTTTATTTATCTATTTATTTATTTTTGACTGCATTGGGTCTTCGTTGCTGCGCATGGGCTTTCTCTAGTTGTGGCGGGAGGGGGCTACTCTTCGTTGCGGTGCGCGGGCTTCTCATTGCGGTGGCTTCTCTTGTTGCAGAGCACGGGCTCTAGGCGTGTGGGCTTCAGTAGTTGTTGCACACGGGCTTAGTTGCTCCGTGGCATGTGGGATCTTCCTGGACCAGGGCTCGAACCCATGTCCCCTGCATTGGTAGGCAGATTCTTAACCACTGCGCCACCAGGGAAGTCCCTGTGCCTCTGTTTTCTCATCTCTAAAATAGGGGTAGTAACTGTACCTACTTCCTGGAGTTATGGCGAGGATTAAATGATTTACTATGATATATATAAAGTGCTTAGAGCAGTGCCTGGCTTGGTGTTGAGCACCCCTTGTTAACTATGGAGTCAGTTATGATCATCATTATTAGAATGATGCTGGTGTCATCCAAGGGTGTTGATTGCAGCATTGTTTGTAATAGTGAACAACCTAAGTATCCAACCTGTATTATCCACTGGTAAATAACCTAAAAATCTATTAATGAGGGAGTGGTAAGTAAATGATAGCATTTCCATACTATAGGATACTGTACCACCATTAAAAAAGAAGAGGCAAGTCAATATGTGCTGACACAGAAAGACATCTGTGAGAAGTTGTTAAATTTTTAAAATACCCAAGTGGCAGAATATGAATATTATGACTACGTATCCTCCACCTTGGCAGCCTGGAAGCCTGAAGGAGCAAAGTACCCTCTTGGCCAGGCTACAGAGGGGAATGGGTGGAAGACCTGGGGGACCAGTCTGGGTAGGAAGGGACGAACAACCACCTTTCAATTCTTTGCTACCCAAGACTGCAGTTTCAAACCCAGATGAGTCTGGTTCTAGGGCCTGGGCGATTAATCTCGAGGCCACACTAGAGGCAGCATAAATATGTGGTTATGGAGGCTTCCCTGGTGGCGCAGCGCTTAAGAATCCACCTGCCAATGCAGGGGACACGGGTTCGAGCCCTGGTTCGGGAAGATCCCACATGCCGCGGAGCAACTAAGCCTGTGTGCAACAACTACTGAGCCTGCGCTCTAAAGCCCGCGAGCCACAACTGCTGAAGCCCATGGGCCACAACTACCGAAGCCCGCACGCCTAGAACCCATGCTCCGCAACAAGAGAAGCCACTGCAATGAGAAGCCCGTGCACTGCAACGAAGAGTGGCCCCTGCTTGCCGCAACTAGAGAGAGCTCGCGTGCAGCAATGAAGACCCAATGCAGCCAAAAATAAATAAATAAAATAAATTAATTTAAAAAAAATGTGGTTATGCTCTCTGGAACCAGACTGCCTGGTTATGCAGGCCCGCCCCTGCTGTGGGATCCAGGCAGCTATTTAATCCTATGACTCAGCCCAACTCCCCCATCTGTAAAATGGGGCAGTAATTGTAGTGACCTCATGGGCTTACCTGCATTAAGATGTGTGACAGATCCAGCAAGTATCTGGGATATATGTGTGAAGGATTCAGCAAATGTTAACAATTTTTACTATCATTGTAGTGTCCATTATTGGCGGTAGCATTAAAAACTAGGAGAGGCTAAATTGCCAAGTAACTCAAGCTCTTAAAGCTGGAGGCTAGACTCGAGAAGAAGCCTCAGCTCGGGGAGCAGCCCCCGGGGACATGGTGGGGACCAAGAAGTCAGCCAGAGTCCTGGGGAAGTAGGGAGGGGTGGCTAGCTGCCTCTCACCTTGAACTTCTTGCCCATCACGGTCTCCATGTCGCACTCTTTGCCAATGGTGAAATTGTTGGTAATGGAGGGGCCCCCAGAGTAGTTCTGGGACCAGGTGAAGTTCTGCCCGTCCTGCTGCACCTCTGAGATGATCTTGAGGTTGCGACCCTTTTCAATCCTGTCGCTGGGGAGCCCTGGGCCAGGGGACAAGCAGAGTGGCCATGTAACAGCTGCCTACGACTTGTGGCTTTGGGCACGAGCTTGCCTCCCCTACGGCAGGCTAGCCTGACAGTCGAGCACAAGCCCCATGTCGTGAGCCATGTGGCTTGGGCAAGTCACTATCTCTCCCAGCCTCAGTGTTTTCATCTGAAAAATGGGGATAATAAGGCCCATTTCACAGGGCTGTTGCAAGGATTAAATTACAGTGATTGTGTCTGGTAAAACTCCTGGCATATAGTTAAGAATAAATAATAGCTGCTCTTCTGATAGTAGTAGAACAGAAATTTGCCAACCTCACAAATTTCTAAAATGAATGAGACCTTCAAGACTGTCTTGAAATGCTCTTGTTTTACAGATAAAGATTCCCACATCTAGACTGTTGTAGGTGAAGCCAAGTCACTGTTCCTTCAGGGCCAGTCCCAGTAACTGACTCAGAAGGGCTCTTGCCTTCCCAAGGCCCCAGGGCACACGGATCCCGCTCTTGGGGCCCGTTTCCTACCAGGAGGTAGTAGGCCCTGGTCCCCTGGGGCTGTCCTCAAGCTAGACAACTGCACTGCCTCACACTTAGGTAGCACACCAAGATTTCTGCAGGATTGTCAAGTCCACTGTCTCTTTGGTTCCTCACAACCAGTGCTGCAAATCGAACAGTCAGAAGAGTGGGGTCTTTGATCTCCACCCACAGTGCCTAGCGCTGTAAGAGGCCCCTGTTTGCTCAGTGACTGAGTGAACGAGTGGCTTGTCAAACCTGATCTCTGTGCTCCCACCCCTTGGTCACCTCTCCCCAGGCAGGATGTGGTGACACCACTCATCATCTCATCCTCGGGCCCAGGGGCTCTAATGACATCTGCCCCTGATGCACAGTGTGACCTTGGGCAAGTCTTGCTGAGGCGCCCCATCAGTAACAGTGGGTTGACCGTGCGTGTGGCAAGCATTCAGTAAAGGTTTGAATGAATAAGCCCATCAGCTCTCCACCTCACCCATTACTAGCTGTGTGACCTTGCACGAGTCCCTCAACTTCTCTGAGCCTCGTAGATTTTGGGTACCCTGTGCAGAGCTGGCCGTGACAGCCCAGTCCCAGGAAGGTGCTCTCAGGAGCTCACTCACCCAGGCGCTTCATGAACTCGTCATAGTTCTTCTCACTCTCGATCTCATACTTGCCGGTGAAGGCCATGCTGCGGCGAGCTGGAGGCTCAGGAACAGAAGGATGAGGAGGAAGGGCTGCAGTGCTGAGGGGTCTGGTGCCTCAGCTTATAAACCCTCCCAGATGCTGAGGCTCAGCCCCAAAGTCACCCCACTTCTCCTTCCCGCCCCTGAAGAGGAAGCACTTGCAATTTTATGATGTAGGCAGGCAGCAGAAACCTGAGGTTATTCACCCTGGGGACTCGTTGGCTGGAATCCCATTGCCATGGGCAAGGCCAGGGCCAGCTCTGCCACAGGGTTTGAGGTGTCATCCACCTCTGCCCAGCCCTCCCTCCATCCATGCTCCCATCTTCCCTCATTTACTCAGTCACCCCTGCATTCATCGACCAAAGTGCCTGGGGCACCTCATTTTGGGGCCAGCACTGAGGAAACAGTGAGACATACCCCCTTCCCAAAAGAGCCTCCAGTCTGGTCCAGGGGCAAAACACACCTGCAGAGAACCGCTGTGCAAGCAGGATGGGATGTGTCCCGAGAGACATGCAGATCTGGGGCCTGGGGCCTAGGGAAGGAGCGATGGTGTCCAGCTGGCTGGTGTAGCTTTGCATAGGAGATGGCATTTAATACAGGTCTTGAAGGAATTTGGATGTTTACAGAAGTGGTAAGGTTGGAAGAGACTGAGTATGTAGGCAGATAACATTCTAAGTTGAGGGAACAATGTGATGAAGGTGGGAAGGGCCACAGTGAAAGGAAACAATGAGTTGTCTGCAGCAAAGAGCACTTGAAGGAGAATAGGCACGAGATGGGTGCAGATGGTGCGAGCAAAGGGAAGCAGCTGCCCGAGGGCCCAGGGAGCCGATCAGAGGAGGCAGTGCCAGGTGCGCTGAAGACCTGCTATGTGCCAGGCGTGGGCTGGGAGCGTGGTGAATTTCACTCGATTCCAGCTTCACCACTGGGAGGGCTAGGAATTCAGCCCCCACTTCCTGTCCCTGTTCTGATTCTGGCACCACTTCACATTAAGGACTCCCATCTCCTCAGTGATAACTCCTGCCCTGCCTGTTTTGTGGGACTGCTCTCTGGATCAAAGCGATTGGCCATGCAAGTATGAAGCACTTACAAAGGCCTTCACTCTTATTATTATTAATTAAGGAAAGTTTTGCATCTGTCTCCTTTTCCAGAGTGGGCTCTCCAAGAATCCCCATCATTGCTATCCAAAGCAGAATTCACCACAGTTGCTAACCCCCCAGACCTGGGACTGAGTGGTTTCTGAACTGATGAAACCAGCTTTGCCACGTTTTGCCAGTCTGCAATCTCCAATCTTAGAATTCCTCACCCCAGCCAGGTGTCTCACTTTAAAAAAACAAAAAACCGCACACCCACACTCCCCTCACCCACACCTCATCGTGGATTTTCTGATGCTGGATTATATATATTAAAATTTCATAATTCAGAGCAAGTGACAGTTCTGGCAGAGATGGCGCTTGATAACAGTCGGTAGCTATCCTTCTAGACTTTTAAATGCACCCCTATACTTTCTTCTATAAATAAGATTATATTGTTCTGTCTCTTCTTTTGTATGTAATGATGTAAGTACACGTGTATATCATTCCATAAGGGTATATCATACATATTCTATGGTATGTATGTTTCATAATTTATGTAACTATTGCTGGGTCTTTAGGTTGTTCCCAGTCTTTTTCTATTATAAATAAATCTGAGATAAACATTCTCATTCACACCTCTTGGTGTACATGTCAGATTATTTACTGAGATTATTTGCTAAGGATAAATTCCTAGACATGCAATTCCTGGAACCAAAGGGGTTTTGTATCTAAAGTTATATATAAACTTATATATAAGTTATATCTATACCCTAATGCCTTTCTCAGAGGCTAGAACAGTTTACACTCCCACCTGGAGCATATGAGAATTTCCCCTCATTGATAATAATGATGAAATAACAATGACAATAATAGCTAACACTTATTGAATATTTATCATGCATTGGGCATGATGCTGAGTGCTCTATATGAATTATATCATTTAATCTTCCAAACAACTCTATGAAGTAGGTGCCATTATTGTCCCCATTTTGCCAAGGAGGAAACTTGAGGTTCAGAGAAGTTAAGTAACTTGCTAAAAGTCACAGAGCCCCTGTGTATAGTTCATATTTACTACCAAGGCAACTTTCATCATCATTTAAACAGATTTCCAAAAGTCCTCCATAATCCCATTACCCTAACACTATAACTATTTTTACTTTTTTTATTGTCTTCCTGCCTCTTTCATTCATCTCTCTCCTCTCTCATCCTTGCTTTCTTTCCCACAACTCTAATTATAGCAGGTATATAATAGCCATAGTCACTATATAATGCAATATTCCATTCTCTTTTTCTTTGCTCGGTATTAGTTTGTAAACACAGTCCCATGTTTCTATTAAGCTGCCATGTTTATTGTTAGATATGGCTGCATAATGTTTGCTGTTGGACTTTTAGGGGGAGCCCAGGTTACCCCATTAAATGAGAAGCCACAGTGAGCTTCTTTATATGTAGAGAATTTTTTTAAAGTATTTCCTTGAGCTAAAGCCCCAGGATGGGATTACAAAGTTACGGGATCTGGAACATTCTTACAGCTCTTAATATGTTTTGCCATGTTGAGACTGAATTGGTTTAGCCCCAGATTGCCTGGGTGCTGAAGTTCTTGGAACTCAGAATTTAGAACTTCTTTAGTTCTTTTCCCCCAAACATCCTGCTTCCCAACATCATGAATTGTGCCACCTTGAGATTCTCTTTCTTTCCTCTTTAAACAATCTTTATGGAGGAAAGGGTTTTTAATTTTCTGTTTATAAAAGCAACAGATGTTCATAGTAGATACTTTGGGAGGAACAAAGAACAAATAAACTAAAAGCTGCCTATAATCCCACCATGGGGTCTTGTTTTTCAGTTGTAAAATTAATACATACTCAATGTTTAAGAAGATAAAAGCTCAAAGCTGGGTAAAGTAAAGGTGAAAGCCCCACACCCCTACATCTCCTTTTCCAGAGCAGTTGCGCTTTAATTCAGTATATAACCTTCTGGACATTTCCCACATGCACACAAACTTATTTGTGCTTATCCTTTTTTTTTTTTTTCTGTTCTTTTTAACAAAAATGAAATCCAAAGACACTGTTTTGTCTTGCTTTTTTCCCCACTTAGCAGTATATCATAGACATTAGTGGATTTTATTTCTTCATGGAAACTGAAAACTATCCCATTAATTATTAAAAGAGACTTTCCAAATGGAGAAATCCACTAATAAAAAACATGTCATACCGGTCTGGGCATGGGGAAACAATAGAGCATTTGCCATCTCCCTGTAATTTCACAGAAGTATGGGATGTAGGTTCGATGTAAGATGGTTAAGGAGGCTAGGGAGGCTTAGGGAAAGGGGTGTAGTCTCCTGAAATCCCGTGGGGTCTCTAGGCTCGGAGGAGGTGTGCCCTTTGCAGAATCTCACCTTTATGCCTTGGCCTGCCTAGAATGACTGCTCACTTTTCACTCGTCTTTCCAAATTTGAATTGTCTTTCCAACTCCACCTCCTCCCGGGAGTCTTCTCTGATTACTCCAACCTGTAGATTGTCCTTTACAGGAATCCCCCAGGTGTATACCAGCTGCTTGTAATTGCTCAGGGGGAAACCTGGGCTTTTGAGTCACAGTATTAGCCCTGAGACTTCAGACACACAATCTTTATTCATTCAAAAAATACTGAGTACCTACTGTTCACTAGATTCTGGAACTACCAAGTATCTGTCCTCAAATCTTGTGAGAGATCCAGCCTAGTAAACAGGCAATTGTAACACGGTGTGATAACTGAGATAAAGTCTGTAACATTGGGGTACTGTGGGAAAACAGGGGCATCACCCTGATCACCTCTTAAGGGTCAGGGAAGGCGGATGTGAGAGAGACTGGCAAATAAGCCAAAGCCTTAATTTACTTATTATTAAATGGGGATAAAAATACCTGTCTTCCAGGATTTTAGTGAGGTTAAATCAGAGTATATAAATAAAGGGCTTAGCATAGGATCTAGTATTTTGTAGGTGCTCATTAAATGATACTGTTATTCCCACTCATTGGCAGTTTGTCCAGCCTATCTGCCTATTGTTTTGAATTATTCATGGTAGCATTAATTTAACTCTTCACAAAGTATGTCTTTTATCTCTCAATTAGATTTTTTTTTGGCCTCGCGACATGTGCGTCTTAGTTCCCCAACCAGGGATTGAACCCATGCCCCCTGCAATGGAAATGCAGAGTCTTAACCACTGGACCGCCAGGGAAGTCCCTCCCAATTAGATTATAATCCCTTTAAGGAAAGAGGCTGCATTTCATACTTCCTTATGGCTGTGCACCTAGTAGACACTGGGATACCTCTGATTTTGTTTTATTTGTTCAGATCAGTCTGGAATAGGCTGTGAGACTGTTTTTCAATTGTGTTCTTTATCATACACTGCAGAGGGTGCAGGAGGGGAGGGCTTGTGAAAAATGGAAACCTCTGGGCCCTGACCCACAGGAGTGCTGATTTGGTAGGCCTGGTGGGGCCCTGGAATCTGCATCTGACAAATTCCCTGCTGGTTGTGCTGCAGCTACCCTGAGAAGCTCCAGGCCAGGGGACGTGGGCAGGAGCTGGCAGATGGGCTCTCCAGACCCCCAGTTAAGTCCCTTTCCCATCGACTTCCTTGTGCATGGTCAGAACCTTTTTCTCCTTAGTAGCTCATCCAAAGCCAGCGTCAAGGGCAGGATGGGAGTGGCAGGGGTGTGGGAAAGGACAGCCTTGGCACTGGGACACCTGACTCAGCTGTGCTCCCTTTCACTGGAGTTTATGTGTGAATTTTACCCTCCAACCGTCCTCCCGTCCACACCCTCTCTCTCTCCCTCTTCAACTGGGGTTCACCTATTTGCTCAGACACTCATTGAGAAGCTTCCAAGGGGGGTAAATGAACTCAAACTGCCTCCGTATCACAGTGAGGTTTTATGGGGCAGTTGAACCAATAGAGCAGCTATATACCCCATGGAGATAAAGAATGGCCCCAAGGCTAATCCCCCTGGGCCATCCCAACTTCCCACCTGGACTCTGGCTCCTGCCTCAAATCAGCAACCATTATTCTGGGAGTAACTAGTGAAGAAAGTAGGAAATGCAGGTGCTTGAGTCCGTGGTTGGAAGAGGAGCCCTTGACCTCTCCCTGACCGCCCCACCCCAGGACTTCCCAGAGCCGTGCGTGTAGTAAGTGATCCATCAGTGTTATACTGGGTTGGCCAAAAATTCGTTGGGGTTTTTCCATAACACCTTATGGAAAAACCCCAACGAACTTTTTGGCCAACCCTACAGATTCCTTGATCAAACCCCCCTTCCTCTTCTTTCCTCAACCAAGAATCTAAAATGCTAATTGGGGCTGATCCTGGAGTATCAGTGGGACCTCTGATGGCAGTTTATTCCAGGATGATTTGCCTAGCTGTGCTCTCAAGGGTCAGAGACTAAGAAATTCAGCATTCCCTTGGAAAGTCCAGTTGGCACTTTGTTTATCCACAATTAGAAATTAGAATTAGAATTCTAAAATTGGAAGAGACAGAGACTCAGAGGTCAGGCTGCCTGGGTTTGAATCCTAGCTCTGCTACTTGCTGGCTGTGTATGCAAGGGCAAGTTAACTATCTTCCTGTGTCTCAGTTTTCCCATCTGCAAAATGGAGATAATAATTGCTTCTAACTTAAAGGGTTGTTATGAGTATTAAACGAGTTAACTTTTGTAAAGCACTTTTTTCAGAGCCTGGCCGAGTATATAAGAGCATGTTAAGCAAATGTTGCTGGGGCAGGCTGGCTGTGCAGCTTCAGCCCCACTGTGTCTGGTCACCAGCTTTGCAGTGACAATTATGTCCATCATTGCAAAGCATCCGATGACCCCGAGTTCAGTCCTCAGTCTTGTCTTTTCTGTAAGCCCTCACTTCCGTGGTGATGTCATCCAGTCTGTGGCTTTAAATATCATCTGTATGCTGATGACTCCCAGATATTTTCCCCATCTCAGACCTCCCCTCTGGACTTACATGCAACTGCCCACCTAACAGCTGCACTTCATGTCTTATGCCATCTCAAAGTTTCACAGGTCCAAAACTCCTGTTCTTCCGCCCTCAACAAAGTCAGCTCCACCCATGGCCTTCTCCATCTCAGATAATGAGGAATCCTAGCAGCCAGCCTCTGCTGTGCACCTGCAGTATGCTAAATGCTTTACGTAAACTATCACCCAATTTTCCCAACCAGTCTATTGGATAGGTCCTGATATTATTCCCACTGTATAAATGAGTAAACAGGCTCAGAAATGTCACAGTTAGTTGACTGAGGAAGCAGTTTAGCTTCAGGTCTTGCACCCATGACCTCTAACTAAATGCAGCAAGTGGATTTGGATGCAGCCTCCAGAACCAGCCAGGCCCTTGGAGACCATTATTCCTCCTGCAGTACTTAGCAAGGGATCCCAAAGTGCCAGACACTGTGCTAAGTGCTCGACACATGGCATCTCATTCAATCCCTGCAACAAATTTCCAAGAAAGCTGTCATTATCCCTATTTACCGAAAAGAAAGCCTAGACTCAGAAAGGTTAGGTGACTTGTTCGAGGTCACACAGCTTGTTGATGCAGTTTGGATTTGAACTCAGTTTTCTCTGACCTGAAGTGGTACTTGCCACCACTATGGATACCGCTGGTTCTCTGACGAAAAGCAGAATGCCAGTCTCTGGCTCTAATGTCAGAGTTATAACCCACATATTCATTCATTGAAAATACATTTACTGAGCAGCTGGCTGTGTTAGGGAAGGAAGATATGCAGCAGAATAGAAAACTGTCCCCACACCCATTGAATGAATCTCCTAGCCTCACAGCTCATCCCCTTTCCCCCAGTTCATCCCCTACTCTTAGCCTCACTTCCTTTCCTATCCAGCCCATGGATGCTTCACTTCTTTTGCTAGGATCCTCAGTGTCCTTTGGCCACCTTGACTTCCCAGGTCCCATCTTTGGACCAAAAAAAAAAAAGTGTCTTTCCACCTCCCATCTCCAGGACTGCTGGCTACAACCAGAAGAAAAGGCATGGGGTCGGGGGGTGCACATCACCACAAATTCATGGTCCGCCCTCAGCCAGGTTTTGAACAGCTCAGTGGTACTCCCCTTCATCAGTGGGTGGTTCTCAACGCCATTCTCCATGCCAACTACCCTTATCAAGTCTTCTACATCACTCCCACTGCCCGCCTGCTCACCCCAGCCCCAGCCATCACTTTAATGGCCATAGAGCAATCCACTGTATGGATATATCACAACTTCTTCAACCAGTCCCCTGTTATTGGATAGTTAGGTTAGGTAGGGAAAAGTGCACACGTGACTAGGAAACACCACCATGTGGAGAAAACAAAAACAAAAACATTATTCAAGATCATATAGTAACATGAATACAGTTGAACAATGCAAGGGATTAGGGGCACAGACCCTCTGTATAGTTGAAAATCCATGAAAAACTTTTAGTACCCCACCCCCGTATCTGTGGTTCTCTGCATTTGCAGATTCAACCAACTGCAGATTGTGTAGTACCATAGTATTTACTGTTTTTAAAAATCTGCGTATAAGTGGAGGCAGGCAGTTCAGTCCCCTGTTGTTCAAGGGTCAACTGTGGTATTATTTGAGGTGAGTAGGGTGGGGCTGAAGATCTTCTGGAAGTTCATGGATTATAAACCAGCGGAGGACAGTGAGCTCAGAGTCAGTGCCCAGAGAGGAGGTGGGAAGTCCTGTAGCCACTGGTCTGCAAGGCAGACTTCTCACTGGGGACAGTCTTTGCCAGACATGGAAAACCCTTATTTCCTGCTTCTGCTCTGTGTCTCTGCCTGCTCCACTCCCTATTTCTGAGCTAATGGAATGTCTGACTGTTGTAGACAAAGCCCTTTGGGTTGCAAGTGAAGAAACCCACTTGATCCAGCGTAGGCCAAAAGGGGAGCTTATTAGGTTGCAGCATACATAATTGCTGCTATTTGACCTTTTTGACCTATAAAAACAACAATTTCATGTAATTCAACCTAATATTTTAAGGATGCAGGGGCAACTCGGAGAACCCAAGGGGAAATAGAGGGCTTCATGAGGAACTAGAGGAATCTCTCTCTCTCTCTCTCTCCCCCTCCCCCTCTCTTCATCTTCAGCTTCTCTCTTTTTCAACTTGATTCTCCACAGACATCCTTTCTCTGCTGTCCATGTGCTCGCAGACCACAGGGCCTTCAGAACACGCAATGGAAGCTGAGTCAGGAGAGAGATAATCTGATTGGTCTGTCATGAGTCAAGTGTCCACCTCTGTTCCAATCAGCTGTGGGCAGGGAGGCAGAGCTCTTCACTGCAAGCAATGGAAACTGATTTGAGCAGAAAATAAATTTATTGTGAGGATATCAATTAGATCACAGAATTTTCAGGCTTGGAAAACAAGTAGGGACGAGAGTGGACAAACAGCTAGAACCATAGCCACAGTCACATCACAGAAATGGTTTTGTGAGAATCCCACTGCCAGTACCACCAAAAGCTGGACTGGGCAGTTTGTAGCCCTTACCAACGGCGGCACTGCATACTGGCACTGCAGCCACCATTCCCCTGGGCACTGGACGTGGCCCCCACCACCACCAGAATGGATGCCCTTGCCGCTGCTTCTTCGCATTGCAAGCTGCAGAGAAAATGTCTTTGTGAGAATGTCTGATTGGTGGAGCCCAAGTCACAGGCAGGCACTTCGTTGCCACGTGAAGGGGTGATGAGAAGATGAGTATTTGGCCTTCTCAGCCTCATACTGGAAGGTGGGGTCCATGCAGTGAGGAGTTCTCTAAACAGAGACAGGGTGCAGATGCTCTGCCCCACCAATGGGGTCCTGAGGTACCACCTCAGCAATCAGGACCAACTGTTCTGAGTAGAGAGGGACAGTGTTTGAAGAGGGGATTGTGGGATGGCAGATGATGGAAAGGTGTCCACGACAGTGACTATCCCCAAAGGTCATGTGCTGTGCCCTCCATGAAGCCTTTTTCTCCACGCATCTAGCCCACCCAAGTCTGGCTCTCTTTTGCTTAGAATCTGCATAGGAGGATGTGGGATTCAATCGTTACCATTACTTTTCTATCTGAGATGTAAGCAGCTGGAGGGCAGGAAACTGGCCTTATGTTTCTGTGTGACCTGTATGTCAGCTGAGCCAGGGCAGGCCTGTCTTTTTTTTTTTTTTTTTTTTAATATTTATTTATTTGGTCGCACCAGGTCTTAGTTGGGGCAGGTGGGCTCCTTAGTTGCGGCTCATGGGCTCCTTAGTTGTGGCATGTGAACTCTTAGTTGCAGCATGCATGTGGGATCTAGTCCCCTGACCAGGGATCAAACCCAGGCCCCGTGCATTGGGACCGTGGAGTCTTATCCACTGCGCCACCAGGTAAGTCCCGAGGCCTGTCTTAAGGGGCTTTACAGGTACTTGTTGGGTGACTTGGGGCTCTTTCAGATGTAAGTACAGACACAGATTCTTGGTGACAAGCAAAAAAGTGGGAGTGGATTTCTTGGAGGGTATAGGGTAGCTCATAGAGGGAGGGGATGGAAAAGCTAAACCACCAGACCTCCAGATAGCCCATAGCACTAGAGAGCAAGAAGGAAGGAAGAGACAGACCCCATGGGGCACTGCCATCCAGTGAATCACCTTCAACCACCCTCCATCCTTATAGCCCTCCACCTGAGACTCCAATTCCCAGCTCAACCAATTCCTGGCTGTGTCACTTGGACACGTTACTTAACCTGTTTGGAATTCCTGGTTGGCAGAATGGGGCTAACAATTAAACCTGCCTCCTAGAGACATGGGGGGACTGGATAACTCAGTACATGAAGGTACTTAGGAAGGGGCCTGGCACCTAGCAAATACTTAATAGATGCTAGCTAATAAAAAAAAAAGTACCAGGAGGCAAAGTTCAATCGGCCTAGCTATGTTGCATGCAACTCCTGGGGGTGGGCGGAGCCTCTTGATTGGCAGTCCCATGAAGACCCATGTGCAGCAGGGGGAGGGGTAGCTCTTCAAGGAACGTGGAAAGAACATGGAAGGGCTCATACAGAGGAAGGGGAAATGCATGCCGGGCGGGCGAGAACCCTAAGTCCTCTCTATAATTTCTCAACACCCCAGAACTGGGCATGCCAGGAGATACCCCCGTATCTCCTGGTCTGATCCTTGCTGGGGCCATAGCCAGCAAGGGAGGTAGATCCAACAACATCCAAACAACCTCACCTCCAAACTTACAACCAAAGCACCCCATGACTCTTAAAAATATTGCTTCAGGCCAAAGTCAAATGCCGAAAGGTCTTCATCCAGTTCCTGTGCAGTTTTTCGTTGCCCCCTCTCCTGCCGCAGGCTAACTGTGATTAATTCCTGTGGCAGCCCTAGGAATCACTCCTAATGAATTTCTAATGAACTCATTTGGTGTTAATGCAGTGTGTAATTCCACAGGACACTCATTATAATTTAGCCTTATTAAGTTATTGGGAACTACTATTGCTCTAAGTTCATAAGCAGGAGAAAAGTAATTATCCGGAGTAGGCAGTTAAATTATGAAAAGGATTGGACATTCAGAGGAGGCCAGGAAGTGGCCACTCCTATTTTTTTCTCCTTGGGGTGTACTGCTCTACAGAGAGGAATGGGCTGTGTGGGTCCTTGAGCTAAGACACAAGTGCCCTTCCTGACTTGATATTCTGAAATGTCAGAGCTGTGCAGGCTGCAGCCTGCATGGTGGGATTTTAAGGACCATCCAAAGGTGGTCCTGCCCCAAATGGTCTATTCCACTTGCCTACTGCTTGGGTCTGAATTTCCATCATAGGGATGGATTCCTTTGTATCAGAGGCCCTGCTGCAGGTTGAAAGATGACCTATGGCACACCTCAGAGTTCACAAGGCAGTCACAGGTAAGTTATCTCATCTGATCATCACAGCATTCCAATTATTGTCATTATACCTCCTTGACAAATAAGAGACTGAGGTTCACAGAGGTGACACGACTTGCCCAAGGTCGCTGGGTGCCAGAGGTGGGAACAGAACCGATGTCTCCCACCCCCAGGTGAGTCAGCTCTTCAGCTCACCTCTCATTTACTGCCTGGCATGCTTTTGCTGCACGTGACTCATACTGCCACCTAGATCAGACGTTCCTTGAGGTGGGCGCTGTTTCTATGATCCCCTTCACCTATTTGACTGGCCTTGGTTCAGAGGATGGGCTGCAAGACTCCCTTGATAAGGGTAGGTCAGGGCTCCTGAAGACACCTGGAAGATTCCATCCTGCAAGAGTTTTTTTTTCTTAAAGATAGTAGTCATCTTTTCTTTTTAAAATTTATTTATTTATTTTTGGCTGTGTTGGGTCTTCGTTTCTGTCCGAGGGCTTTCTCTAGTTGCGGCAAGCGGGGGCCACTCTTCATCGCGGTGCGCGGGCCTCTCACTATCGCGGCCTCTCTTGTTGCGGAGCACAGGCTCCAGACGCGCAGGCTCAGTAATTGTGGGTCACGGGCCCAGTTGCTCTGCGGCATGTGGGATCCTCCCAGACCAGGGCTCGAACCCGTGTCCCCTGCATTGGCAGGCGGATTCTCAACCACTGCACCACCAGGGAAGCCCAATTCTGCACAAGTTGATTTCATGTCTCCTTTCCCCTCTTCTCCCTGAAATTTTTTTTTTTTTTAATTTATTTATTTTTGGCTGTGTTGGGTCTTCGTTGCTGTGCACAGGTCTTCCCTAGTTGGGGCGAGCGGGGGCTACTCTTCGTTGTGGTGCGCGGGCTTCTCACTGCAGTGGCCTCTCCCACTGCAGAGCACCGGCTCCAGGCGCACAGGCTTCAGTAGTTGCGGCTCACAGTCTCCAGAGCGCAGGCTCAGCAGTGGTGGCACAGGGGCCCAGCTGCTCCGCGGCATGGCATGTGGGATCCTCCCCGACCAGGGCTCGAACCCACGTCCCCCGCGCCGGCAGGCAGATTCTCAACCACTGCACCACCAGGGAAGCCCCTGAAATTTTGTCTTTATTCTCACTTTCTTCCAACCAACTTCGTACTTTTGGCTAAAATGTAGATTAAAGACTTTTTGGTTTGAAATCATTTTCTCCTGCTGATAAAAGTAACATATGCTTTTTGCATAAAATTCTAAAAAATGAAGAAAAGCCTAAAAAGCTATAAGGATCATCTGTAATCCCATCACTCAGATATAACTATTGTTTACAAGTTGGTGTATGCATCCTTCCAGACCTTATTATGATGCACACGTAAATATACATGCCAACCTTTTACCCAAAATGAGATTGTATCATATGTGCTATTTTAGAACTTGCATTTTATTAAACTTAGAAATAGGAAATTTCTGTAGAGACACAGATGTAGAGAACAAACGTAAGGGGGGAAAGCTGGGGTGGTGGTGGTGGTGGGATGAATTGGGAGATTGGGATTGACATATATACACTAATATGTATAAAATAGATAACTAATAAGAACCTGCCGTATAAAAAATAAAATTCAAAAACAAAGAAATAGGAAATTTCTGGAAGATGAATTTACATTATCAGATGATAAATAAAAACTAATTTAACAGAAATATCCTTGGTAGGACTTCCCTGGTGGTCCAGTGGTTAAGACACTGCACTTCCACTGCAGGGGGCGAGGGTTCAATCCCTGGTCAGGGAAGTTCCACGTGCCGCATGGTGTGGCAAAAAAAAAAAAAAAAATTCCTTGGTAACTCCTCTGGGTATGGGAAGATACAAGAAGGGGGATTGAGAGAATAAAGTCCAAATAACCTCGTATGCAAGACAGAAAGGAAATTTGCTTATTGCTACCTTATCTTCCAAAACATCATTTAGGGACTTCCCTGGTGGTCCAGTGGTTAGGACTCCACGCTTTCACTGCTGAGGGGCCCGGATTTGATCCCTGATCGGGGAACTAAGATCCCACAAGCCACATAGCGTAGCCCAAAAAAAAGAAACCAAACATCTTTTTTATCAGTCTGATGCAGGAGTTTGGCATGAGAAGACCAGTGGATGGAAGGTGAAGGCCTAAGTGCAGAGTCACTTGGCACTGGGGGTCAGGGTGAGTGGACAGGGCAGAGTGGACAGAGTGCAGAGATGAACCCAGGGGCCCGGCATGGCCCTTGCCCACCTCCCCAGCCTCATTTTCTGTCGCACGCTGACTCTCTGCTGCAGACTCATGGTCACTGGAATCTCCCACACTCACTATGCTGTTTTGCACCCCCGTGCCTTTGCATACACTTGTCTCTCTACCTAGAGTGCCCACTGCCATAAACGGTGAAAATTCACTTTCATGCAATGTCCAGGTCAAGTGTTTGCGTATGAGGAAAGCCAGAAGAGGCCCTTGGAGGGCAAGCTAGCTTAGGCTTCCTCACAGCATAGGTTTTGTGTCAGTGTAGAAGGAGGTGCTGGGCAGGTGGGGGGAGGTTTTCTTTCCCCTTTGAGGGTGGAAACAAGCTTCTCACAGCCTGCCTTGGTGCTGTGTTGAGTTCAGCCACCATGGCTACGGGGCTGCACATCCAGGTCACACTGGAATTGTCCTCCTGCCTCCTGGGCCATGTTCTGGTCTGCAAGTCCCTCTTTCCTATCTCTACCCAGAACTTTCTGTCAGTCCCAGGTGAGGTGCTGTTGGCCTCTGCCAGTGGCTTCTCACTGCAGCCAAGGAGCCCCTCAGAGCTGTATGTTTGTTACAGCTATTCAGACGTGGGCAGGAATAGGTAAATCCATGTTGATATTAACGTGACCAGTGTGTGTCTCTCTGCTTCTCTGTACAAAAATGCACATGGCCCAGGTGCGTTTATGTCTGCGGTACTGTACACAGGAATTGCATGCATGTGTAACAAAGTATGTGTAGGTCCCCCTGTATCTGTGTGTGTAGAAGGATATATGCTTCCTTTGTGTTTGGGTGTGTATCACTGTGTATACATGTATACATGCAAAGTAGAGTATTATGTGCTTGTGTATACATGCAAAGCAGAGTGCACATGTGCTCAGCTGTGACTTTCTGAGTATGCCTCTGGATCTGTTTGTTCACAGGTATGTGAGAGTGTTTATTTACGAAGGGAGGGTAGATATTAGTTGGATGCCTTAGACTTCAAGCAAAAACAAACAAACAACCCTCCCCAAACAATAAATAAGTTTTATCTCTCATGACTGGAATTCCAGACGTGGGGAGGGAGGACGCTCAAGTTGACTGATTGCCTCGATCAACAATGTCTTTAAGGGCCTGTCCACATCTCCACTTTGCTTAATTCTGCATCCTCATGGTCACAAAATGACTGTAGCATTTCCATATCCCACACTCAGACATTAAGAATCCAGCGACTGATAAATGCATCTTTGCTTCTAGGGTGACTTTCCTTAGAATGAGGAAGTTTTCCCAGAAGCCCAGTCCTACCTCCCCCCGTGTCTCATTGGCTAGAACTAAACGTTGCCAAAGCTAAACCCATCTTGGAGGGGATGAGACCACCAAGTTTGGTTTAGACTCATCAGGATCCCTCTCCTGGAACTGAGGATGGTCTCAGCCTTTCAAAGCACAAGGCTGCTTGGAGGAAGGGTAGTCAGCTGACAGAGTTCTGTCAGGAAGGAAGACAAGTGGGAATGGATGTTGGATAGACAGTCAATAGTGTCTAGTACAGGGAATCGCCTGGTGTTCCTGTGGTTAGGACTCTGGGCTTTCACTGCTGAGGGTCTGGGTTCTGTCCCTGGTCAGGGAATCCTGCAAGCTGCGTGGCATGACCAAAAACAAGAAAGTGCCTAGTACAAAGGTATGTGCATGTATGCACACATGTCACACATGTTTGTGTACATGGGTTTGTATACATGAACATAAGTGAGTATGTAATATGTATGGGTGTTTCAATGACCTATTGTTGCATAACAAACTATTCCAAAACATAATGGCTTAAGGCAACTATTTAAAGTTTTATTTATTATTTCCCATCATTCTGTGGGTCAGAAATTTGGGCAGGGTGTGGCTGGTGGTCATTTGCACCAAATGGCGTCATCGGCGGTCACTCACAAAGCTACATTCCACTAGTAGCTAGGCTGAGCTAGAAGGTCTAAGAAGGCTTCCCTCCCGTTTCTGACATGTTAGTGCACATCAGCACGGCTCCTCTCTGACTTTATATGAATAGCTTGGGCTTCCTCACAGCATGGTAGTCTCAGAATGGTTGCACTTCTTTCGTGGCAGCTGCCTTCCAACAAGGGGAAGTAAAAGCTGCCAGTGCTCTTAAAGCCTGGATTCACAAATCTCAGAATGTTGCTTCTTCCACAAGAAGCATTCAAGAGGAAGGGAATGGAATTTACCTTCTGATAGGTAGGGCAGCATGCACATGCAGAGAAGAAAAGAGTTAATGACAGCCATCTTTAGAAATGATCTACCACAGCAGGAGTATGTCTTGAACATGAGGGTGAGTGTATCTGAGTGTGTGCAGTTTTGTCTGTGTGTGTGTTTTAAGGATTGTGGGTTATGTGTAGGTGGCAGTGTGTATGTAAGTGTCAGTTTACACATGCATGCCTGTTTATGTGCATATATGCACAGGCAGGTGGGTAAGTACGCGTGGAGAAAAGTGCATATACACACAAGGAAGTGTGCACATGTGTGCAGGAATAAGCGTCCGCCTGAGCCAGGGGCCTGCGTATGTGTGCATACATGGAGGGAAAGTTGATGGGGTGGACCTGCCGGAGCTGTGGCCTTCCTGAGGCTGCAAATCCTGGCCAAGGGTAACAAGCTAATCATTACTGGGATCTTGTCCTTGACTGGAAGGCCTTGGGTCCTGAGCCAGGCAGAAGACTCAGGTCTTATCATAAACTAAAACCACACTGCTGGCAGTGGAGGAGGAGACCTGCCACATTTTTTGATTCTGGAGAGCCTGCGGTTTTCTACTTGGGACACCACTGGTCTCCAACAGCCAATAGGAACGCTTAGCTGCCATACTGCCTCCCTTCGTGATCCCCACCCCAGCCCCACCCATGGGGCTGTAAACCTCAGGACCCGACTTCAGAGAGACCAGGAAGCAGAGCTCAAGGCTGGTGGCAGGGTGAGGCCTCCTACCCCAGGTGGGCCCTGAGCCCTTGGCTTCTCTTTCACTCTCTACAGCGCATTTCCCAGTAAAGACAACATGGCGGGGGCAGGAAGCAGGGAGGGAAAGGCCTGACACTGCGACTCCCCTGGGGAATTTCACTCCATCTCCACAATGAGCTCTGAAGCAAGGACTCTGTGGGTCTTTTTATAGATGAGGGAAAGGATGCTTGGAAAGGGAGAGAGACTTCGCCACAGTCACACCCCTTATAAAGAGCAGAGGTGGGATTTGAACTCCAATCGGCCTGATTCCAGAGTTCACACTCTGTCAGACAGGAACACAGATGTCCAAACATCTTGAAGGAGAGAAGTAACTCCTCAACCTGCACAACATGAAAGCACAGTTCAGGCTCAATGAGGAGCCAGGTATTCAGCTAGAATTATTTTTTTCACTGCCCACAGATCATCTCTCAACATTGATTAAAGCCCTTCAGGGCTTACTCATTGCTATGAGGATAACGTTTAAAGCCAGTCTCCTTATTGCGGCTTACAAAGCCCCAGATGGTCTGGCCACTGCCCACCACCCTTGTCTTCTTTGCTTTGGCCACCCGGGCCTTCTTTTTATTCCTTAAATCTACTTATATATATGCCCCTCTCTTTTTAATTTTTTGGCTATGCCACGCAGCATGTGGGATCTTAGTTCCCCGACCAGGGATCGAACCTGTGCCCCCTGCTTTGGAAGCACGGAGTCTTAACCACCGGACCGCCAGGGAAGCCCCATATATATGCCCCTCTCTGCCTCAGGCCTTTGCACCTGCTTGGCCTGCTCTCAGCTTAAATGTCACTTCCTCTCCTAAGGAAAGGTTCATTTTGTTTAGGCGTGATGATGGTGTTGTGATTATATTTTTCTTTTTAAAGAGTCCTTATCTTTTAGAGATACATATTTACAGATGAAATAATAAGAGGCCTGGGATTTTCTTTCAAAATAATTGGGTGGGGGTGAAGTGAGGGAGTGGGTGTGGTGCAGAGGCAAAACAAGATTAGCCATGTTGTTCATTGTGGGAGCTGGGTGATGGGTGCATGGGGTTCATGATAATATATTCTCTATTTCTGTATGTGTTTGAATTCTTTCATAAGTGATTATAAGAGCTTGTTCAAGAATAAATGGGAAAAAAAAGTCACTTCCTCAGAAAAGCCTTTCCAGCCCAGAGGCTAGGTCAGGTCCCCTTTTCTGTGCTGCCATGTGACCTCTCCTTCACCACACTTATGCTAAGTGTAATGACATTGTTGGATAGTTGAGTGTTCACAGTACCTCTCTGCCCCACACATAGCAGAAAGTAGTTATGTCTGCTTTAATCCTGCTTCTGTCCCAGAGCTCATTTGGTGAATAAATCAATGACAAGTGAATGAATGAATGAGTTCAGAGACAGTTCACCATGTGAGCTGGTCTAGAAAAGGCAGCTTCCTAAAGAGAGGGAAGAGGAAGAGGTGAAAGGAGTGAAAAGGAGGGGGACAGAGAGGGAAGAAGCATGCCAGCTGGATTCTCTCCAACCCAAATATATTACATTATATCATATCCTATTATATTATGTTGTATTATATAATTTTTTCTTTGGTCACCATTTCCTTTCATTAAAGAGAGTTTTTTTTTTCTTATTTTTTATGGCTGCGTTGGGTCTTCGTTGCTGCGTGTGGGCTTTCTCTAGTTGTGGCGAGCGGCGTTTACTCTTCGTTGTGGTGCGCGGGCTTCTCATCGCGGTGGCTTCTCTTGTTGCGGAGCACGGGCTCTGGGTGCACGGGCTTCAGTAGTTGTGGCGCGCGGGCTCTAGAGCACAGGCTCAGTAGTTGTGGCTCACGCTTAGTTGCTATGCGGCATGTGGGATCTTCCTGGACCAGGGCTCAAACCCATGTCCCCTGCATTGGCAGGCGGACTCCCAACCACTGTGCCACCAGGGAAGTCCCTAAAGAGAGTTTTTAAATTAATTTTCAAAACAGGTAACATATTCACGTTTCAATATTCAAGAGTAACAAAAGGGGCTGCAAAGAAAATCTCCCTAGGGGATTCCCCGGTGGTCCAGTGGTTAGGACTCTGCTCTTTCACTGCCGAGGGCCCAGATTCAATCCCTGGTTGGGGAACTAAGATCCCACAAGCCACACAGCAAAGCCAAAAAAAAAAAAAAAAAATCTCCCCTCACACCCAGGTCTCCTGCCACCCTGATCCCCCCTCACCCCAGGTAAGGTAAACAAAATGATCAGTTTTGTATGTGTCCTTCAGAGCAATCTGATGCATATATACACAAATATGTATACATTTTTTATGTGTATATATATTCCCCCCTTTATCATGCTGTGATTTTTTATTTAATACAGCTTAAAGAGTGTTCCATGTTGATACCAAAGATGTCCTCATTCTTTCTTACAGCTGCCTAGTGTTTCATTCTATGACTCCACCATATTTGACCAGTCACCTACTGAAGGGGCGTTTATGTTACTTCCAACTATTGTAATCACAAACAAAGCTGCAGTGGAAAATGTGCATTATTTTACTGTTGTCTGTAGGATTAAGTCTCCTGAAGTAGAACAGCTGGGACAGAGTATGTGCTAGATCCTGGCAGATCCGCCTCCCAACACGTTGGAGACCACCTCCCCCTCTCCCCACCCCGGGCTGGTTTGAAGGGGGCTCAGGTGTAGCCAGGCCAGGAGGAAGGGTGGAGCCATTCCCAAGAGAAGCCCATGGCAGGAAAACACAGATGAGGCACATGGGGACAGTCCTGCGACATCAGCTGGTAACACAGACCTCTCCCCCAAGTTAGGGTGCAAGCAGAGGTGGCCTCTGCCCACCACAGCAGGAAGAGCTGGGGCCTAAGAGTTTGAGGATTCTGGGCCCAGGTCTGCCACCTCAGCTTGACAGGTGGCCTTCAGCAGGCCACTTTCATAATGATAATGGCTCTCTCCAGGCACAGTGCTAAGCACATTGCATGTGTCACCTCCCGCAGCCCTAAAAGGCTGGAACGTCTGCAGCCTGAGCTCAGAGAGGTCAGGGAACCCACTCAAGGTGGTCCAACTCTTAAGTGACAGAGTGCGGATATAAAGCCAGACTCAACGCTGTGTTTCACGGCCTTGGATTAACCCTCAGCGAGGTAAGGCAGCGAGACCCTGACTAAGCCTTTTCCAGCTCAGAAAGTCACGTGGCCTGTGACTACGCAGGGAGGGGCTCAATCAGAGAGGAGCTAACTGCAGGTGGGGGTGGAGATGTGGAGCCCCCTCCACAGAGAAGGCCGTGTGCAGCCCCACTTCTTGCAGGAAGACCGGAATGGGAGAGAGAGAGGGACAGGGAGGGACGCCCCAGCAGGCGGACACGCAGCAGAGCCCAGCACCGCCCTGCCCGCCTCTGGCCGCCAGTGCACGGGGATGCGGTGACCTGGGACGCCCTCTGGTGGCGCGCTCCGCAGCCTGGCCTGGGAAGGCTGGGCCCAGGGGAGGAGGGGCCTCCTCTTTTCCACCACGATCGTCTCTGGGCCCAAGCGGGCCTGCGGCTTCTCCCGGGAGTGTCCTTCCGCGGAGGGAATCCAGCTTAATAATAGTAACAATGAGTCGCCCTCAAAAAGGGTCACAAAGAGACTGATAAAAGGAGGGAAAGGATTCTTGAAGCCATGGAGTCATCATTAGAGTCATGGAAAGATGTCCAAGTCCCCCAAGTGTCCTCCCCGCTGTGACCAGGGACATCCTTGCATTTGCCTCTGTTGACGTCTTTGCACCTTTTCAGGGCTGTCCTGTTTGCGCCTGCTGCCCCACACCATGGGCTGAGCCGTCCCTGCCTGAGAGCCCCGCTGAGCGCAAGGCCACAAAGCCCGTGATGAGACGCGGAGCCATAGCAAGGACAGGGGCTCTTGAGGCTATCGAATTGTTCATGCGTTTGTCTATTCGATAAATATTTATGGAGCTCTACTATGTGCCGGCCACATGGGCCCTGGGGATGCAGAAATTAATGACAGGCAAGGAATCGAGATTCCAGGCGAGGCAGGCAAGAAAGAAGCAAGGTAAGACGTGTGGTCAAAAGTGCCCTGAAGACTACACAACAGGCGGAGGTGCCGGAGTTTGAGCAGACTGTTTTCAGGCGGGGTGGGCAGGAAGGCCTGTCTGGCAAGGGACACCTTAATGCTGAGGACACAGGACTGGGGAGAGCAGGCAGGGGAAGCTTCAGGTAGAAGATGGGGGCTGGGGACCACATACGCTTGAAGGTGTGCCAGGGGTTTGGATTTGATTCTGGGGGCTGAGGAAGTCACTGGAGCGCTTTGAGCCAGGGTGGCGTGATCTGAATTGCAATTTTAGTAGGTCATTCCATCTGCTTCTTGGAGCACAAACGACAGGAAGGGTGAGGGTGGAAGCAGGGAGGCAGGCACGGGGAGACTCCAGGCCTCCGGATACAGAGGGATGGTTGCCGAACCAGGGCGGGGAGGGGTCAGTTTCTGCTGAACCTGAGAGGCCCGCTGGACAGGACCGGCCGGTGGGCTGTCTGGGGTGGGGAGGGGATGGCGGAGACCAGGCTGGTGCCTCCTCTTCCCCCTCCCCACCCCTTCCAGCCTGGGGATGGGGCCACTGAGTCATCTCCCTCAGGTCACTTAGAGGAGGGGCAAAGGACCCTAGACTCTATTGCCAGAGGCCCCCAGGGCTGTAGCTTGGTGTGTTCAGAGGCTTGGGACCTGGGGCCAGAGGGGCTTCCAGCCTCAAAGAGCTTTTTTCTCTTCCCCTCCATCTGCAGTCTCTCTCTTTCTCCTCCCAATCTCTCTCTCCCTCTCTCTTTCTCCCTCTCTCCTTTCCCTCTCCAGCTCTTGTGCGCGCGCGCGCGCGCACACACACACACACACACACACACACACACACACACACGCGCGCGCGCGCAGTTTACTGCAGCCTTATGGGAAGGAAGCCTCCAGCAGAGACAAAGGGTCTCCAGGGACAGAGCCAGAGGAGCTGACTGGAGTTTTGCAAGGAGGGGAGGCAGCCTCTGCGGCCTTTCACAATCCACCTCCTGCTCCTGCTGCCTCCACGCCACCCTCTCGGCTCCTGCAACATTTCCCCCAAGACCCAGGATTCTCAGCTGGAGGCAGTTTTGTCTCCTTGGGTCCTTTGGCAATATCTGGAAACATTTTTGGTTATCGTAATTGAAGAGGGCCGGCCTCTAGTGGGTGGAGGCCAGGGATGCTGCTAAACATCCCTCGAGGCACAGGACGGCCCCCCACAACAGAAGAATGACCTGGCCCCAAATGTCAACAGTGCTGAGGTTGAGAGCCTGGAAGAGACTGTCCTCTTGATCGCAGTCACGCTCTCATCACACTGCCATTTACCAGGCGATCTCCCTGTGACTGCACGGCACCTGCGTTATCTCTTGCAGTCTCTCGCTACACTGGAAGGTAGGAAGCCACTGAGGCTGGAGCTAAGGGAATGTGGCCATGAGTGGGGGACAGGGAGAGACATGGGCTAGATGGCCCAGGGCCCTCTAGGTAAGGTTTGGGATTTTATTCCAAGTCAACTAGGAAGGCTTCCAAGGTTCTAATATGCACTTTCAAAAGATCACAGTAGCCCCAAAGCAGCTCTTCTCCCTCCCCCAAATGATAGATTCAGAATATATTTTCGAGGATGAATCAAAACAACTTGCCAACGTATTGAGCACGGGGGAAGGGACGGGAGGAGACCTAGAGGGCTCCTAGGTTTGGAGCCTATGCAACCAGTTACGTGGAAACTGTTCTCAGAGTTGAAAGGGCTCAGTTTAGGGGTCAGACAGGCCCAGATTTCAATCCTCAACCTCTTCAAGCCTCAGTTTTCTGTTCTGAAAAATGGGAGCAAATGACAGGTGCACATAACGGGTATTAATTATAGCTTGTCCTTTGACCAAACAGTTTACAGATATCTAGAAAAATAGTATTCTGTTTGAGGTCACATTGCTAGACTAAGCAACTCTAAGTTTTATCAGACAGAAAAACAAGGAAACAAAGAAAGGGGTTCTGGAGGCTGACCTAACACCCAGTTCAAATCTGGGCTCTGAGCCTCACCTTCTTACCGGTAAAGTAGGAATATGTCATCTTGTTACCCCCAAACTGGGTTCACCTCTCGGTGGGTGTTGAGCCAAAAGACACAACCAAGCCAAAGAAAGGAAGAAGGAAGGATTCATCACTTAAAACAAGTAAGGAGAACACTGGGGATTTTTCCCAAAGCAGTGTCTCCCCAACAGCAGAATTGGGGAAGTTTTAAGCTAAAGGCACATGCATATTTATGAAGGGGCCTGGGCAGTCCAAACTTTAGTTGATTGAAGTCAGGAGGGTCAACATCATCATTCCCTCTTCCACCTGGGTGGGGGCCTTAGTTCCTGCAGAACGCAAAAACATAATCAGATTGTTATGTATACCCCTTGAGGAGGAACTGGGACTGTTCTATCACGGAACTATTGTTTCTTGACTGCTTTTCCTTTGTTCTGCATTCCGTCACCTCCCTTAAGGTCACTGATTACTGAGACCTGTTCAAGGGCAAGCTTTGTGCCCCAGGCTTAGATCACAAAATGATTTAGGCCAAAAATGGCTTCTTTTATGTCAAGAAAGCCATGCCTGGTTCTCCTTATCCGGGACCCCTTACCCTATCTGCCTGCAATTTCTATCTGCTGAGCCTGAGCTGATTGAATGAGATTTGCATGTTGAGCAGCTAACATAGTGCCTGTCACATAGTTAGCACTCAGGAAATGAGGGGAGTGTGGGACCCAACAAGACACCATCCTGACCTCTAAGCCCCCATCTTCTGCTGGGGACACGTACCAGCTACAACATGGAGAATGACATCAATTATGTAGTAGCTTCATCTGTGGTCTGACATCATCCCCACAACCATGCTGAAGTTTGTCAGTGTTTTGCAGATGAGAAACAGCTCCAGAAAAGTGAAGGAATCAGCCCCAAAGCCCACATTACAAAGCCTGGGGTTACAAACTGATTTAGTGCAGCCTGCTAGGTTAGGAACACTTTCTGTGTTTTTAAGTGAAAGAAAAAAATATTTAAAAAGAATAAAATTTTCTTGACACCTGAGAATTATAAGAAATTCAAATCAGCTGCCATAAACAAAGACTTATGGGAACACAGCCCCGCTCATTAGTTTACCATCCTCCATGGCTGCTTTTGCTACAAGGGCAGAGTAGAATAGTTGTGACAGAGAACGCCTGGTCTAGAAAGCCTAAAATATTTATCATCTGGCCCTTCTTAGAAAAAGTATGCTGACCTCTGCTGGGAAGCACAGCTGCACTGCAACTGTTCTGCCCCCAAGGATGCAGAAAGGATAAATACCATCCGAGATAACCCAGGGTCCACCTGAAGGCTACGAGGAGGGAAAAGTTTCAAATCCGGAGAAGGTAGGTCATTGCAGGGACTGCCCCAACCTGGAGGGACCTTGGAGAAATTGAGTCCAGCGTCATCTTTTATTTATTTATTTTTTATAAATTTATTTATTTTATTTATGTATTTTTGGCTGAGTTGGGTCTTCGTTGCTGCGCGCGGGCTTTCTCTAGTTGCAGTGAGCAGGGTCCGCTCTTCCTTGCGGTGTGCGAGCTTCTCATTGCGGTGGCTTCTCTTGTTGTGGAGCACGGGCTCTAGGTGCGCGGGCTTCAGTGGTTGTGGCAGAGGGGCTCAGTAGTTGTGGCTCACGGGCTTAGTTGCTCCGCGGCCCGTGGGATCTGGGACCAGGGCTCGACCCCGTGTGCCCCTGCATTGGCAGGCGGATTCTTAACCACTACGCCACCAGGGAAGTCCCAGCGTCCTCTTTTAACATGAGAAAAGCTTAGACCCAGAGACTGGAGGCAACCTGCCCAAGGCCACTCAGCACGTGGCCAACAGCCAGGTTGGGGGCTGCCTCCCTCGGGGAGGAGTGGGCCAGTGGGCCTGGGTGCGGGCGCCTCGGCCCCTAGGGCCTGTAACGTTCAGTTGGGCCAGGACCGGGGCTGCAGCGGGGGTTGGCAGAGGCCCTTAGCTGGCGGGGAAGGGGAGGTGCCTGCGTCTCGGCCTCCGCGCTCCGCTCTCCGCTTGGTGCCGCACGCGGCTTTTGCCCCGACTCCGCCGCCGCCCAGTTCTAAGGCGAGTCCCACGCTCAGCCAGCTGGCTACCTGAGCCAGGAGATTCGTCCAGGCTTTTTTCCTTTCCTCCCCGATTTTGCAAAGCAGGGAAGACACACCCAGCTGCCTAGGGCTCTGAAAGCAGCAAATGATCTGCGCCTGGTTGGGGATCTCCTGGCTGATAAGGAATCGGGAGGAGCCGCCGGAGGGCAGCCGTGGGGTGCGCGGTGGCTCCAGCCGCGCGGCTGGAATCCGAGACCCGCCCCAGCCTGTTTTCCTCCGGGGTGAACTGGGAGGGCCGCCCCGGAGGAATTCAGAAGCTCCTTCCTCTGGCTTCCTGGAGAAATAATAGAAGTAATAGCAAACATTTATTAAAGGTGTGGCTCAGAATAGGAGCTGTGAGAGTAACCGTTTGTGGAACTGTTAGATCCTTCCCCACCAGGAGCCCGAGCTTCCCTCGGCGTCTATCCTCCATCACCGAGACCCTGATTCCCACAAGCCCAGGCACAACTAATCTGACTCCCCTTCTGCGACCACCCTGCCATGGTGCTGTCAGGAGCCCACAGTCCTCATCAGAAAACTGCTGATTCTCAGCCTCTTCTCTGCACGTTCTCTTCCCCTTCCTGGCCTGAAACCTGCCCTCCCCCACCCACCACCCCAGGACCCTGTTCCCTTACTGTCCCCTCAAGGGAAGCTGTGAATTTTCCCAGGTACTCCTGTAGATCAGGGTCTAGGGGGTAAGGTCACTCCCTTGCTTGCTCCTTGTGGAGCTTTGCAACCCATTTCTCCTCCCCTCTCCTTCCACATTGCTTCCTGTGGACTTATTACTGCCAGTCTAGACAGCCCACAACCCCTCTTGTTACTCTTTTCTACAAGCTTCTCACAGGCAGCTCTTACTGGTCAGACATCTTCTCCTTTAATCCTGTTGTTACCCGAAAACTGGGTTCGCCTTTTGGTGGGTGTCAGAAAAAGATACAACCAAGCCAAAGATTGGGAAAAGGAAAGATTTATTACTCGCAGCAAGTAATAACACTGGGGATCTTTCCTAAAATAGTGTCTCCCCCAAACAGCAAACTTGGGGAAGTTTTAAGCTAAGGGTACATGCATATTCATGAAGGGGCCTAAGCAGAGGAGAATTCAGTGTAGAATTGGGGCCACGATTGATAAAAGTCCAAGCTTTAGTTGATTGAAGTCATGTGGGTCAACATCATCATTCCGTCCTTCACCTGGGTGCAGGCCTTAGTTCCTGCAGAACTCAAAGACTGTATTAAATTGTTACGTATATCCCTTGAGGAGGAACTAGGACACTGTTTTTTCACTGAACTATTGTTTCTTGTTTGCTTTTCCTTTGTTCCTGCATTCCCTCGCTTCCCTTAAGATCACTGATTACTGAGACCTGTTCAAGGGCAAGCTTCACGTGGCCAGGCATAGATTACAAAGTGGCTTAGGCCAAAAATGGCTTCTTTTATGTCAAGAAAGCCATGCCTGGTTCTCTTTCTCCGGGTTCCCCCTACCCTATCTGCTTACATTGCTATGGTGACCTACAAGGCCCAATGATCTGGGCCCCATGACCTCTTGTCTTAGTCTGTTAGGGCTGCTGTAACCAAATACTACAGACTGACTACTGGCTTATAAACAGCAGAAATTTATTTCTTATAGTTCTGGAGGCTGAAAGTCAGAGGTCAGGGTGCCACCATGGGGGACAAGGAACTCTCTGGAGCCTCCCTTATAAGGGCACTAATCCCATGAGAGCCCTTCTGACCTAATCACCTCTCAAAGGCCCCACCTCCTAATGAAACCGTGGAACTCAGATTGGGACTTGAACCCACGGTCTTTTAATCCCACAGTCTATTAATTGAGATCACACACCTGGCCTCAGGACTTAATGAAGCTCAGGTTCTTGATATCTCATCACAGAAAGAATTCAGTGAGGGACAGAGCGATAGATAAGAAGTGGATTTATTTAGGGAGAAATGCACTCCGCAGACAGAGTGTGGGCCATCTCAGAAGACGAGAGAGGCCCCAGGGTATGGGGTTGTCAGTTTTTGTAGGGGTGAGTAATTTCATAGGCTAATGAGTGGGAGGATTATTCCAACTATCAATATTTTGGGGAAGGGATGGGGATTTCCAGGAATTGGGCCACCGCCCAATTTTTTACCATCTTTGGTCGGCCTTGGGACTGTCATGGTGCCTGTGGGTGTGTCATTTAGAGTGCTGATGTGTTACAGTGAGCCTGTAATGAAGCTCAGGGTCTACTGGAAGTTGACTCATCTGCCATCTTGGACTTAGTTGGTTCTAACCAGTTTTTGTCATGTCCTATGGCTATGTCATTCTTTTAAAGGTTGTGCCCTGCCCCCTTCCCTCCTGTTTCACTAATACCTTCACCTTGGGTGATTTTAACATATAAATTTGGGGAGAACACAAACGTTCAGACCATAGACCTTTTCTGACTCATCTCCTGCTACTCCAGTCAGCCACACTGGCCTTCCCCGTTCCCTCCACATGCTCGCACTCCCACCACAGGACCATTGCACTGGTGGTCATTGCTTCCTGGGAAGCTCACTCCCTCACCTCCCATATTTGTTTCAGTCACCTCAGTGCCCACAGGAGGCACTTTTCCTCATTGTTTTAGTCTCCTTAGGGGCCGGAGCCTGCGCTGTCAAAGAGGGAAGGAATTTGTATCTGTATTGCCTTGTGATCTATGCTCTGCACCTGGGACAGTGCCTAACACACAGGAAGCACTTCAGTAGTAGTTTCAGAATAAATGAAACCAGATTCTCCACAGCCTTTAGGGCCTTTGCCCTAGCAGTTGCATTCCTCCAGCTCTTTGCAGTTGAAAAGTCAAGGTGGGACTTCCCTGGTGGTGCAGTGGTTAAGAATCTGCCTGCCAGTACAGGGGACACGGGTTCGAGCCCTGGTCCGGGAAGATCCCACGTGCCGCGGAGCAACAAAGCCCGTGCGCCACAACTACTGAGCCTGTGCTCTAGAGCCTGTGAGCCACAACTACTGAGCGCACATGCTGCAACTGCTGAAACCCATGGGCCTAGAGCCCATGCTCCACAACAAGAGAAGCCACCACAATGAGAAGCCTGTGCACCTCAACAAAGAGTAGCCCCTGCTCGCCTCAACTAGAGAAAGCCCGTGTGCAGCAACGAAGATCCAATGCAGCCAAAAAATGAATAAATAAAAGAAAAGAAGAAGAAAAAGAAAAGTCAAGGTCCCTTCCCTGTGCTGCAGCCCCCAGCATCTCTCACGTTTTCCTGATAACACTTATCATCACCTGATAAATTTAGTGTGTGTCTCCCCTACCTGGTAGTAAAGTTGACTGTCTCCTCTTCCTAGTAGGCATACAATAGGCTCTCAGTAAGTACTAACTAGATCAGAATTTCTCCAGTGCCACACTATTGACATTTTGGGTCGGAAAATTCTTTGTTGTGGGGATTATCTTGTGCATTTGGGGATATTTAGCAGCATCCCTGGCCTCTTCCCACTCAATACCAATAGCACACCTCCCCCTCCCCACCAGTTATGACACCCAAAAATGTCTCCAGGTATTGACAACTGTTCACCAAGGGGCAAAATCACCCCTGGTTGAGAACCACTTAATTAGTTGAATGAATGGATGAATGAGTGAATGAATGAATGAATGCGCTCAATTCTGAGCTCTACCTTGAGCTCTTTTCTCTACTCCCTAGCTTAAAAAGTGCTTTCCTGCAGAAAGATCCCCAGCTCCATTGAGAGAGAGCACAGAAAAGGTCTGGCTATTCCTTTCCTCCCAAAACAATGTCCCAAAGCTTTACACCCTGTTCTGGAGGCTGGAAGTCAGAGATCAGGGCGCCACCATGGCAGACAAGGATCTCTCTGGAACCTCCTTTATAAGGACTCTAATGTCCTCCAACCACCACCACCACCCCCCCACCATTCCCCCCAGTTTTATAGGTTTATAATTATTCAATACCTAGAGGTGTGTGTGTGTGTCTCTCCAGGGTAGGGGTGAGGATGGAAGATGGAACCATCCCCTCTCTTAACCCAGTCATTTCCAGGTTAACATTGGCATTACTATACTTCTCCCCTACCCTCCAACCCAGCCCTGAATACTGAAGAAGGAGGAAAAATGTCCATGAATTTTAATTTTAATTTTTTCCCTTTCTTAAAAATTTAATTTCTATTTTATATTGAGTATAGTTGATTTACAATATTGTGTTAGTTTCAGGTGTACAGCAAAGTGATTCAGTTTTTTATATATATATATATGTATATATATATATATATATATATATATATACACACACACACACACACACACACACACACACATCCATTCTTTTTCAGATTCTTTTCCCATACAGGTTATTACAGAATATTGAGTAGAGTTCCCTGTGCTATACAGTAGGTCCTTGTTGATTATCTATTTTATATATAATAGTGTGTATATGTTAATCCCAAACCCCTAATTTATCCTTCCCCTACCACCTTTTCCCTTTGGTAACCATAAGTTTGTTTTCAAAGTTTGTGAGTCTGTTTCTGTTTTGTTAATAAGTTCATTTGTATCATTTCTTCTTAGATTCCGCATATAAGCGATATCATACAATATTTCTCTTTCTCTGTTTGACTTATTTCACTCAGTATGACAATCTCTATGTCCATCCATGTTGCTACAAATGGCATTATTTCATTCTTTTTAATGGCTGAGTAATATTCCATTGTATATATGTACCATGTCTTTTTTTTTTTTCTTAATTAATTAATTAATTTTTGCCTGCATTGGGTCTTTGTTGCTGTGCGTGGGCTTTCTCTAGTTGCGGCAAGCGGGGGCTACTGTTCATTGTGGTGCGTGGGCTTCTCATTGTGGTGGCTTCTCTTGTGGAGCACAGGCTCTAGGTGTGTGGACTTCAGTAGTTGTGGCTCGTGGGCTCTGGAGTGCAGGCTCAGTAGTTGTGGCGTTTGGGCTTAGTTGCTCCGTGGCATGTGGGATCTTCCCAGACCAGGGCTCGAACCCATGTCCCCTGCACTGGCAGGCGGATTCTTAACCACTGCGCCACCAGGGCAGCCCTACCACATCTTCTTTATCCATTCCTCTGTTGATGGACATTTAGGTTGCTTCCATGTCTTGGCTATTGTAAACAGTGCTGCAATGAACATTGGGGTGCATGTATCCTTTCAGACCATATTTTTCTCCAAATATATGCCCAGGAGTGGGATTGCAGGATCATATGGTAGCTCTATTTTTAGAGGGTTTTTTTTCCTTTTTGTTTTTTGGCTGCACCGTGCAGCTTGTGGAATCTTAGTTCCCTGAACCTAGGCCCTCTGCAGTGAAAGCACAGAGTCCTAACCATTGGACCACCAGGGAATTCCCTATTTTTAGTTTTTTAAGGAACCTCCATACTGTTCTCCACAGTGGCTGTACCAATTTACATTCCCACCAACAGTGTAAGAGGGTTCCCTCCTCTCCACACTCTCTCCAGCATTTATTGTTTGTGGATTTTTTTTTTTATAAATTTATTTATATATTTTTGGCTGCATTGGGTCTTTGTTGCTGTGCACGGGCTTTCTTTTCTCTAGTTGCGGCGAGTGGGGGCTACTCTTCGTTGCGGTGCACAGGCTTCTCATTGTGGTGGCTTCTCTTGTTGTGGAGCACAATCTCTAGGTGTGCGGGCTTCAGTAGTTGTGGCTTGTGGGCTCTAGAGCAGAGGCTCAGTAGTTGTGGCACACGGGCTTAGTTGCTCCACAGCATGTGGGATCTTCCCGGACCAGGGCTTGAACCCATGTCCCCTGCATTGGCAGGCAGATTCTTAACCATTGTGCCACCAGGGAAGTCCCGTTTGTGGATTTTTTGATGATAGCCATTTTGACTGGAGTGAGGTGGTATCTCATTGTAGTTTTGATTTGCATTTCTCTAATAATTAGCGATGTTGAACATCTTTTCATGTGCCTCTTGGCCACATGTATGTCTTTTTTGGAGAAATGTCTATTTAGGTCTTCTGCCCATTTTTGGGTTGGGTTGTTTGATGATTGGTTTTAATGATATTAAGCCGCATGAGCTGTTTATAAATTTTGGAGACTAATCCCTTGTCAGTCACATCATTTGCAAATATTTTCTCCCAATCTGTGGTTGTCTTTTCATTTTGTTTATGGTTTCCTTTGCTGTGCAAAAGCTTTTAAGTTTCATTAGGTCCCATTTGTTTATTTTTGTTATTTTCATTACTCTAGGAGGTGGATCCATAAAGATATGTCAAAGAGTGTTCTGCCTATGTTTTCCTCTATGAGTTTTATAGTATCTGGTCTTACATTTAGATCCTTAATCCATTTTGAGTTTATTTTTGTGTATGGTGTTAGAGAATGTTCTAACTTCATTCTTTTACATGCAGCTGTCCAGTTTTCCTAGCACCACTTGTTGAAGAGACTGTCGTTTCTCCACTGTATATTCTTGCCTCCTTTGTCATAGATTAATTGGCCATAGGTGCATGGGTTTATTTCTGGGCTTTCTATCCTGTTCCATTGATCTATATTTCTGTTTTTGTGCCAACACCATACTGTTTTGATGACTGTAGTTTTGTAGTGTAGTCTGAAGTCAGGAAGCCTGCTCCTCCAGCACCATTTTTCTTTCTCAGGATTGCTTTGGCTATTTGGGGTCTTTTGTGTTTCCATACAAATTTAAAAATTTTTTTGTTTTAGTTCTGTGAAAAATGCCATTGGTAATTTGATGGGGATTGTATTGAATCTTTAGATTGCCTTGGGTAATATAGTCATTTTCACAGTATTGATTCTTCCAATTCAAGAACATGGTATATCTCTCCATCTGTTTGTGCCATCTTTGATTTCTTTCATCAGCGTCTTATAGTTTTCTGAGTACAGGTCTTTTGCCTCCTTAGGTAGGTTCATTCCTAGGTATTTTATTCTTTTTGTTGCAGTGGTGAATGGGACTGTTTCCTTAACTTCTCTTTCTGATCTTTCATTGTTAGTGTATAGTAATGCAAGAGATTTCTGTGCATTAACTTTGTATCCTGCAACTTTACCAGATTCATTGATGAGTTCTAGTAGTTTAATGGTAGCATCTTTAGGATCTTCTATATATAGTATCATGTCATCTGCAAACAGTGACAGTTTTACTTCTTCTTTTCCAGTTTGGATTCCTTTTATTTCTTTTTCTTCTCTGATTGCCATGGCTAGGACTTCCAAAACTATGTTGAATAAAGGTGGTGAGAGTGAACATCCTTGTCTTGTTCCTGGTCTTAAAGGAAATGCTTTCAGCTTTTCACCATTGAGAATGATGTTAGCTGTGGGTTTGTCATATATGGCGTTTATTATGTTGAGGTAGGTTCCCTCTATGCCCACTTTCTAGAGAGTTTTTATCATAAATGAGTATTGAATTTTGTCAAAGCCTTTTCTGCATCTATTGAGATGATCATATGGTTTTTTTTTGGGGGGTTTTTTTTTAAAGAATTTCACTTTATTTACTTATTTATTTATTTATTGGCTGTGTTGGGTCTTTGTTTCTGTGTGAGGGCTTTCTCTAGTTGCGGCGAGCGGGGGCCACTCTTCATCGCGATGCGCGGGCCTCTCACTATCGCGGCCTCTTGTTGCGGAGCACAGGCTCCAGATGCGCAGGCTCAGTAATTGTGGCACACGGGCTTAGTTGCTCCGTGGCATGTGGGATCTTCCCAGACCAGGGCTTGAACCTGTGTCCCCTGCATTGGCAGGCAGATTCTCAACCACTGCGCCACCAGGGAAGCCCGATCATATGGTTTTTATTCTTCAATTTGTTAATGTGGTGTATCACACTAATTGATTTGCAGATATTGAAAAATCCTTGCGTCCCTGGGATAAATCCCACCTGATCATGGTGTATGAATAAGGTCCACGAATTTTTAAATCAACTCTTTCTTCCCAAATAACTTCTAGCAGCCACAGCCCAAAGAATCATCCATTCATATATGTATTCAACTAACCTTTATGAAGCATCCCCATGTACCAGGGACTGTGTCAAATGCTTTATACATTAATTATATATTTTGTATCCTTTTAATCTTCACAACTCTATGAGATCATGTTATTACCCATTGTACTGATGAGGAAAATTTTTTTTAATTTTTAAAAATTAATTAATTTATTTATTTTGGCTGTGCCGAGTCTTAGTTACGGCACATGGGATCTTTCATTGCGGCACGCAGACTTCTTAGTTGCAGCATGCGGACTTCTTAGTTGCGGCTTGTGGACTCTTAGTTGCGGCATGCATGTGGGACCTAGTTCCCTGACCAGGGATTGAACCCAGACCCCCTGCATTGGGAGCAGGAGTCTTCCCCACTGGACCACCAGGGAAGTCCCCAGATGAGGAAATTGAGGCACAGGGTAAGATGGTCTGGAGTCAGTTCTATGCAAAATCTTAAGACCAGTAGGCCTGAAATCCAGGCCAGTAAGTCCAGGCATGCTCTAGACAGAGTCTTTTGGACGCCCTTAGGCATCTCATACTCAGCAGGTCTAAGGAACTTGTCTCTCATCCTCCCAACCCCCACCCTGATTCTCCTGTCATCCTAGTCAGTAACAGGCCACTTCCCTGCCTCTCACTCCTGGATCAAATCAATCACCCTAGTCCTCCTTATCTTTGGAAACTCCATCACCAAACCCACCTCCAGGCATCTACCCCCAGCCCATCACATCCTTCTTCCAGAGTCAGGCTTTCTAAATGCAAATCTTCATGATACATGTAATATCCTACAGTGGTTCCCCATTGTCTTGGGGGTGAAGTCCACACTCCAGCCACTTCTTGATTCTCCAGTTCCACCTGGCTCCTCCAGTAAAAGCTCGCACCCAGCTTTTACTGGAATTGGGGCTCTCTTATACCTCTGGGCCTCTGTGTGGGCTGCTTCTAGCTCCTCTCTGCATGGACAATGCTTAATTGGCCTACAAGACTCAGCTCGACCTTCTCTGTCCCCTAGGACTAGGTGATGCCATGACACCCAATGCTCATCCCTACCCTGTTGGAATTGCTATCTGTCTTTCCTGCCCCCCAAGTAGAATGGTAGCTGCACAAGTGCTGGAATCCCACTGGTCTCGTAAGCAAGGGCCTGGCAGACACAGCAGGCACGCAATATTACATTTGTTGTCTGAGTGAATGAATAGATGAACAAGTATGTTGCAGGAAGGGGGACCCCTTCCAGGGCCTGAGAGTGGGCCTAACACTTGGAAATGAATTGTCCGAGGAGCTACACGTGCTGACAAAGCAAGACGCTTTATTGGGAAGGGGGCCCGGGTGGAGAGCAACAGGGTAAGGAAACCCAGGAGAACTGCTCTGCCGTGTGGCTTGCAGTCTCAGGTTTTATGGTAATGGGGTTAGTTTCCGGCTTGTCTCTGGCCAGTCACTCTGACTCGGGGTTCTTCCTGGTGGTGCACGCATCACTCAGCCAAGATGGATTCCAGCGAGAAGGATTCTGGGAGGTTGGTAGGGCATATGGACTGGAGTCTCCTCTCTCCTTTTGACCTTTCCCAAATTCTTCCGGTTGGTGGTGGCTCGTTAGTTCCGCATTCCTTCCCAGGACCGCCTGTTTAAGATAATTCATACAAGTGCTTACTATGGTGCCTGGCCAGGGCAGGCGGTTTCATTCAGTGGTTCCCCGAGTAAGTAGAAGGATCAGTCTGGAGGCCAAGCAGAGAGGTAGGCACATTTACACGGTTGTCCTAGAGTAATTGTCCTCACACTCATGCAGTGGAGTGGCCCAGAGCCTTGGCGATGAAGTGAGATCGACGGGTTTGCACCCTGATTCTGACAGTATCTGTGTGTGTGACATTAGGTGGGCTCCTTGGCCTCACTGTGCCTTGGGTTTTCCACTTGTAAAATAGGACAATAGTATCATCTTCAAGTGCTTAAAATAAAAAGCATGACGGAGTGAAGGGCTCTGCAGACAATGTATCAAATGGTGGTTCTGTCTCTTTCTGCTGCTCCGCAAGATGGCATGATGATGAAGATGAGAATTTGGTGATCAGTCTGCCTGGGTCTGAATATTGGCTCTTCCACGTATTAACTGTGTGATTAGGGGCAGTTACTCAATCACTCTGAGCCTCAGTTTTGAGGTAATAGTACCTGCCTCCCAGGATTGCTGTGAGAATAAGATAAATATGTAAAGCAGTTACCTTGGTGCTCCAATAATGGTTGGTTGTATTTTTAGCCATAATTCCTGTAGCACGCTTGAGTCCTGTAATGTAGTGTGAGGGCCAGGCATCCTGGGTTCTCCATGAGTGACTCAGAGACACATTCTTCCTCTCTGTTGTTCAGTTTTCATATCTGTACAAAGGGTCAGCTCAGCTGGCTCCCTCCAGCTCTGAAATGCCATGCTTCTGAGTCCTGCCTGGTCTTCTTCATCCCTGACAGTACCTGGCACCCTCTCCAAGGAAAGTCTCCTTCTAAGGAAAGAGGAAAGACCCCTTCTCTGTCTCTCCAACTCTGCTCCCTTGGCCTTATCAAAGCTGGCTTACTCCATTACTCATCCCCTCTGGGGGTCTCTGTGCTTCCCGTTTCCAGTGGGTGCTAATGGGATAATTAGAAGCACTAATGGAACCCACAGGAACTCAGTGTTTGCTTGCTAATGGGTCTCCCCATCTGCCCTCCCTGTAACACAATGCCTTCACCCTGGTAAAAGGCACTCAGGGATTTTCTGTTGGCTCCAATCTGCTGGTTTCTAACATCTGGAAAGGCAGAAGGCTGGAGAGGGAAGGAGGGGGACAGGTAGAAGTGGGGACAGGGTGGGAGAGGCTCTGCACCAGCAGCCAGGACATCTGGGCTCCCATCTCGCTGACTTGCTGTGTGAGCTTGCACAAATCCATTCCCTTTTCTGGGCCTCAGTTTCCTCATTGGTAGCAAGGGGCAAGTTGGGCTCTAAAGACTTTGTTGGAGCTAACATTCTGGAATTATCAAGTCCCATCACTTTTGTAGCTGAGGTGTGAATGTCCTCCCAGCATCAGTCAACATCCAGAACCTATGATGTGCTGGTCTGGGCCTGGCACAGAGTGAGGCACAGTCCCTACCCCGGGAGCTCCTGGGCTCTGGCCATCCTGCTGCAGTTTCTCTGTTCACCACACGGGAGAGAGCAGGGAGGCCTCCATGCTTACTGAGGATGCCCTGTGTGCTGGCCAGGCCGAGGGCATGGAGAAAATACAGGTAGCTGCAGATCTGTCAGTCCTTTTGGTTTTCTGATTATACTGTGTTGTCTTGCCTCCTGGCCTTTCCACAAGCCATCCCCTCTGCCTGGACTAGTCTTACCTCCCCTGCTCTTTGCCTGTCAAACTCAATTCATTTTTCAGGCCTTACCTCCATTCATCTGTTCACTCATTCATTCAACCCATACTTATAGAGTGCTTTCTTTTTTGGCCACGCCATGTGGCATGCAGGATCTTAGTTCCCCAGGGAACTAACCTGTGCCCCCTGCATTGGAAGTGTGGAGTCTTAACCATTGGACCGCCAAGAAAGTCCCCCCATACTTATAGAGTACTTACCGTGTGCAGGGCTGCGCTGAGGATTTGGGATCCAGGAGTGAATAAGACACAAATCTGTTCCTATCCCCTTACAGATTCTTATAGGAGGAGATGGTCAATTCAACAGTTTCAGCAGGAAAAAAAATTAAGTTGAGATGAACATAGAGGGGGATAGAAACAGGCCGAGATAGAAGTGGGCACTCCGAGAAGATGCAACCACATGTGCACAGCTCAGAGGCAGGAAAGAAAAAGGCTTTTTTTTTTTTTTTTTACTTTATATATTTTTATTTTTATTTTTAGCTGTGTTGGGTCTTCATTGCTGTGTGCGGGCTTTCTCTAGTTGCGGTGAGCAGGGGCTACTCTTCATTGCGGTGCGCGGGCTTCTCATTGCGGTGGCTTCTCTTGTTGCAGAGCACAGGCTCCAGGCCTGGGGGCTCAGTAGTTGTGGCTTGCAGGCTCTAGAGTGCAGGCTCAGTAGTTGTGGTGCACGGGCTTAGTTGCTCCACGGCATGTAGGATCTTCCCAGACCAGGACTCGAACCCGTGTCCCCTGCATTGGCAGGTGGATTCTTAACCACTGCGCCACCAGGGAAGTCCCAAAACTGGCTTTTTAGAAGAGTAGAAAGATCAGTGTGGCTGGAGTATAGTGAGGGAGGAGGGCAGAGGGAGGCTGGAGGGCAGGGCTGGAGCACACCGGCCCAGAGGTCCTTACTCGGGGAGCTGGGCCTCTCCCCCATGTCTGGGTGGGTGCTCCTCCTCTCCTTCCCTGTCATAGTACCTGTCATGCTAAATCGTCATCGCTTGCTCATTTCTTTGATTCCCCGTCCAGACCACGAGTTCCTAAGGACAGAGACCACCTCTGGTTAAGTGCTGTGCCTGCTGTTCTTGACTGATGGCATAAAACAAAATACGCTTTATGGAGCTGCCCCATCTCAGTAAACAGCACCACCATTCATCCAGCAGCTCAAATGAAAACCCCAGGAATCATCATGGACACCTTGTCCAGTTTCTCTCCTCCTGGGAATCTAGGAAAAGACCTGTCCCTGCCACCTCTCAGACCATCCTGCACCTGCCGTGGCCACCTCCCTGGTCCAAGTCACCATGAGAACGTCTCAGCTGCTCCCTCTTCTATTCCCTCATCACACCACTCCCCTGCTTAAAATGTTGGCAACTAATGCTTTTTGTTTGTTTGTTTGTTTAATTTTTATTTTATTATTATTTTTTAATATTTATTTATTTGTTTATTTTTACTTATTTTGGCTGTGCCGGGTCTTAGTTGCGGCACGCGGGATCTTCGTTGCGGCATGCGGGCTATTTAGTTGTGACATTTTCTTTTTTTAAATTGTGAAGACTGAAAAGCAAAACAGAAACAAAAGCATAGTCACTTCACTGTGCTTAAAATAAAACCATCATCCTGACCTACACGTCCTTGCTGCTCTGGCCTTTTCTAGGTCTCCAAGCTCATCTCCTACATTCTCTTTTTTGCTCTTCTGGCCATGTGGGCCCCTCTCTCCTTTTTCTGATTCTTACATATTCCAAGCTTTGCTCCTGCCTCAGGAGCTTTACATGTGCTGTTCCCTCTGCCTAAAATGCTGTCTCCCCAGATTTTCACCTGTCCTCCTCGTCCCAACTCAACTCCAGTGTCACCTCCATGGAGGGGCCTTCAGGCCATCCCCCCCATCACCATCGTTCCTTGCCATTCTCCATCCTATGCCCTGTTAGCTCTACCTGCTATTTCCTGTTTGTCCGTTCAGTTATTTGTTTATTGTTGGTCTTCCAGACTCTCTCCAAGGTGAACTGCATGAGAGCAGGGATCTTATCTGCCTTGCTCAGAGCTGGAGCCCCAGAACCTGGCACGTGGTAGGCCCTCATTTATTTGCTGTTTATTGAAAACATTTCTTTTTTGTTGTTTTTATTTATTTATTTTTGGCTGCATTGGGTCTTCGTTGCTGCAGGCGGGCTTTCTCTAGTTGCGGAGATCGGGGGCTACTCTTTGTTGCAGTGCGTGGGCTTCTCATTGTGGTGGCTTCTCTTGTTGTGGAGCACGGGCTCTAGGCGCACAGGCTTCAGTTGTTGTGGCACATGGGCTCAGTAGTTGTGGCTAGTGGGCTCTAGAGCGCAGGCTCAGTAGTTGTGCACGGGCTTAGTGGCTCTGAGGCATGTGGGATCTTCCCCGACCAGGGCTCGGACCCATGTCCCCTGCATTGGCAGGCAGATTCTTAAGCATTGCGCCACCAGGGAAGCCCCAATTGAAAACATGTCTTGATCTCCTTTATATGCCAGGGTCTGTCCTAAGCACTTTTTCTGTATTATCTAACAATCTCACGGCAGCAACCCTGAGAGAGAAGCTGCAGCTTAGAGAGGTGAAGTGACGAGCCCAAGTTTGCGGAGCTAGGAGGCGATGGAGCCTGGATTCAAAGCACCCTGTGCCCCAAGACCACACTAGCAATTAGAATGAAGTGCTGATCCTCATAGCAAAGGCTCAGGCTGCATGAATGAATGAGTGTACAAATTATAAACACCTGGACTGAGAGGCATGGCTGAATGAGAACATTCCCAGCTTTAAGACGCTCACTGTCTTCATCGTCTTGGGTCTGTTTTTGGAGTGGAGAATAGAGCGCTCTCATTGCCTCAGGGACTGCTGTGTGCCAGGTACTGTACCCAGTGGCCCTTGTGGTGATCTGCTTTGTCCAGAGCGGCTGCCATGTCAACCTGGGTGGTGGCGGGGGGACCTCAGGGAGCACCCCGGTAGCTGGGGGCTCTCCCTGGGCGGCCGGGCTGTCTTGTGAGAGCCGCGTCTCGGGCTGGCTGCCCACCCGCCTGCCAGCCAGAGCTCCCTAGCTCATCAATCACTTCACGCCGCTCTGCCAGGCTGGATCTCAGAGGAAGACAAGTCAGTTGAAAATGGAATGGGCCGCAAGCTCAGGAGGGAATCGAAGACACTGGGGAGTGGGGAGTGGGGAGGGAGAGGCCCAGGGAGACAGCTGAGGTCGGGATCCATCCCCCCCTCCGCTAAGAAGGGTCGATGGGGAAGAGGTGGGGGCAGGGTTCCTGTTGGAAAAGCAGTGGGGTGAGCAGAAAAGGTGGAGAAAATGGCTGGTGTGGGCGGGCGGAGGTGCTTTCCCATTGCAATGGAAATTCAGTCTCCCCCGGTGCCCTGGCTGCCTTCCGCGGCCCCGGGGAGCAGACCGACAGCTCAGGGAAGGCGGGCAGCTGATGGCGGCTGCTTGGCCACAGGCTCAGCTGCCCTCCAGCACTGCTGTGGGTCCCTGTGGCCTCGCTTCCCGGCACCCCCTGCCTCCCCTCCCCACGGCTGGAGAGGCTGGGGCGTCTCCGTCTTCACCACCCCTCTCCTTTCTCAGATCTGAGCCTCCTGGGATTGGAATTGCGCTGCCTCCCCGGAGAGGCTCTGCAGAAAGTCAGAATGTCTGTGCCAAAGACTCCTTGGAGATCTTCTAGTCGAGAGAGGCAAATCCGCAGGCTTTTGTTTTTGTTTTGCCTGTCAGTCTACACAATGAAAAAAACAAAAATAACGATACACACACACGTATAACTAGGTGCCAACATTAAAGCAGAAATAAACTGCACGTAAAAATCTGATTTCTGGAGTCTATTCAAAAAATCCAACGATCTGGCAACTCTGAGCTGGTTTTACCAGAGCTGAGCCTGCCACGCCCACTTCACCCCTCTGTGTTACTGACCAGGCCCCTGTGGGCTGTGAGTTTCCACCCCTCACCTCTTCCCAACCCCTCACTGGAGAAGGTGAGGCCTGCAGTGGGTAGGAGTGAGAGCAGGGTCCCGGGAGGGACAGTTACCCTGGGACTGAGAGGCCTCCTGGTTTCTCATCCTAGGGCTGCTTTTTGTGAGGTGTGATCTTAGGCAGGTAACCAGAGAACCCCTCAGAGCTTCAGTTTTCTCATCTGTGAAATGGAGATAACTACGGTGAACTTGTGAGGAATAAATGAGATACTGTACATTTAACATTTAGCACCACCCCTGTATGTTTACAAGGAAGATATTCTTAATTTTTTTTTAAATTTATTTATTTAATTTATTTATTATTTTTGGCTGCGTTGGGTCTCCGTTGCTGTGCGCGGGCTTTCTCTAGTTGCGGCGAGTGGGGGCTACTCTTCGTTGCGGTGCGCAGGCTTCTCGTTGCAGTGGCTTCTCTTGTTGCGGAGCATGGGCTCTAGGTGCATGGGCTTCGGTAGTTGTGGCATGTGGGCTCAGTAGTTGTGGCTGGCGGGCTCTAGAGCACAGGCTCAGTAGTTGTGGCACACGGGCTTAGTTGCTCCGTGGCATGTGGGATCTTCCAGGACCAGGGATCGAACCCGTGTCCCCTGCATTGGCAGGCGGATTCTTAACCACTGCACCACCAGGGAAGCCTGATATTCTTAATTTTGAATAGGTAATATGTGTGATGATATATATGGTCCAGTTAATATTCACATACAAAGAACTACGCCAAAACTCAGTGGCTTGAAGCAACAATGTATTATTGTCTCTTGCAGTTCTGTTGCTGACTTGGTTCATATGGGTGGTTCTCACTTGGGGTCTCTGGCATTGATGTGGTCACATGGCAGCTGAGGGTGCAGTCATTTGAGTGCTTGATGGGGGCTGAACTTCAAGATGGCTCACTCACATGGCTGCATATGATGTTAGCTGGAGCTGGAGCCCAGGTGGCACTGTGGACCACAGTGCCTGCACAGGGCCTCTCCACGTGCCTTAGACTTGTCCCATCATGGTGGCCGGGGTCTGAGTGACAGTGTCCCAGATCTAGCTGCATGACCTTGTATGACCTAACCTTCAAAGTCATGTAGTATCACTTCCACCATTCTTCACTGGTCTAAGCAGATGCAAAGCCCCTCAGATGGAACAGGACAGGACATAGATCCCACCTCTTAAAGAATTGCGGGGCCATGTATTAAAACCACCACAACATATGTGTGAACTGAAACATAAGTCTCACTTCTACCCCATTCTCCCAGGGCTGAATTACCTTCCCTAGCAGCAACCACTGCTAACCAATTCCCTGTGTATCTTCCCAGAGAGAAAATACACACGTACACAGGGTGAGAGCTTTACATAGACAGATATCCCTACTGTCTACTGTGGTTATCCAAACGCTATTCCAACTCAGGAACAAAATAGATTCAGATAGCCTCTTGGATGAACTGTTTACTAATGAACTCTTGCTATTTGCTATCGGAAATGAAAGACAGGAGTCAAATATTCCAATGATGTAGCATCCCTTGCTTTGAACCCCTGCTATCTGAATTCAGAAACCAAATAGATTTGGATAGCAAGAGGTGCTTGCATAAATACACATAAGAACATTTCTTCCCCGACCCCTGGCTCCGCCCCAGCATATTAGACACACTGTTCTGACCCTTGCCCTTTTTACTTAACAGCCTGTCTGGAAGATCAGCCTGTTTCAGCATATGTAGATGTTTCATTCCTTGTAGGTGCACAGAGTGTTCCATTGTTGAAGTACACCATTATTTGCTTAATCATATCACCTCCGATTGGCTTTTTTTTCCTAGTCTTCTGCGAATCATAACCCACACTGCAGTGAATAGCCTTGTCCAGAAGTCTTTATGCGCTTGTGTAAGATTATCTCTGTGATAAATCCCTAGAGGCAGAATTCTGGTCAAAGGGAAGGGTTCCCATGACCATCTCTACTCCATCCTGGCAGGACCTGCTCAACTCCACATCTCTTGTGCTCTGGCTTGGACCTTCTGCCCTTGCTCATGCTGTCACCTGTGGGATCCTGCCGGCTTCCAGGGCAGCAGGTGGCAGCTGCTTCCCAGCTACTCACCGAGGTTATATGGGGCCTACAGGGGTGAGGGGAATGAGGGAACTCCGCAGGGACAGAGATGACGGCCTTTGCAAAAGGAGGGCTTGGGGAGCTGAAGGGCACCTCACCCCACGTATTTGCCTCCTGTTTTTCAGCAGCAGCTGCATCTGTTTCTCTCAGATCCCAAAGCAGTTGCTGGGGATATTCAGGTTGCTCTCATACCCTTTAAAGAGAAAAACAGTGCTTGCTTCTTGTTGCGGATCTGCACTCTGCTGCGTAGGGCCGTCTGTGGAAGCTTCCAGATGCGCAAAGGCCAAGAACAGGAGGCACCATCAGGAGCCCCAGTTGCCCCTTCCTCTGCTTTTCAGTGTCACAGGATGCCGGTAACTGTTGGGTTCTGCTCCTGTACCAGACACAACATTGAACCAGGAGTCAGAGACCTAAATTCTTGTCCTCACAATTCCCATTTATGGGTGCACTTGCCCTTATGTGCCCTGCATTCTGATGAAAAGGCTGTATGGCATGGTGGGTATGCAGGTCATTTACTGTTTGCTCTCAGACCCATACCCTGCCGTTCCTCCGCTGGGCTCACATCTAGGGGGCTGGACTATGTTTCCCAGGCTCCCCTGCCCACTGGCTTCCTTTTCAGTTTGGCCAATGGGAGGTGCCAGCAGATTAGAGAGCAGGGGGTGGGGAGAAGTTGGGATGCATCCACCCCATCCCCTACCCCTGGCACCGCCACTCCTGCAGCCTCTGGCAGTGACTCCAGAGGATGGCCCCTTCCTCCAATGCCCTAGCTCCTAGCAGGCAGCCAAGGCTCTCCTTGGGCTGCAGTGACACTGACTCCTCCCTTTGTCCCATCAGCCCTGGGGAAACAGTGATTTCCTACAGTTGTTAACCTCTAGGTTGCCCCATCTTTCCTTGGTTTTCATCTCTTTTAGCCCCTCTCTAACTAGTTGCCCCTATTAAATTCCTTCTCTTCAACCCTCTGGCATGGGTTTTGATCCTGCCTGGACCCCTACTGATGTGGACTCAGGTCAGAATACCTGGATTCAAATCCCAGCTCTACCCCTTCCTAGTTTTGAGACCCTGGGCATGTTATTAACCTCTCTGAGCCTCAGTTTCTTCATCTGTAAAGTGGGAATAATAATAGTACCTATCCCCTTGGCTTACTGTAGAGGTCAATTGGACTAATAGTTTGTAAAGTGGTTAGAACAATGCCTGGAATATATCGAGCATACTGTCAATACTAGGCTTGTTATTAATTTTTTCTCATTTAGTCCTCACAACTTCTCTGAGCGACAGGGGCTTTTATTGTGCCAGTTTTATAGAAAAGAAAACAGAAGCCCAGAAAGATAAAGTGACTGAGACACACTTCTGTAGTGACGGGATGCAGACCAGGCCAGTGGGACTCCAGCTGATGGCCACTGTACCAGGCAGTCGATCCAAATCACATTCAGTGGGCAGCTGGGGACCTCGGCGGGGCTGCTGCAGCTCCCATGCTAACTGGTGGGCACTGGGTGTTTGGCCTGCCTGTCACCATATCCCTCACCCCCAGGCCATTCTTGCAGATGGGAAGCCAACACAGCTAGTAGCCTGTTCCCCAGGCCAGAAGGTAAGGGCTGAGACTGTGTTCTGGGAGTGAAGGGGGTGATGGTGAAGGAGCTTAAGATATTTTCACCCACTTCATTGTAGTGACAGTTCACTGAGCTCTTCCTATGGGGACAGATATTGTGGTCAGGGTTTCACATGCCAACTGGCTTTAAGAGTCTTGGAGCTGCATATAAAGGAAACCAAACTAGATTGGCTTAAGGAAAATGTGAATGAATATGTTCTTCAGACTGGGAAGTTCAGGAACAGATTTGGCTTCAAGCAAAGCATGGTGATGTCATCATCATCGTCATCATCATCATTATCGTCATCATTGTTATCTTGGCTCTATTTCCTTGTAAGAAGTGACGTCACCCACAGGTAGATGCGCTCTCTCTCCAAACTCATATTCTTCCAGCTCAGTAACACCGGGGAAGAGAACTCCAGACTCTGGTTGGCCTGCTTGAATCTCAGGTCCACCCTAGGGACCAGTCACTGTTGCCAAGAAGGGGATAGCATGACTGGCTGGACATAGTCCGCGCCCCATCCCTGTGGCCTGGAAGAGGCCAAGGCTCTGTGACCAACAGTCTTTTTTTTTTAATGTTTATTTATTTACTTATTTATCGTTGCGGCATGTGGAATCTTTAGTTGCGGCATGCGAACTCTTAGTTGCGGCATGTGGGATCTAGTTGCCCGACCAGGGATCGAACCCGCGCCCCCTGCATTGGAAGTGCGGAGTCTTAGCCACTGGACAACCAGGGAAGTCCCCTGAAAATCTTAACAAAACACATAGAGTGGTGTGGATCCCCGAAGAAGGGGATGCTAAGAGACAACAGAAAAAGAAAGAGTAAATGAATGAATGCATGACTGTGCCACCAGATCGGCATTCCTTTATTGAATCTGTACTATTACTAGCTTTATTTTGCAGACAAGGAGACAGACACAGAGAGGTTGAGGAAGAAGGCCACGCTTCATGACACAGCTAGGACTGGGGCCCAGGATTGCCTGACTTCAAAAGTACCTACTTTTACCCATGATCTCTCCCATCCTTACAGACCCTGCAGAGCTCAAGGACACGCGTGGGAAAGGGAGGAATCGGGAGTGGGAGAGGAGATGGAAGGTGAGGCTCTGGGCCCTGCCTTCACTCATTTCCAATAGGGAGGTCCAGGCTGTCTCTGTGGGCAGGGCTCTGTTGCACACCCTTGACCTGGGGCCCTGGCTGGGGCTCCTCCAGTTTGTTTTTTCCTCTGCGGCATGAGTCAGGCTTTGCCCTGGCCTCAGGTTCGGGTCTGAGCCATCTGTGCGATCGTATGCGCGCAGGAAGCAGTCCTCATCAAAGCCAGCTTGTCAAACAGGCCCTGCTCCCTGATGGGAATCCTCTGCACCTCCCCCCACTCCGTCTCTACCCCAGTCACTCCCACTGACAGGCCGCAGCCTCTCCCATCCCCTGGAGTTTGTATCTCATGCTGCTCCTTCTGCCTGCCTGGAAAGCATTTCCTCTATCCCCTATCCGGCTGACTCCTTCTCATCCTGTGGAACTCATCTCAAGGGTCACTTCCTTCAGGAAGTTTCTATGACATGCCTGCCACTCTCTGCAGTCTAGAGGTCCCTCCTCTGTGTTTATTTCTAGCATAGCAGTCATCACATTCTGATGAAATTCTTCTTACTGGTCTGTCTTCCTCACCAAATTCTAAGATCTCTGAGGATAAGAACATCGTTTCTGAACACAGTTGGTGCTCCGTAAATATGTGTTCAATTAGCAAATGAGTGAATAAAGGGCACCACTGGGACCTGTGACATTCTCTTTTGCAGGTCTCGGCACTGACCAGGGCTGTCTAGGGTGTATGCTGGGCGTGGAGGCAGGGCAGGAATGCAGCCAGGATCCTTGAGGCTTCTTGGGCAAATTCCTCTAGTTTCAGTCAACCAGGGCAGGATTTCAGAGGCCTGGGTTATTGCTGGCTTCTCTATGTCCTAAAAAAAAAGTGGGTAAAGTAGAATTTACTCCTTAAGCAAATTATAGAGTAAATCACAGATTTACTGTATAATTACATAATATAATTATATAATCTCGTGTGGAATGTTGGAGTCCTGGAAGCTGATGTCAGAGGTAGATTTTTTTTTTTTTTTTTTGCTTATATAACTGATGTAAGAGAGGAAAAACTTTTCTTCTGCCCTCTTAGGTTATGTAAATGGGGGCCTGTGGATTAAACCAACAACAGACAGATTAGTAAGAAAAAAAGATAGGTTTAATCACATAATATACAGAAGTTTACAGAAAAATGTGACTCAAGGAGGTGGTTAGAATTTGGGGTTTAGGGACTTGCCTGGTGGCACAGTGGTTAAGAATCCACCTGCCAGTGCAGGGACACGGGTTTGAGCCCTGGTCTGGGAAGATCCCACATGCTACGGAGCAACTAAGTCCGTGCATCACAACTACTGAGCCCGCACGCCGCATCTACTGAAGCCCACGCACCTAGAGCCTGTGCTCCGCAACAAGAGAAGCCACCACAATGAGAAGCCCACGCACCGCAACGAAGAGTAGCCCCCGCTTGCCATAACTAGAGAAAGCCCGTGAGCAGCAACAAAGACCCAGTGCGACCAAAAAAAAAAAAGAATTTGGGGTTTATATACCATCTTTTTTTTTTTTTTTTTTTTAATTTATTTTGGCTGCACTGGGTCTTAGTTGCAGCATGCAGATTCTTAGTTGTGGCATGCGGACTCTTAGTGCAGCGTGTGGACTCTAGTCGCGACATGCATGTGGGATCTAGTTCCCCAACCAGGGATCGAACCCAGAGCCCCTGCATTGGGAGTGTGGAGTCCTACCCACTGGACCACCAGGGAAGTCCCTATATACCATCTTAATAGGGGAAGGGGAGGAGGGAGAAGGGCAGTTACAGGAAAACAAATTACTATGAGGAAAGAGAAATGGGCCCTTAGGAGACTAGATGGGAGATATGATCACTTTATGACAGTGTCTGTTTAGGTGGGTAATTCTAGTCTCTAGTCAATCTTCCCTTGTTGCTCCCCAGGGAGGGATTTAGCACAATTGAGTTCTTTTGAGAAGCTATGCTTTTAAGCAGATAAAAAATATCAGGAACTCAAATGCCTTCTGCTCAAAGTAATTTTTATGCCACAGTGGCATATTCTTGACTGGTTCACTGAAAAGTCCAGGGATCCAATACTTCATCAGTTAAAGCTGGATCCAGGGGCTTTAACCGTTTCATCAAGTCTCAGGTCTGTATCTCTCTCTTATACACATCAATGCATCCATCTATCTGGTCCCCTCTCTCTCCGTCTCTTTCTCTCCCTCTCTTTCCATGGGGTCTCCTTCTGTGATGGCGTCGTCCTCAAGGAAGCTCCTCCGGTGTCATGGCCAGATGGTCTCCAGCACCTCCAGATGTGCAGGAAGCTGATTGCTGACAGTGTCTCTTTTCCCAGGAGTTCCAGCCAGATTCCTTAGGGTGGTCTCATGGGACCCAGCAGAGGTAGAAGTCGGCTGATCAGCCAGGCCTGGCCTGGCACATATGCCCGTCCTGGAGCCAGGCAGGTAGAGAGGCCAGGTTAGCCTCACCTGATCCACATGGACTGAGAGTGGAGGAGAGATGGTTTCCGGAAGGATGACTAGGGTGCCTCTGACAAAACGGGCGAAGTGGATTCCAGGCGAGGGGAAGGCACAGATGTCCTCTATACAGAGAGACACCTAGAGTGTGAGAAAAGCTGAAGCGTAGTCATGGACTCACAGCCTCAGAAGGTTGAAAGGCCCCTTAAAAGTGAACTCCTGCAGCCCTTTCGTGACAGCTGCTTGCCGGGTGCCTCAGGGAGCAGCATCCCGTCCCTGGCTGATGCCGGAGCCCAGGGAGCCTGAGAGGTCAGGGGAAGGGTCCCCCTGGTGTTCCTCCTCCCTGCTTACTTCTGTTCTCCTGGAAGATTCTGAGTCACAGCTGCCCACCAGGGGCCTTGTTTATGCTTCTTCCCAGTGTGCTCTGGGCTCTGGCCATCTGCCAGGCTGGCGGTCAGCCATGCTAACCATGGGCTGTAAACTCCCTTCTTGACACAGAGGCCCAGTTGGAAAGATATCCGGGGCTCCTTGGGAGCTAGAAGCAAGCCAGGGAGCAGGCAGCAGTCCAGCCTGAGGCTGAGGCCCAGGGCCCGCCTCTGGCCTAGGATGCTGAGTGCCCGCTCCCCTCCCCCTCTCCATCAGCCCTGGGAGCCAGGGCACCGCCTCTCCAGCCACAGACCTGAGCCTCCTGTTCAGACCTGCTCAGACACTCCTGAGGCCTGGGGCCATTATGCTTCTCCCAAGTGAGAGCTGAAAACAATAGGAAACGGTGGTTTACTGAACACAGCCTCCCAGCCTAGAAAGGCCAGGCCTTCCTCTCCTTCTCCTCCTCCCCCTCCCGCTCCCCTCTGCTGAACTAGCAGAGGTTCAGAGGCTCAGCAGAGGCCAAACCAGGTCTCAGAGAGATTCCCCTGCGGCTCCTGCCATCTTTCCTTCTTTCCTGTCCTCCTGCTCTCTTCACTTCTCCCTGCACAGAATGTTCCAGCAGAAAGGGAGCTTTAAAAACACCGGCTCCATGTGCTCCGCAACAAGAGAGGCCGCGATAATGAGAGGCCCGCGCACCGCGATGAGGAGTGGCCCCCACTTGCCGCAACTAGAGAAAGCCCTCGCACAGAAACGAAGACCCAACACACCCATAAATAATAAATAAATAAATTAAAAAAAAAAAAAGTAGAGGAATTTAAACAAAAACTCCTAAAGAAACTCAACATTAAAAAAAAAACAAAAAAACAAAACACCGGCTCCAGAGATTGCAAACCGGTGGATCACAGTTCAGAACATGTATCTGGCCCTCCCACTGTTTAAGAAAAATTTGAGCCAACGTTCTAAAAATTGGGAGTTTCACATAAAAATTCATGTGTCTGGCTTCTTTAGAAAGTGGGTAAGGGACTTCCCTGGGGGCGCAGTGGTTAAGAATCCGCCTGCCAATGCAGGGGACACAGGTTCGAGCCCTGGTCCAGGAAGATCCCACATGCTGCAGAGCAACTAAGCCCGTGAGCCACAACTACTGAGCCTGAGCTCTAGAGCCCGTGAGCCACAACTACTGAGCCCATGAGCCACAACTACTGAAGCCTGAGCACCTAGAGCCCTGCTCTGCAACAAGAGAAGCCACCACAATGAGAAGCGCGTGCACCACAACGAAGAGTAGCCCCCGCTCGCCGCAACTAGAGAAAGCCCGTGCGCAGCAACGAAGACCCAACACAGCCCAAAAAATAAATAAATAATTAAATTTATTTAAAAAAAAAAAAAAAAGTAGGTAAGATTTGCTATCAGCAGGTCTGTGTGTCCACATTGGTGATGCTGAGTGTCAGACACTCCTATAGACAAAGAGTCGGCATCCCACAGCCGCCCCTGCAGACAGGAAGTGGGCGACAGTCCCCTTTGGTCCCCTCCACTGAGACCAAGTGCTCGTTGCCATTTTCTTCACCGCTGGCAGTTTTGTCTTTATTACTTTAGATAGTTTGCCTCCAGGGCTCCATCAGAAATAGAAAAAGAGAGTGGCCTTCTTCTTTGAAGAAGGTTCAGAAGAGAACCTTCTTCTTTGTAGAGCAAATGAATATTCCTAGATATTTCTATCATTAGCTTGACCTCAATGAGCTTTTGGGTTTGCAACCTCAATCTAATCACCCCCCCACCCTAGTTTTGCACAAAGACTAACCTGGGCCCAGAAACATGTAGTCCAGCCTCTGACCAAGGGTGCACAGCAAGCCAGCAGAAGGGTATCCACACCTGCACTTCTTGGATCAGGAGGCCTCTTTAGGCTCCTTCCATCCATACCTGCTCTCAGCAGGGACAAGGACATCCTTTGTGAAGCAGCATTACCCTCATCTCTACTTCTCTTGCTTCAAGAGGGGGACAAGCAACTAGATGAGAGGCCTGGGCTCCCTGCCTATCAGAAGCTTTCCAGGAAGCAGGGCTGGGATGGGATGGACCCAGAGCTGTCATCTGAAGAGCTGTCTGGGAGCTGGAAGCTGACTTGCTCTCCAAGGCTCCAGGCTCTGTGCAGCAGGCTCTGGGAGGCAACATCTTCTCACCAGAGGGGAGAAGTTTCTATTGAATCTTGCTGATTGAAGAATGAGCTGCCTGGGAGGTAGGACATTCCCACTCTTGGAAATGGTAGAGCCAGGCTAAAGGACAATGATGGAGGGTGTTATGGGGAGATTAGAGGTAGAGGGTCTGGATTGAAATGAGGTTACTTTTTGGAGGTTTTCTGATACATATCAGACAGAGGCTTTGGGAAGCCCCTAAAATCACAGAGAGTTATGTGTCTGAAGAGAGTATTTATGGCTTTTTTTTTTTCAGATTCACAAAGGGTCACCTGAGCCTACAAACAACCTACCAACAGGTTATCAAGCAACTAGACAGGTCATTTACCAAGAGGCAGAACAGGGCAAAGTGCAGACACAAGATTGCCTGTGGCTTGCTTGGGTTCAGCTCCCTGCTCCACTTATTGACCATAAGCCACGCCGTTCCAGTGGCCATGTTCTTAACCTCTCTATGCCTCTGTTAGACAAGAATAATAATGGTTCCTACTTTGTAGTCTTGCTTTTAAAGTTTACATGAACTTACAACAATAGTTGACATAGTATTAGCTGTTATTATTGCTAATACTCCTGTCACCTCTGAGATTCTACTGTGAACAGATTCATACATTTTGAATATGTACATAACTGCCAGGGCTTAGTATAGTCTTATATACTATACCAAGTATAGCGTATAAGATGCTATGATCCCTGGCGGTAAAAAAAATAGATGCTGTGATCCTTAGGCAGGACTCTTTAATACTGGAATGTCAACCTGTGGTGGGGCGAGGAGGGAATGCCACATAGTTCCACTTAGAACTTTCTTATTTTTAATTTTTAAAAATTTTTATTTATCTTTATTTTTTTTTTGGTCATACCGTGCGGCTTGTGGAATCTTAGTTCCCTGACCAGGGATTGAACCAGGGCCCTCGGCAGTGAAAGCACGGAATCCTAACTACTGGACCTCCAGGGAATTCCCTAGAACTTTCTTAATATGGCCTTGAACCAGTTAAACTTCTTATAGTCTTAATTTCCACATCTATAAAATGGGAGTCATGACAGCTCCTACTTCCTAGTGTTGCTCTGGAGAATAAATAACATAATCATGTTAGGCACTCAGACTATGTCTGGTACATATGAGAAAGCACTCAATAAACTGTATTCGTTACCATCATTCTGGATAGGGGATTCTTTCTGAAGATCCTAATATCACAAGGCATGGGCCTACTTGACTACACATACTAAGCCTCATTTGTCATCCTTGTAGTTTCCTGAGATTTATTTTTTACATATTCAGGCTCCCCTCTTAGACCCAAGGCCCTGGGGACAAGAGATGGCAGCCCCCACAGATAGAGGACAGAGCATGAACCGAGAGCAGTGAGTTCTAAGCTCTGCCACCAACTGGAGTCATGTCTCTACACGAGATCTCAACATTTCATCTGAATGAAAATATAGCTAAGAATGATTCTGCTGCTCCTCTGTGCTGAGTGCTGTTAAAAATGAGTAAAGAAGACAATTCAGGGACTTCCCTGGTCGTTCAGTGGCTAAGACTCTGCGCTCCCAATGCAGGGGGGGCCCGGGTTCGATCCCTGGTCAAGGAACTAGACCTCGCATGCCGCGACTAAGAGTTTGAATGCCGCAACTAAAGATCCCGCACGTGGCAATGAAGATCCCGCATGCTGCACCAAAGACTCAGTGCAGCCAAATAAATAAATCAATATTTAAAAAAAAAAAGAGGACAGTTCAGGTGATGCAAACACTTTATTTAACACTTCATGAAGCAGGCAGTCTCGGTTCCCAAGGTTCCAAAGAATTGCGAAATGGGACAGAAGGCAGGAAGCTTTTATAGGATAAAGAATAAGGAACAAGGAAGAGGAAATTAGCAAATGAATAAGGAACAAGGAAATAAGTATAGAGCCCAGAGTTAGCTTGGCTTTTGGGGATTGGCTGCCTTGGTATACTGTGTTTCTGGTCAGGTGCAGCGTTTGCTGGGACATGAATGTTATCTAAGTTTTGGTTTGCTGACTTGGCACCCCAGGTGGCAGTGACCCCATCTTGGGACTAGAAATGTATTCAGTAGCACAGTACGCTAACTGTTGGGTGACTGATCTCATTTAACCAGGGGATAACTTTTTAAAGTACCTTGTATTATTATCATCCCATTTCACAGATGAGGACGCTGAAACCCAGAGAGGAAACAAACCTGACTCCAGATTGTTACTGAGCAAAGGGCTTACTGCCCTACGTGCATAGAAGCCGATACTATGGCACCGGCATTTGAGAAAAGAAAGAACTTTATTGCGAGGTTGGCCGGCAAGGGGACAGGAGGCACAGCTGAAATCTGTCTCCCCATCTGGGGTTCTGTCAAACTTTTATGAATTAGGGGAGGAGGGTTGGTATGTTGAAGCTCTGGCCAGGCAGGTTCTGATTGGAGGGCTCTGAAACTTGGGCATTTAGGGTAAAAGTTGTCGGAAAGGGGCTTCAGCACCAGATCTTCCTGGACAATGGATCCTTCCCTTCTCGGTTCCGTCATTCAAGTTCTGGTCATGTCGCAGGTCCTTTGGCTTCTTGAGGGGGTGGGGGGATGGGGGAAGGGGACGAATTTGTTTGAGGTCAAAATTTTCTCCTCTGCACAGGCTTTGGCTGCATGACTTGCGGTTTTGTTCTGTCGTCTCTGAAAAACAGCTCAATGTCTTGTTAGAACCAGAATAGGACCAGTGTGGGACTGGTTCTGCGGTGACAAGATCACACAGGAGGTAAGGGATGAACCTAGGTTTGGAACCCGAGCCTATGTATTTCACTACTATGATGTCCTGGTTCAATACAGTGATTTCTAAGTACCCAACTCTGCAACGTACTGCACAGCCAAGAGTCAGAATCCTAGAAAAGCCAATCCCCACTCTGGGTTATCTGATTCCCCCCACTCAGCCTTACCCTCCTCACAACCATCTTCTTCCCACCTCTACCCTCAGAACCCCAGTGCTTCTCCCACGTTACCTGGACACTGGGTTCCAGCAAAGGAGGGACTGGTACCAGAGGCCTTCATTTTATTTCCTCTCCTTGTCTAGGCCTTGGAGATATGAACTACTTCTGGTCCACACAGCTAAATGTATCTCTCTTAGGCTGATGACTTCTCAACAGTTACTGAAATAATTTACCTAAAGTGCCCATGTGTTGTATGGCAATTTGAAGAAACGAGGCTTGATCTAACCCCAGAGTAACTCTTGAGGGTCATTTATTCCACAAACGTTTACTAAATGCCATTAATGTGCTAGATCCAGCCCTAGCTGCTGAGCCAGAGTGGGTCAGAGTTACTTTCTGGTGGAGGAAGGGGAAAGAATAAAACCAATGAGTATACACATGAACAATTTCAGGTGAGGATAGATGTCAGGGAGACAATGACACCAGGCAAGAGATGGAGCGTGAAAAGATGTGGCTGGTACAGAGAGCGTTCTCGGAGGACCAAGCTTCCCTCCAGCCAGCTGCCGCGAGTTTAAACTTCTCCTTGACCTTCATTCCTCAGAAGATCTCCAAGAGACAGGTATTATTATCTTTATTTTACTGAGGAGGAATGAGGCTTCCAGAAGTTAAAGAACTTGCCCGAAGTTGCAGAAGTTGCAGAGTTTGGAAGTGGCCAGCTGGGATTTGAACCACAGCCCTTGCTCTCCAAGTCTGTCGACTTCCTTGGCGTTGTGCTGGCTTCGCTGTGAAATGAGTGGGTTAGACTAAGGCTCCTGAAAGTCTTTCCCCTAAAATGGTATACATATAAAGAATGCCCCGGGGAGGTCTGGCGGCAGCTGACGCCTCTCAGGGCAGGTGCTCTGGCTATTTTCTCTCTACACAAGGAATAGAATACCAATTATGACACAAAAGCCGGGAAGGCCAGGCTAACTTGTTTTCTGTCTGCCCATTGGGTTTCAGAGAAAGCATATCATGGTTTAGCAGCTGCTGGGACAGGTCAGCAATCAAGATACCAAATGCAGATGTCCCCAGGCCCAGAAATTCCTGCCTGAGGAAGACAAAGTATGGGCCCTCAGGCTGTTATGGGGAAGGGCTCACCCAGGCAGACCACCGCCCCCCTCCCCCCCCCCCCCCCCCCGCCCCCAGCTCCTCCGTGCGGAGCCCCCTTCTAGAGCCTGATAGTCGTGGTGGTTTCAGGCTCATAGGAGCTGCAGCTTTGGCCTCTCAGAGCCTCCCCCTCCAACTCTGTAGCAAAGTCTCACGCCAGTATCATCTCAGCTGTGAACGGTCCCTGAGGCAGACCACACACAGGTAGCCAGCTTGCTTGCTTCCGCTCCCCTAGTTCTTGGTTCCTCTCTTTATTAGAACACGTCTAGGAAAAAAGTGATAATAATGAATATTTGTCCCTATGCTAAGAGGCCTTATAAAATGATCTCATTTAATCTTTTTGTCGTGGTGGTGGTAAAATATATGTAACAAAATTGACCATCTTAACCATTTTTAAGCATGCAATTCAGTGGCATTAAGTACTCTCACATTGTTGTGCATGGTAACCACTGTTCTACTTTCTGTCTCTATGAATTTGCCTATTCTAAACATCTCATAAAAGTAGAATCACAAAATATTTGTCCTTTTATGTTTCGCTTATTTCACTTAGCATGACATCTTCAAGGTTCATATTGTAGCATGTATGAAAATTTCATTTAGGCATGTATGAATAATATTCTATTGTGTGTATGGACCACATTTTGTTTATCCATTCATCCATTGATGGACATTTGGGTTGCTTCTACCTTTTTGCTATTGTGAATAGTGCTACTATGAACGTGGGTGTACAAATACCTGTTTAGGTTCCTGCTTTCGGTTCTTTTGGGTATATACCCTATCGACTGAAAGAAAAATGCATAATGTAAAAGTTGTGAGTTAAGTTTTTAAAAGTTTTTTAAATTAATTTATTTTTGGCGGCGTTGGGTCTTCGTTGCTGCGTGCGGGCTTTCTCTAGTTGCAGTGAGCAGGGGCTACTGTTCATTTCGGTGCACAGGCTTCTCATTTCAGTGGCTTTTCTTGTTGCGGGGCACAGGCTCTAGTCGCGCGAGCTTCAGTAGTTGTGACACGTGGGCTCAGTAGTTGTGGCTCGTGGACTCTAGAGCGCAGGCTCAGTAGTTGTGGTGTACAGGCTTAGTTGCTCCGCAGCATGTGGGATCTTCCCGGACCAGGGCTTGAACCCGTGTCCCCTGCATTGGCAGGCGGATTCTCAACCACTGCACCACCAGGGAAGCCCGTGAGTTAAGTTTTATTTGGGGACCTTACTGAGGACTCTAGCCTGGAATACAGCCTCTCAGATAGCTATGAGGAACTGCTCTGAAAAGGTAAGAGAGGAGCCAGAATATATGTGAACTTTTGCCAGGAAAATATGTAGTCAAGCATGAAAAAATTACTGCTAATCACAAAGAACAAAGAACAGACATCTCAAGTTAATGATTTTAGTGCTTTTCTATGTATGGGGTAATTTGAACTTTTTCCTTAGATGTGCACTTTAACTATCTAGGAGCCAGTATATCCAAAGCACAGAATGTTTCCTGTTTTTTTCTCCATCCTGAATTCCCCTCAGGTGGGTGCCTGCAGTGGCCAATGGCTTGACTCTTGTAAAACTGGAATGGCAGGCAACATTTCTTCTTTACAACCCAGAAGTGGAATTGCTGGATTGTTCATTTAATCCTAATACTTAGTTAAGAAGGAGGGTTACCAGTATCATCTGCATTTTACAGATGAGAAAACCAAAGCTCAAAAGGATTAATTTGCCCAAGTCTGGGAAGTGAATTAAAAGATATGCCATCCCTGCCTTCTTGGAGCTTCAGTCTAGGGGGGAGAAGGAAGACATTAAGCAGTTAATTATGTTACTGAACTGAATTTGGGTCCACTCGCCTGCTATGCAGCAAAGCCAATGTACTGACACCAGGTTGTGGTATAGGAAAGTACTGCATATATTTGCAGTGTGCCAAGCAAGGAGTACGGTGGCTTGTGCTCAAAAGGCCTGAATTCTTCGATGGCTTTCAGAGAAGAGTTTTTAAAGGTAACATTTGGGGTGAGGGTGGCAGAGGGCATGATTTTCTCCTGCTTGGTTGGTGGTGAGGTAACAGGGTGGTGTTTTGGAAGTCTTAATCACCTACCTCCTGGTTCCATCCAGTCTGGGGTCTGTGTGCTTATGCTCAGCATGAAGTCACCTTCCTCCACTTGAGTGGGCCGATCTTAAGTTCCATCAGAACAACTCAAAGATATGTGTCAGATTGTTATGTATAACCCTTGAGGGTGAACTAGGACTCTTATGCTGAACTATTGTTTCTTGACTGCTTTTCCTTTGTTTCTGCATTCCCTCCCTTCCGCTTCCCTAATTAGTAAAAGCTTGAATCTGCTCTTTGGAACTCAGGGAAGATCTAGGAGACTAAAGCCTTTTTTCTACAAACAAGAACAGGGCACAGAGGGCCTTTTGTACCCAGGAAGGCCCTGCAGCGTCCTGCTCAGTTTCAATTACACAAAATGTTATTCAAGCACAGTTGTAACAAGTGCTAGGTCTTCTCCTGTTCTACCACAGCCCATCACCAAGCTCCACGGTCCACCTTCTTTTTATTTATTTATTTATTTATTTTTGGCTGTGTTGGGTCTTCGTTTCTGTGCGAGGGCTTTCTCTAGTTGCGGCAAGCGGGGGCCACTCTTCATCGCGGTGCGCGGGCCTTTCACTATCGCGGCCTCTCTTGTTGCGGAGCACAGGCTCCAGACGCGCAGGCTCAGTAGTTGTGGCTCACGGGCCTAGTTGCTCCGCGGCATGTGGGATCTTCCCAGACCAGGGCTGGAACCCGTGTCCCCTGCATTGGCAGGCAGATTCTCAACCACTGCGCCACCAGGGAAGCCCCTCCACCTTCTTTTCTGTGTCTCCATGGCCACCGCCATCAACAGGCTCCCCAGAGGTGTCCCAGCTTCCATGCCCTCCAGTCCGTTTCTCACCAAGTAATTAGGTGAGAAACCTTGTTGAGTTCTATGGCTGGACTAATAATAAAATTGGCACAATACAGATTAACAGGAGAAAAAGAAACACATTTTATTCGTGTATGGGGAGGTTCCGTAGAAATGAAGTGGCCAAAGCAGGCAGCTTTTATACTTTTTAGACAAAGAAACAATACATTTGTGAGGAATTGACAGGACAAAGAAACTTAGGCTTTGGGTGCTCCATTAATGAGGAATCTAAACAGAGTTTGGGCTTGAAGTAGTAAATTAAAGACGTTAACAAGGTTTGTTTATATAGGATTCTCGGCCCAAGTTCCTTATCTTTGGCGATACGTGTGTCCTTCTATCTCCAGATGCAAAGAGAGCACCTTTCACAGGAGAGAGAGATTTCCTGCTTTCAGGAAGACAGAAAGGAGGGCCAGAGTGTCGCTCTTGCATTGGCCATTTCTTAGGAAACTTTAATTCAAAATAATCAATATGCCATTGAGGCACCTTTTTGGGGTGGGCTACCCTGGGCCCCAGCAGGGGCCTTTCTAAAGTACACATCTAATCCCGCCACTGAATCTGTTAAGATTCTTCAGTGGCTTCCTGCCGCCTTCTAAAGCAGCTTCTCAGTTCCCGCATGCTGCTGCTCACCTTCCCTTCTCTGTGACATTGGGACTGAAGACTGGCACCTGCAGATGTCTAGTGCAGACCCCGACCAGGGTTTCTCCACCCTGACGCTAGTGACATTTGCGGGGGGATCGTTCTTTGTCGCGGGGGCTGTCCTGTGCTTTGTAGGATGCCAGCAGCATCCGTTTCCCCAGTTGTGACAACCAAAGATATCTCCAGACATTGCCAAAGGTCCCCTGGGGGACAGTCGCTCTATAGCTGCTTACTTCTCCGTCCTTTGTGGTTGCAGAAGCGTTTACCCACCTGGCAAACTCATACACATTCCACAGGTGTCCCTCCAGGATACTTCCATGAAGATGTACCTTGTGTTTCCCCCACTAGACCGTGAACATCTCCAGGACAAGATCCGAGTCTAATTCATCTTGGTACCCCCAGCACCCAGCGTAGTGCCTGGCTCTAGACTGAACCTGATAAACATTTGTTGGGTGAATGAATAAGTAAATGAAGTATGAACTATACATCTCTCCTGACAAATAATGACTTCCTTTTGCAGAAAACAATCCATCTCTGGGTCCCTGGTAGCCCCAGGAGGGCTTGCACTTAGGTAGATATTTCTGTTAACATCCACATTTACATATCCCTTATCATAACTCACCATCACCAACCACTGACAGAAGGGTTGCTAATGGAAACAAAGGTGTTTGGGGGATGTCCTCTAACTTTTGAAGTTGAGGACAAAGGGGCAGCTTGGGTACTGGGTCCAGAGCAGTGCTGCCCAGTAGAACTTTTCTCCACGATGGAACTGTTCTAATAACGTGCGGTCATCAAATACACTAGCCACCAGCCACATGTGGCTATTGAGTACTTGAAATGTGGCAAGTGCAAATGAGGAACTAAACTCTTATTTAACTTCGATTTATTTAAACCTAAATCTGAACAGGTCTAGAGCATCAATTTCAGAGTCAAGGGGCTTGGACTGTAGTCCTGCCTCTGATTTTAACTCATCTGTGTGGCCTTGAGCAAGTGGCTTTCTTTCTCTGAGCCTCAGTTTCTGACTCTATAAAATGAAGGGTTAAGATTAGGGGACTTCCCTGGCGGTCCAGTGGCTGAGACTCGGCACTTGCACTGCAGGGTGCATGGTTTCCATCCCTGGTCGGAGAACTAAGATCCTGCATGCCTCACGGTGCAGCAAAAAAAAAAAATTATGGTAGGGATGACACATATGTTTCCTCTAGCACGCCAGCCCTCATGGATTGCTGACGGCTGCCTGGAGCACAGTCTGGAGGAGAATTCTGAAGCCCCATATTGCCTTGGAGAAGAAATGCAATGTCTGGGATTTCCCTGGTGGTCCAGTGGTTAAGAATCTGCCTTCCAGTGCAGGGGACGCAGGTTCCATCCCTGGTCGGGGAACTGGGATCCCACATGCCGCAGGGCAACTAAGCCCATGTGCAGCATCTACTGAGCCCGAGCACGCTGGAGCCTGCGCCACAGCTAGAGAGAAGGCTGCGTGCCGCAACGAAAGATCACGCATGCCGCAACGAAGATCCCACGTGCCGCAACTAAGACCTGACGCAGCCAAGTAAATAAATAAGTGAAATGAAATGCGATGTCTGCATGAGCACATGTGATGGATCCTGAGACAAGTGTGTGGCTCCAGGACTGAGTCATTTATTCGCCCATCTGCGGGGAGTGTTGTTGGGACCCCTCTCCAGGACTTGCCCTTGGCTGAAGAGCGCCGCCCCACCGATCAATGTGGGTCAATAGTAGGAGGCAACGCTGCCCAGGTTGCCTGAGCTCCTGGTAGAATGCACTGGGGTCTTTGTTGCATGTACATCATAATTCAACTTCTCCAGTGCTCCATCCTGCTTCCTCCCCTCCCCACAGCTGTTGATTCTGAAAGCATCTTTAGTACATTCTTCACGTGTAAATTTCTGTCTCACAGTCTACTTCCCAGAGAACCCAGCTCTTAGCACAGTGATGAGAGGTGGGCTAAGGTAAAGAGATTGGTGGTACTTGGGCCATGAACTTGCCATCTAGGGCCTAGAGAAATTATAAACCAAGTTTTCCCACAATGGCCCCAGGTACCTATACTAAATGACAATAAAACAATAGCCCAGCTACAGCCCTGCTTCTAGGAAACTATATTCCCACCTGCATCCAGCATCTGGTGCTGCTATTGTTAAGCAGAAGCCAAGTGTGAAAACCAGAGGGAAAGCCCATAGTTCACTAATCTCTGACGGTTCTTTCCAGCTTCTGCCTTGGCCAGAAGACTGTGAGGCTGCTTTGAGCTCCCTGACGTGCTGGCAGGCCCCAGGGAGTGTTGGAAGGGCAGAGAACTATCTGACATTGACAGAAGAGACAGCCCTGGGAGGAGGGGACTTCAGGCAGCACAAGTCAGGAGCGCCTTGTCAGGGCTTCTCTGCTGTGTGGGATGGAGAGGGGAGCATAGCAGGGTAGAAGACAAATCTCTTGGTGTACACATTTGCTGGATGTGTCTGTGTTCCGTGTGCAAGCAAAAGGTATATTGCAAGCATTATCTAATTTAATTTGTACAACCCTGTGTGTGTTAGGGACACTGATCCTGTTTTTCAGAGAAGGCTAAACTGAGGTTCAAAGAGAACTAACTCACCTAAGATTGCAAAACTAGTAAATGGCACCATTGAGATTCAAGCCCAGGACTTTCTGATCCTAATGCCCATGTTCCTTTCCTACCACTCCCAGGCCCAACCTCTGTTGTGATTGCAAACTCAGAGGCTCAGATTCATCAGGATATTAGAAACAACCCAGTTCGGGCAGATGGCTAGTGGGTGCTAAGCTATGTACTAACTCTGATCCACTGGTGGTATGGTAGCTGATTAGAACACTGTGTTGAGAAGGATTCTGAAGCTGAATCTCAAGAGTAGTGTGATCCATTAGTGACATCTGCATGGCAGGGGTATGTGTAGCATAATCCAGATCTGGTCTTATTCATCCCAGAGCTGGTCCAACCCTCTCAGTTCACAAAAGGAGAAACAAGGGCCCAAAAAAGTGGTAAGACTTAAGTAAGGTACAGGTTTAGTCGGCGGCAGAGCCAGGACCAGAATTTGGGCCACCAGTTCTTCCCACTGTCTCCACGGGTCAGTCTGCTTTTTGTGCCTTCTGCCGCAGATCCTGGTGAAGGGGCAGCTCGCTGTACTTAGGGTCAGAAATAACACTTCCGGTGGCATTCAAATGGGTGGTGAGCCCTCGGGGGTCAGGGGTCTCAGAGCCACCCAGCGCTGCCTGTATCACTGGACTGGGATTAGGGTCCTGACAGGGAAAGCCATGAGCTCACATAGAAACTCAAAGAACTGTTCTGCGCCAGAGTCTGGACCTCAGGGCTTGGAATTGTTGAGCAGAGGCCGCAGCCTGACCAACTGGCAGTTTCACCCTCTAGGACTCTCTCATTTGTCAACCAGGTTTATGTAAGAGCTGGGGAAATTCCCAGGGACTTCAACAAAACCAATGTGTTTAGTCCATGGCACTGATTTTGAGAAAATGTTTGCTTTATTTTCTGGTTTTCTCTGCAATTGCTGAATGATTTCTATTTCACTGTCCCAAGGGGAAGCAATTTTTGCTATCTCCCTCTCTCCCACCAGACAGAGAAAGGGAAAGATGCTATGTAAACATTTCACAAATCAGATGGGCACCAAGTTGAACAAAGAAACAGATTAGTCAATCAGAAAAGGCATTGGTGGAAGCTGAGATTTGGCCATGGAATGAGTTCCTATCACAGGGCCTGCAGGAGCTCAGGGGATGTTTGCGGAAGGAAGGAAGGAAGGAAGGAAGGAAGGGAGGAAGGAAGGAAGGAAGGGAGGAAGGAAGGAAGGAAGGAAGGGAGGAAGGAATAATTCAGTTAAAGGCCACCTCCTCAAAGAAGCCTTTATTAGCAACCCTATTTAAAGTAGCTCACTTCCCTTTCAACCAGTCACTTCCTATCTTAAAACCCCCATTTAGTTTCTTTCTAATTAATCAGTTAACTAGCTAGTTAATTTATTTATTGAAATATAATTTACCTACAATACCATGTTAGTTCCAGGTACACAACCTAGTGATTCAGTATTTCTATACATTACAAAATGATCACCACCCATTTCATTTCTGTACAGCATGCATTGATATCTGAAATGATCTCTCTAAAATTTCTTTTTTTTTACTTTTTTTTTTTTGGCAGCACCATGCACCATGCGTGATCTTAGTTCCCGGATCAGGGATCAAACCCGTGCCCCCAGCACTGGGAGTGCAGAGTCTTAACCACTGGACCACCAGTGAAGTCCTGATCGCTCTAAAATTTCTTTGTCTATATTCTGTCTCCCTACATTAGAATATAAGCCTTGTAAATGCAGGGCCCTTGTCTGGTTTGTAAACCACTGTATCCTCAGTGCCCAGAATGGTGCCTGACACACGGTAGGTATTTAACAAATGTTTGTTGAATGACTGACTGAATGAGAAACTGAGTCCCTGACAAGCCATGTGATAACCCAGGCCTTATTTTTTTAACAGCTTTATTGAGATATAAATCAAATACGGCTCATTCATTTAAAGTGTACGGTTTAGTGCTTTTTAGTATATTCACAGAGCTGTGCAACCATCACCAAAATCAATTTTAGAATATTTTCATCATCTCAAAAAGAAGCCTCTTTCAGTAGTCACTACCCATTTCCCTTTCACTCCCCTCAGCCCTAGGCAACCACTAATCTACTTTCTGTCTCTATGGATTTGCCTATTCTGGATATTTCATATAAATGAAATCAAATGATATGTGGTCCTTCTGGGACTGGCTTCTTACAGTTAGCATAATGTTCTCAAGGTTCATCCAGGTTATAGCATGTATCAGTACTTCATTTCTTTCTATTGCCAAATAGTTTTCTGTTGTATGGATATTCCACACTTTATTCATTCATCAGTTGATGGGCATTTGAGTTGTTTTTGCTTTTTGGCTATTATTAATAATGCTGCTATGAACTTTCACATACAAGTATTTGTGTGAGCATATGCTTCCATTTCGCTTGACTATCTAGGATTGTAATTGCTGGGTCACGTGGTAACTCTGTTTTAACCTTTTGAGGAACATCCAGATGCATCGCTTCAAAGCAGCTGCACGTTTTTTACGTTCCCATCAAGAGTATATGAGGGTCCCAATCTCTCCACATCCTGACCAAACCCTGCTGTTCTTCATCTTTTTAAAATTATAGCCATCCTAATGGGTGTGATCTCTTAATTTTAATTTACCTCACCTGATGGCTAATGAGATTACGCAGCTTTTCATGTGCTTACTGCTCGTTTGTATATCTTTGGAGTAATGTCTACTCAGTGTCTTTGCCCATTTTTAAATTGGGCTTTTTATTATTGAGATATAAGAATTCTTTATATGTTCTAGATGAAGCTCCCTTATCAGACATATGATTTGCAAAAATTTTTCCCATTCTGCGGGTTATGTTTTCACTTTCAACACAGGTTTTAAAATCAGAAAGATTGGGTTTAAATTCCAGTTCTCCTATCAGTGAGTTACTCAACTTCTCCCATCCTCAATTTCTTATCCATAAAATAGGCATGAAAATACATACCTTGCAAGCATATTGTGAAGATAAAAAGAGATAAACAGTGCAAAGCAATTGGCATATGGCTGGACATCACACATGGTAACTACTAGCATGATTGTCATGTGAAATCAATGAATAAATCAGAAAAGCAACAATACATCAAACCCCCAAAAGCTTCTGGTGCAATGGTGCCCAAACTTGTTTTGGGGACACCTAGAAGGGTTTCTAGTACCCTAGGGAGATCCTGTGAATATCTGTAAAAGAGGTAATGTCAACTTATTTTAGACCAAAACAAAACCTAACCCCGCATGTCCTAAAGGAGTCAGGGGTGGGGGCTATCTCTGTGTGTTGGGAATGAGTAACAAGGAGAGAGGTGATGATTAAAAATCAAGAAGGGACTTCCCTGGTGGCACAGTGGTTAAGAATCCTCCTGCCAATGCAGGGAACACAGGTTCGAGCCCTAGTCCGGGAAGATCCCACATGCCGCGGAGCAACTAAGCCCGAGCCTGCGCTCTAGAGCCCACGAGCCACAACTACTGAAGTCGGCACGCCTAGAGCCCGTGCTCCACAACAAGAGAAGCCACCGCAATGAGAAGCCCGCACACAGCAACGAAGACCCAAGGCAGCCAAAAATAAATACATAAATTTATTAAAAAAAAAAAAAATCAAGCAAACGCACTTTCTCCTGGTGGTCACTGCTGAGTAAGCATCACTACAGTCTCCTCCCACTGCCATCCTATTTAGTCAGCGGCTCCCAAAGAGGGCCAACAGCTGTTAGGCTCTTCATTAGAGGCGTGAGCTTTGCAACAACAGAAACTAAGGAGCCATCTTGAGCTGTGGGGAACGCTCGCTTGCGGACTGCAGGTGGGAGAGGTCCAAACACCAAGCGCTCCAGGGCTTTAGGTTTGTCCCCTACACGACTGTGGAGAAAGAAGATGCGGCCGTGGATGGAGGCACAGGGCATAGTGATGGAACCAAAGAGGACTGTGTCCAGAGAACATTCTCAATGACCAGATGCCCGCTTAGCAGTGAAAAAGGTTTTGTTGGCAGCATTAAAGAAGACACTGAAGAACATCACCCAAGAGGTTATTTTTTTAAATTTATTTATTTATATTTTTGGCTAATAATTAAAATAAATTATTTTAATTAATTTATTTATTTTGGCATGTGAGATCTTCCCGGACCAGGGCCGGAACCCGTATCCCCTGCATTGGCAGGTGGATTCTTAACCTCTGCGCCATCAGGGAAGCCCTGTTTTTTTTTTAAATTGCAGTATAGTTGATTTACAATTTTGTGTTAATTTCTGCTGTACAGCAGTGATTTTGGTATATGTTTATATACATTCTTTTTTTATATTCTTTTCCATTGTGGTTTATCATAGGATATTGAATATTCCCTGTGCTATATAGTAGGACCTTGTTGTCCATCCATTCTATATGTAATAGTTTGCATCTACTAACCCCAAACTCCCACTCCGTCCCTCCTCCAGCCCCCTCCCCCTTGGCAACCATAAGTCTGTTCTCTATGTCTGTGAGACTGTTTATGTTTCATAAATAGATTCATTTGTGTCATAGTTTAGATTTCGCATATAAGTGATATCATATGGTATTTGTCTTTCTCTTTCTGACTTACTTCACTTAGTATGATACTCTCTATTTGCATCCATGTTGCTGCAAATAGCATTATTTTGTTCTTTTTTATGTATTCCATTGTATATATATACCACATCTTCTTTACCCATTCTTCTGTCAATGACATTTATGTTGTTTCCATGTCTTGGCTATTGTGAATAGTGCTGCTATGAACATAGGGGTGCATGTATCTTTCTGAATTAGAGTTTTGTCTGGATATATGCCCAGGAGTGGGATTGCTGGATCCCAATTATTTTTAGTTTTCTGAGGAAAATTCATACTGTTTTCCATAATGGCTGCACCAACTTCCATTCCCACCAGCAGTGTAGGAGGGTTCCATTTTCTCCACACCCTCTCCAGCATTTGTTATTTATAGACTTTTAAAAAACAATATTTATTTATTTATTTATTTAGCTGCGTGGGGTCTTAGTTGCGGCACGCAGGATCTTCGTTGCAGCGAGCGGGCTTCTCTCTAGTTGTGGTCCCCCAGGCTCCAGAGCACGCCGGCTCAGTAGTTGCTCCGGGTGGGCTTAGTTGCCCTGCAGCATGTGGGATCTTTGTTCCCCGACCAGAGGTTGAACCCGCATCCCCTGCGTTGGAAGGCAGATTCTTACCCACTCAACTAACAGCGAAGTCCCAACATTGGTAGGATTTATGTCAGAGAATGTTTTGCCTATGATCTCTTCTAGGAGTTTTAACAAAGGGTTTTTTTTTTTTAATTAATTAATTAATTAATTAATTTATGGCTGTGTTCGTTTCTGTGCGAGGGCTTTCTCTAGTTGTGGCAAGCGGGGGCCACTCTTCATCGCGGTGCGCAGGCCTCTCACTATCGCGGCCTCTCTTGTTGCGGAGCACAGGCTCCAGACGCGCAGGCTCAGTAATTGTGGCTCACGGGCCCAGTTGCTCCGCGGCATGTGGGATCCTCCCAGACCAGGGCTCGAACCCGTGTCCCCTGCATTAGCAGGCAGACTCTCAACCACTGTGCCACCAGGGAAGCCCTAACAAAGGGTTTTAATGTAGGTTTGGGTTTGTTTGTTTTGTTTGTTTGTTTTTGCATCTGTGCTGTTGATGGCTAAATCTAATAGTCTGATCATGATGCTGGATAAGTTTGTCTTTAAAAAAATCAAGCAAAACCAATTAGATGTCCATAGGCAAAAAAAAAAAAAAAAATGAACCTCAGTATAAACCTCGCACTTTATACAAGAGTTAAATCAAAATGGATCATAGACTTTAAAACTACAAAACTTTTAGAAAAAAAAAAGAGTGAAAAATCAGTATCTAGAACTAGGTAAAGAGTTATTAGACAACACAAAAAGTATGATTCATAAAAGGAAAAACTGATTAATTGGACCTTGTCAAAATATAAAATTTTCGATCTGTGAAAGCCCACATGAAGACAATGAACAAATAAGCTACCCAATGGAAGAAAATATTTGCAAACCACATATTTGACAAAGGACTAGTGTCTGGAATATATCAAGAACCCTCAAACTCAGTAATAAAACAAAAAAGCAATCTAATGAGAATATGGGTAAAAAACATGAAGAAAAAGCTCATCAAAAAGAATAGATGACAAATGAGCACATTTTCATGTTCAACATCATTAGCTATTAGGAAATACAAATTAAAACTACAACAAGATATCACTACACATCTATCAGAGTGGCTAAAATAAAAACTAGTGACAGGCTTCCCTGGTGGAGCAGTGGTTGGGAATCCGCCTGCCAATGCAGGGGACACGGGTTGAAGCCCTGGTCCCGGAAGATCCCACATGCCACGGAGCAACTAAGCTTATGCGCCACGACTACTGAGCCTGCACTCTGGAGCCCGCGAGCCACACCACAACTACTGAGCCCACATGCCACAGCTACTGAAGCCCGCATGACTGGAGCCCATGCTCTACAACGAGAGAAGCCACCGCAATGAGAGGCCCGCTCTCCTCAACGAAGTGGCCCCCACTCGCTGCAACTAGAGAAAGCCCGTGCGCAGCAACGAAGACCCAACGCAGCCAAAATAAATAAATAAAATAATAAATAAATTTATCAAAACAAAAAACAAAAAAAACTAGTGACAACACCAGATGCTGGTGAGGATGCAGAGAATATGAACCAGTCACGAGGCCCGCGCACCACGATGAAGAGTGGCCCCCGCTCGCCGCAACTGGAGAAAGCCCTTGCACAGAAACGAAGACCCAACACAGCCAATAAATAAATAAATAAATATGAACCAGTCACATATTACTGGTGAGAGTGTCAGTGTACAGCTGTGGAAAACTGTTTAGCAGTTTCTTTAAAAACTAATTATGCAACTAGCATACAGCCCAACAATAGCACTCCTAGGCATTTTCCCCAGAGAAATAAAAACTTACGTTTACACAAAAAGCCAGTATACAAATGCTCATAGCAACATTATTTGTAATAGTCAAACACTGGAATCAACCCAGATATATTTCAACGGTGACTGGTCACACAAACTGAAGTGAGTACATATCATGGAATACTTACCACTTAATAACATAAAGGAATAAACTACTCACCCATACTACAATCTGGATGAGCCTCCATGTAATTTAGGGGAAAAAAGTCAATTCCAAAGGACTGCATACAGTATGATTCTATTTACATAACTTTTTTTTGGCTGCTCCACACGGCATATGGGTTCTTAGTTCCCCGACCAGGGATCGAACCCGTGTCTCCTGCCTTGGAAGTGCGGAGTCTTAACCACTGGAATGCCAGGGAAGTCCCATACATAACTTTTTTGAAATAACAAAATTTTACAAATGGAAGATGGATGAGTTGCATGGGTTGGGGATGAAGCGGGGAGGTGGGTGTGGTTACAAAAGGGCAACACAAGGGATCCTTGTGGTGATGGAGCTATTCTGTATCTTGCCTGCAGTGTGGACATAGGAAACAATATAGATGATAAAATGACAAGTCCCCAGTCCCTTGCAACCACTGTAGTACTTTCTTTCTATCTGAATTTGACTACTCTAGATATCTCATAAGTGGAATCATACAGTATTTGTCTTTTTGTGACTGGCTTATTTCACTTAGCATAGTGTCCTTAAGGTTTATCCATATTGTAGCATGTGTCAGAATGTCCCACCTTCTTAAGGCTAAATAATATTCCATTGTCTATATGGACCACATTTTGTTTATCCATCCATCCATCGATGGACATTTGGGTTGCTTCCACCTTTTGGCTATTGTGAATAATGCTGCTGTGAACATGGGTGTACAAATATCTCCTCAAGATCCTACTTTCAATTCTTTTGGGTGTTTCCTCCATTCCCAGCCTGGTGAAGGCTTCTTTCCTGCCTCCAAATCCAAACAAGGACTGTTCTTCCACCCAGGCTCGAATTCCATGCTGTTAGCCTTTGCTTCATTTGTCCATATTTTTTCCAGTAATTTCTGAAAGGTCTTTGATTTCTCCAAAGTGCTTGGCACACGGCCTTGTTACAGTCACAACTCTAAAAAGCTTTGGGCTGGTTGCCAGAGTTGCCAGATGGCTGTGTGAGCCGGCCCTGCCTGCCCTTAAACCTCACCTCGCACCTCCCTCTCACTCTGTACAGCCACACTGCCTTGTCCCAGTCCCTCCTGTAGATGCCTTCCCTTTGCAGGGCCTTTGCACATGCTGTTCCCTCTGGCAGAAAGACCTTTTCCCTCTTGTTTTTAACTCCTAAAATTCTTCAGACATCAGCTTAAATGTAATTTCCTGGCCAGGCATGTTCTATGCCTGTACTTCTCCTTTATGGCACTTTTCCCAATTATGCATGTACGGTTACTGGTTTATTTTATTTTATTTTATTTTATTTTTTGGCCATGCCATCTGGCTTGCAGGATCTTAGTTCGCCAACCAGGGATCAAACCCGGTTCTCCTGCAGTGGAAGCTTGGAGTCCTAACCACTGGACTGCCAGGGAGTTCCCACAGTTACTTAATTAGTGCTCTTCCTCACTAAGCTGTAGGCTTCCTGAGGTCAGAGACTGGGACTCTGTGCTTATCGTGGTATCCTCAGTGCCTGCCATATAGAATGGGCTCCATACATATTGGGTGACTGAAATAATTTACAGGAAGCAAAATGCTTGGACTAGGAGATCTGATGTTATGTAATACCTTGGGGGGCGGGGGAAGATAATAGTTGTACCCAAGAACCTGAGAACTGAGGTAGAAAGAAGGCTAACTTTTCACTTTATTCTTCTGAGTGGTCTGAACTGTTCACTATGTGCATGTATTTATGGGAAAAATGTTTTAATCTGGAAAAAAAAAAAAAAAGGAAATCAGGAGGCCTACCTTAAAAAGGGGACATATGGACCTAGATCTTGTGTGGACTCCCTCCTGTACCCCTTCCCCTATTTCACTGGTGCTCGGGAGAGTGATTTCAAGAACAAGTGGTCCATCGCCCTTGCAGGAGAGGTTCTGCTAGTTGTTTGCACTGCCAGGCTGGAAGTTTACTCAAGCAACAAAAGACCCATGGGGAGGTGCTTTTGAGTCTAATTTTTCCTTACGCTTAAACATGCCACAGTAGCCTGTCCCTACAAAGACACTGTCCTTGGGCTTCCCTGGTGGTGCAGTGGTTAAGAATCCTCCTGCCAATGCGGGGGACATGGGTTCGAGCCCTGGTCCGGGACGATCCCACATGCCGCGGAGCAACTAAGCCCATGCGCCACAACTACTGAGCCTGCACTGTAGAGCCCGCAAGCCATAACTACCGAGCCCACATGCCACAACTACTGAAGCCCACACACCTAGAGCCCGTGCTCCACAACAAGAGAAGCCATCGCAATGAGAAGCCCATGCACCACAACGAAGAGTAGCCCCTGCTCGAGGGAACTAGAGAAAGTCCACGCGCAGCAACGAAGACCCAACACAGCCAAAAATAAATAAATAAATAAAACTTCTTAAAAAAATGTTTTTTAAAAAAGGCACTGTCCTTCCTAGCTTGGCATGGGTCCTAGTCAATACTCAGGTCATTTGGAGTCCCAAATCATTCAGTCCTTTAAAAAAAAAAGACCTTTGTCTAGAAAGAAAGAAAGGAAGGAAGGGAGGGAGGGAAGGAGAGAAGAAGAAAAGGAGGGAGGGATGGGGGGAGGGAGAGGAAGGGAGGAAGGAAAGAATGAGTAAAGACTCTCCCCTTTTCCCCCCGTTTCTGCTTCTGAGCTGCTGTCAGAAGAGAGGGCTTGGCTGGCCTTGCCTCCATTCTCAGGGCAAAATTTTTTCCCTTGATTCTGCCCTTTTCAGCTTCCGCATGTGGCTACTTGTCCAAGGCCCTGCTTTGGCCACCTCTGGGAATTCAGAGCCAGGTCTAGCAAGTCTGTATCCTAGCTACCTTGGAAAAAGAAAAAGACCGTGATGAGAGATGAGCTAGAAATAGCAGAAGTGTTCAGTGAGGGAGCAGGCAGACGCAAGCAAAGGCCACAGCTGCTTTTGTATCTCCTCTGGAGAATGTTCATTGGAAAAAGCTAGAGCCTTATTAGAACAGTCTTTAGACTGAATTGCAGAAAGGGAAAGATTAATTAAAGAAAGGAAACACTGTGTTGTATACCTCCTGCCCGATATGATGCATCATGGGAGATCGTTTCATGTATATCAGGTCATCTAATCTTCATAATATTCTTGAGGGTGATAATTACTAGCCTACACAGCAGATGGGAGAACTGGAGTCCAAAGAGGATAAGTGATGGAGCCAGGATGTAATCTCAGGGGTACCTTGCATCTCTCTGATGGCTGGTGCTTGGCCACGTTGCCTGGATATTCTGTTCAGGCCTGCCCAGGCAGGCATTAGCTCTAGTCTCCAGCAGGTGAACTGTGGGTGTGGCTGCTCCACAGGCCATTAATTAAACCATCAGTCAATCAACCACCGTAATATGAATTAGTCAAGAGTTTCAACTATGGAGCTCGACTGCTTGGGTTTGAATCTGGGCTTTACAATTGACTAGCGTGGTGGGTTTGAGCCTTTTCGACCCTTAAGTGACCACTTGGTCTTTCTATGCCTCAGTTTGTTCATCTGTGAAATGGGGATTAGGTCGTTGTAAGGATTAAGTGAGTTAATATATATGAAGTGCTCAGCACAGAACCTGGCACATAGTAGGAGGTCTATAAAGATTAGCTATAATTTACTGAGCACCTACTACATGCTAGGCCTGGGGCTAGAGTTTGGAGATAAGCAGCACAAGGCCTAGTCCTTGCTCTCTTTGGTCCAGTGCAGGGGGAAACAACAAATAATCACAAGTAATGGGCTTCCCTGGTGGTACAGTGGTTAAGAGTCTGCCCGCCAATGCAGGGGACACAGGTTCGAGCCCTGGTCCAGGAAGGTCCCACATGCCGTGGAGCAACTAAGCCCGTGTGCCACAACTACTGAGCCTGCGCTCTAGAGCTCACGTGCCACAACTACTGAGCCCGTGTGCCACAACTACTGAAGCCTGCGCCCCTAGAGCCTGTGCTCCGCAACAAGAGAAGCCACTGCAATGAGAAGCCCGTTCACCGCAACGAAGAGTAGCCCCCGCTCGCCGCAACCAGAGAAAGCCCGCACACAGCAACAAAGATCCAATGCAACCAAAAATAAATAAATTAATTAATTAAAAAAAAAATCACAAGTAAATAGGAAAAGCTTTGTGGGAAGTTGTGACCTGAGAGATGGAGGGGTATATGCTAAAGAGGCAAGGAGGAGGGTACAGGGCTCCAGGCTGAGTGAAAGTATGTTCCTGGGCTTGAAAGGTATTATTAGATCATCTGGGTTTTTGAGACCCTTTCTGTTAAGAATCCTCTGAGCTTGTGTGCTGGTTTCCATTACTCCAAAGACAAAGTCACATCCTGAAAGCTGATCTTTGGACCAAAGCCTTCACAAAGATCAGCAGTGGTTCTACCAAAGATTCTTCTGGGGAAGTAACAAAATATGATTAGTACTGGGTCCAAGCCAAGTGAGTGGTTAAAAAGGTGAGTTTGGATTAAGACCAAACTGGGCCTAAGTGTTCAACTTTTGGTGGGTTTCAGGTCACCTGTGGAGACTTTTCAGTACATCCCAGGGCCAGACTCTGGGAAATCCTGAGTTGGTGACTTTAGGTGGAGTCTGGTAATCTCCATTTTCTCAAGCTTAGCAAGGGATGAAAACCATAATGCTCTCACTTTGGATGCCGCCTCCTTCACCTGCCATCTGTGTGACCTTGGGCAAGTTTTGTAACCTCTTTGAGACTCAGTTTCTTCCATGAGAATAATAATGTCTACCCATAGGGCTATCATAAAGATGAAATAATATTAATACACAGAAACATTTCTATTAACACAGTCCTTGGCATGTGGTAAACATTCCAAATATGAGAGTTATTTTTTTTTTTAACATTTTTGGCCAACAATGAATTATTCTTTTTAAGGTTGGCAATGGACATGGGAATCCTGATCCATTGCAGGCTGTCAGTGGTTCGTATACCAGCCGCCAGACGGATCAGAGATATTTTTATATTACGTTCTTGTCCTTCCCTTCTCAATTTCTCTTCTTTGAACTCCTGACCTGAGTGAACATAACAGCACTCTGGCCTTAGGGGAACGTCAGGGCAAGAGTGAATTCATTCCTTCTACAAATCTTTGTTGAGGCCTACTGACAGCTAGAGACTTATCTAGGTGCAGGGGTGGGGACAGTGGGGGAGGGGTACAGAAGGGACAACAATCATTTCCTATAGTGATCAGTGATGAAAAGAAAACAAAACAGGGCTTCCCTGGTGGCTCAGTGCTTAAGAATCCGCCTGCCAATGCAGGGGACGCAAATTCGAGCCCTGGTCCGGGAAGATCCCACATGCCACGGAGCAACTAAGCCCGTGTGCCACAACTACTGAGCCCACGTGCCACAACTACTGAAGCCCACATGCCTAGAGCCCGTGCTCCACAACAAGAGAAGCCACCGCAATGAGAAACCCGTGCACCGCAACGAAGAATAGCCCCTGCTTGCCGCAACGAGAGAAAGCCCGCGTGCAGCAGCGAAGACCCAACGCAGCCAAAAATAAAATAAATTAAATAAATTTTTAAAAAAAGAAAAAAAACCAGTAAAGGGGTAGAAAGGAAAGGGGGAGGTGCAGATTCTGAATAACTTATCATGCTTCCTTCAAATTAGTCACTTTGAGCTGCTTTACACTTAGTCCAAAGACGTTGATATTATTCATTATGATTTTCCTTCTCTTGGAATAGCTTTCAAAGACCAGAGCACATACTTTTGGATACTCTTTATAGTGGCCAATGTTTATGCATTAAGGGAAAAATATCCTTATGGAAAAAATTTTTTTAATTGAAGTTTAGTTGATTCACAATGTTGTGTTAATTTCTGCTGTAGAACAAAGTGACTCAGTTTATATACATATATATATTCTTTTTTTATATTCTTTTCCATTATGGTTTATCCCAGGACATTGAATATAGTTCCCTGTGCTATACAGTAGGACCTTGTTGTCCATCCATTCTGTATGTAATAGTTCGCATCTACTAACCCCAAACTCCCAGTCCATCCCTCCCCCACTCTCCCTCCGCCTTGGCAACCACAAGTCTGTTCTCTATGTCTGTGAGGCTGTTTCTGCTTTGTATATAGGTTCATTTGTGTCATACTTTAGATTCCACATATAAGTGATATCATATGGTATTTGTCTTTCTCTTTCTGACTTACTTCATTTAGTATGATTATCTCTGGTTGCAGCCATGTTGCTGCAAATGGCGTTATTTTGTTCTTTTTTATGGCTGAGTAGTATTCTATTGTATATATGTACCACATCTTCTTTACCCATTCATCTGTCGATGGACATTTATGTTGTTTCCATGTCTTGGCTATTGTGAATACTGCTGCTATAAAGATAGGGGTGCATGTATCTTTCTGGATTAGAGTTTTGTCTGGATATATGCCCAGGAGTGGGATTGCTGGATCCCAATTATTTTTAGTTTTCTGAGGAACCTCCATACTGTTTTCCACAGTGGCTGCACCAATTTCCATTCCCACCAACAGTGTAGGAGGGTTCCATCTTCTCCAAACCCTCTCCAGCATTTGTTATCTGTAGACTTTTTAATGATGGCCTTTCTGACTGGTGTGAGATGGTACCTCTTTGTAGTTTTGATTTGCATTTCTCTAAAAATTAGCAATGTTGAGCATCTTTTCATATGCCTATTGGCCATCTGTATTTCTTCTTTGGAGAAATGTCTGTTTAGGTCTTTTGCCCATTTTCAATTGGATTGTTTTGTTGTTGTTGTTGAGTTGTATGAGCTGTTTGTATATTTTGGAAATTAAGCCCTTGTCGGTCACGTAATTTGCAAATATTTTCTCCCATTCTGTAGGTTGTCTTTTAGTTTTTTTTATGGTTGCCTTTGCTGTGCAAAATCTTGTAAGGTTGATTAGGTACCATTTGTTTATTTTTGTTTTTATTTCTATTGCCTTGGGAGACTGACCTAAGAAAACACTGGTACAGTTTATGTCAGAGAATGTTTTGCCTATGTTCTCTTCTAGGATTTTTATGGTGTTTTGTCTTATATTTAAGTCATTAAGCCATTTTGAGTTTTTTTGTGTGTGTGCATGGAGTGAGGGTGTGTTCTTTATTGATTTACATGCAGCTGTCCAAATTTCCCAGCAACACTTGCTGAAGAGACTGTCTTTTTCCCATTTTATATTCTTGCCTCCTTTATCAAAGATTAATTGACCGTAGGTGTGTGGGTTTATTTCTGGGCTCTCTATTCTGTTCCATTGGTCCATATGTCTGTTTTTGTGCCAATACAACACTGTTTTGATTACTATAGCTTTGTAATATTGTCTGAAGTCTGGGAGGGTTATATCTCCTGCTTTGTTCTTCTTCCTCAGGATTACTTTGGCAATCCTGGGTCTTTTATGGTTCCATATAAATTTTAGGATTATTTGTTCTAGTTCTGTGAAAAATGTCATGGGTAATTTGATAGGGATTGTGTTAAACCTGTATATTGCTTTGGGTAGTGTGGCCATTTAAAAAATATTAATTCTTCCAATCCAAGAGCATGGGATATCTTTCCATTTCTTTGATTCATCTTTAATTTCCTTTATTCATGTTTTATAGCTCTCAGCATATAAGTCGTTCACCTCCTTGGTCAGGTTTATTCCTTATGGAAAATTTTAATCATGCAGAAAAATAGAAAGAAGAAAAATTATAATGGCTTCTATTTCTAACATTCAAATATTAAATATTCAAATGTAAAATATTAATATTTTAGAGTATTTATTCCCAGGAATTTTTATGCATTTAAACATTATTGTAATACTTTCTATCCTTTTAGACTTATGTCATAAGCACTTTTCATGTTAATGCAAATCTTTATGAATACAACTTTTAAAGTTGCATAATATACCATTGAGTGGCCATATTATAATTAAATTACCAAACCTTGTTGGTGAAATTTAGGTTGTTCCTTTTCCCTCCCCTTTAATAAAGTACATAGTGAGGGACTTCCCGGTGGTCCAGTGGCTAAGACTCCGCACTCCCAATGCAGGGGGCCAGGGTTCGACCCCTGGTCAGGGAACTAGACCCCGCCTCCCGCAACTAAAAGACCCCACATGCTGCAACTAAAAGACCCCTGCATACTGCAACTAAAAGACCCTGCAAGCTGCAACTAAGACCCAGTGCATCCAAATGAATAAATAAAGATTTTTTTTTTTAAAGCTGCATTGGACTTCCCTGGTGGCGCAGTGGTTAAGAATGCACCTGCCAATGCAGGGGACATGGGTTCAATCCCTAGTCTGGGAAGATCCCACATGCCATGGAGCAACTAAGCCTGTGTGCCGCAACTACTGAGCCTGCGCTCTAGAGCCTGTGCTCCGCAACAAGAGAAGCCACCGCAGTGAGAAGCCTGCGCACCGCAACAAAGAGTAGTCCCCACTCGCCACAACTAGAGAAAGCTCGCGTGCAGCAACGAAGACCCAACACAGCCAAAAATAAATAAATAAATAAATTTTTTTAAAAAAAAGAAAATTAAGGACTTTGTATATATTATTAAATTGCTATTCAAAAGGGAAACATCAAATTGCAGAGGCTTGAGTGCCTGAAGGAAAGCTCATCTCACTCACCTTCACTCACATTTGACATCATCATTTCTTTCATCTCTGCAAGTTTGCTGGGGAAGGCATGGTCTCTCATTTTTGTTTTAATTGGAATTTTGGCTCCATCACTTACTAGCCATGACATGACCTTGGGCAAGCAAACTAGTTCAGAGTTCTAAGCTTTGGAGTCTGATAGACCAGGTTTGGGGTCTTGGCTCAGCCATCACCAGCTGTGTGACATGGGCAAATCACTTCACTTCCCTTAGCCTCAGCTTCCTCATTTGTATGATGAATAAGAGTTACTATGATTCCATGATGATTCCATGTTTGCAAAGCATCTACCAAGTAATAGTCATTATAATCACAAGCCCAATATGACTAAAAGACATAAGTGCCTACCCTTATATTTGTGGCTTTAAAATGCCAGCCTCCCTAATCATCCACCCTGCAAATCTGCAACTTCAGGATTTGAATTTGGAGGTTAATGCCGAGCAGGTTTCCCCTCAGCTTTCAAAGTCAAGTGTGATCTCCCTGAGGGCTGAGCTCTGAGAGCTGAAAGCCAGGAGGTGGACAAGTTAGAAATCAACTGTTGATCAGGCATGGGAAGCTCGGTTCTAAATCCCCTGTCAGGTGGAAAGAGGGCTGAAGTGGAGTGGTCTCCAGGGCCTCAGGCACTGCCTGGAAGGATGCAGATGAAGCCGTGTGTGAGAAAGAGGCAGGCAGCCCAACTACAGCCCGGACTTCTCCAGAGCTTCCTCATCAGAAGGGAAAATGAGAAGGGCTAGTTAGATAGAAATCCCTCTTTCATATTCATGCAGGATGAAGGCAGAGGTGTTGATTTCCTTTTAAGTACATGTGTCACTTCAACTGTAATTACCTTTCCCCAAATTCAAGTACAGACTGGGGTGGGGAGGGAAAGGTTATATAAATCTATAATGGAATTCTAAAAAAAAAAAAACAAAAAACAACAACAACAAAAACTCATCAAATTTACAACCTAATGCAAACTGCAATCACTTCCTAGGACAATTATGGGGAGGTAAAACTGATAGAGAACAGGCTTTGGTTGACCAGATGTGGGTTCTCATAAAGGAAATTCATATATCAGGACCCACAAAACGGAGGCTGCCCCAGTGGCCCAGCCCAAGTCACAAATCTAAACCTAAGTCAGCCCCCATCTTTTAAAAACAACCTATCCCTGGCTTCCCTGGTGCGCAGTGGTTAAGAATCCGCCTGCCAATGCAGGGGACACAGGTTCGAGCCCTGGTCCGGGAAGATCCCACATGCCACGGAGCAGCTAAGCCCATGCGCCACAACTACTGAGCCTGCGCTCTAGAGCCCACGAGCCACAACTACTGAAGCCCATGTGCCTAGAGCCCATGCTCCACACCAAGACAAGCCGCCACAATGAGAAGCCAGAGCACCGCAATGAAGCGTAGCCCCCGCTCGCCGCAACTAGAGAAAGCACGCGCACAGCAACGAAGACCCAACGCAGCCAAAAATTAATTAAAAAAAATAAAAACAACCTATCCCTCAGAGTGAAAAACAATATAAAATAGTGGGGTTTTCAAATAAGGTACAATGAGAATACCTATCAAAACTTGTCCAGATGACCCTAGGACCAATCTCCAGCAATCATACCTTTCTACTTTGTGACTTAACCTCTTTCGAGTTTAATGGGCTAAGATCTTTGATCTAAATTACAAGGACAAGGAGAGTTCCTTGGGGGTCCAGTGGTTAGGACTTGGAGCTTTCACTGCTGTAGCCCCAGGTTCAGTCCCTGATTGGGGAACTAAGATTCCGCAAGCTGAGCGGCCAAAAAAAAGAAAAAAAGTTACAAGGGCACATAAAGGTCATGCCCGATGGAGAAATAACCCTTGAATTCCCTGACCAACCCGAATCGCAATTATTATGTGCTCTACAATTTGCCATAGATAGTACTGAAGATGTTTCACCCTATGAGTTATCTGAAGTTCCCCAGAATCTGTGGGCAAGTTTATCATCAGACACTGGAAAAATCAAGAGTGCTGAACCCATAAAAATACACTCTACCAAACCTTTGCCTAAATTGATTCAATATCCACTAATATCAGAGCTACACAAGGACTCATCCCCATTGTTGAATCTTTAATTTTACAACGGTTACTCGTCCCTCACACCAGCCCTTATAACACTCCCATCCTCCCAATTAAAAAGCTAAGTGGGCAAGGATGGCGATTTTTGCAAGACCTAAGGGCGATAAATAAAATTGTGATTCCTCATCTTCCAGTGGTACCCAATACAAAGACGTTATTATCACAGGTCCCACCAACTGCTAAGAGTTTCACAGTGGTAGACTTCAGCTCATCTTTCTTTAGCATCCCTTTGGACCCAAATCACCAACATTTTTTTGCCTTTCCTGGAACAATCGGCAATATACTTGGACCATAATGCCTCAGGGACTTACTGGAACTTCCACATATTTTCCCAAGCCCTCTAGCAAGATCTGAGCACCCTACATTCCCTCACTTTTACAATATGTGGATGATCTGTTGCTGTGTTCTTCCACACAGGAAGCCTCTAAATTAGACTCAATGCATTTACTCCAACAGTTTGCAAGCAAAGGTCGCAAGTCCTCAAAGGAAAAACTTGAGTTTTGCGATCAGGTTATTTGCTATTTAGGACATGATTTACAGCACTAGGGGAGGTTCTTCCCTGGTGGCGCAGTGGTTAAGAATCTGCCTGCCAATGCGGGGGACACGGGTTCTAAGCCCTAGTCCGGGAAGATCCCACATGCTGTGGAGCAACTAAGCCCATGCGCCACAACTACTGAGCCTGTGCTCTAGAGCCCACGAGCCACAACTACTGAGCCCATGTGCCACAATTACTGAAGCCTGCACTCTAGCACCCAAGAGAAGCCACCGCAATGAGAAGCCTGTGCACCACGACGAAGAGTAGCCCCTGCTCGCTGCAACTACAGAAAGCCCGTGCACAGCACAGCAACGAAGACCCAAGGCAGCCAAAAATAAATAAATAAATGAATAAATTACAAAAAAAAAAACACTAGGGGATTTCACTTTTCTCTAAAGTACATACAATGAATACAAAACTGTCCAAAACCTACTACAAAAAAACAACTTAGAGAGGTTTTAGGCCTGGCAGGATATTGCAGGCTTTGGGTTCCTAATTTTTTCTCAGGAGCTTCCCTACTTTATGAACTCACCAAAACCACCACACCATAACCCCCATCGTGGGAAGACAAACACAAACAAGCACCTACTGACCTTAAGACAGCCCTCCAAAATCCTCCGGCACTGGGTCTACCCAACTATGACAAATCTTTGACTGTAGTTGTCCAAGAAAGGAATAATCAGGCTTTAGGAATGTTAACTCAAGACTGCAGTGGAAGAATGAGACCTGCCGAATATTACCGCAGGCCGCCAAACTCAGTAACCAGAGTTGACCCAAATCAGCTTAAGGCAGTCACAGCTGCAACTCAGTTAATAGAAGCCTCAACAGATCTGACCTTACGAAATGTATTTATCTTCCAATATCTTCTGCTGTTGTTCTAAGATCAGCATCTTTCCTCAAGTAGACCCACTACTTATGGACTCCTTTTTTTTTTTTTTTTTTGAGGTCTTTATTGAATTTGTTACAATATTGCTTCTGTTTTATGTTTTGGTTGTTTTGACTGCCAGGCATGTGGGATCTCAGTGTTATGCCAAGTTCTCGAGTTTGTGTGCCCGACTCACAGTGAGGCCAGATAAACTGAAACGTTGGAGTTTGGAGCAGAGAAAGGTTTATTGCAAGGCTATGCAAGGAGACGAGGTGGCTCATGCCCTGAAAAGCCTCGAGCTCCCCGAACGGTTTTGGCAAAGCATTTTTAAAGGCCAGGAGAGGGGGGGGTCGCAGGGTATGTGAGCAGCTTGTACTCAGTTCTCTGATTGGCTGGTGGTGAGGCAGCAGGGTGGTGTCACAGGGGTTAACATTATCAGTCCTTAGGCTCCAGGAGGCCTGGACCTACGTGCTCATGGTCATCAAGTAGTTCTTCCATTTGGTGGGGGGGGAGTGGTTCACATCTGCAAAGCAACTCAGGAAATGTGCATCAAATACTATTACCTAGGTACTTCAGAACAGGTCTGAAGCAGAGGATGTGGGGAAGCACTGTCCTGGGAAGGCCCCATAGGGTCCTGCTCACTTACATTAGCTCCCCGACCAGGGATCAAACCCGCACCCCCTCCACTGGAAGGTGAAGTCTTAACCACTGGACCGCCAGGGAAGTCCCTGGACTCCTACTTTTTTTTTTTTTTTTTTTAATATTTTAAACTGCTTAGTTTGTAATATTTATGTATGTATGTATGTATGTATGTATTTATTTTTGGCTGTGTTGGGTCTTCGTTGCTATGTGCGGGCTTTCTCTAGTTGCAGTGAGCGGGGGCTACTCTTCATTGTGGTGCGCGGGCTTCTCATTGTGGTGGCTTCTCTAGTTGCGGAGCACGGGCTCTAGGTGCGCAGGCTCAGTAGTTGTGGCTTGCGGGCTCTAGAGCGCAGGCTCAGTAGTTGTGGCACATGGGCTTAGTTGCTCCGCGGCATGTGGGATCTTCCTGGACCAGGGCTCGACCCCGTGTCCCCTGCATTGGCAGGCGGATTCTTAACCACTGCACCACCAGGGAAGTCCTGGACTCCTGCTTTTATGTCCATCTAATATACATCTTAAACTCTGCGACGTTCTTTTTTTTTTTTAATTAATTAAAAAAAATTTTTTTTTAATTTTTTGGCCTTACCGTGAGGCATGAGGGATCTTAGTTCCCCGACCAGGGATCAAACGTGTTCCCCCCTGCAGTGGAAGCACGGAGTCCTAACCACTGGACCACTAGGGAATTCCCTTTTTTTTCTTTTTTGAATTTTATTTTATTTATTTTTTTATACAGCAGGTTCTTATTAGTTATCTATTCTATACATATTAGTGTATATATGTCAATCCCAGTCTCCCAAAGAGAATTCCCTTTTTTTAATTTTTATTTTTATTTATTTTTTATTTTTGGTGCAACGTTCTTAATCCTCCTGCCTTACTTCCCTTATCAGATGTGGAAGAAGAATATGTCTGTGAGACCGTCACTTTCCAATTAGTTACCCCACGTCCAGATCTAAAGGACATAGGCCTACATAACCTAGATTTAATTCTCTGTGTGGATGGGTCTTATACCGAAAATAAACAGGGAAAATATCAAGCTGGTGATGCAGTCCCTACTCAATATGAGTTCATTGAACACAGACCTTTCCCGCAAGGTAATTCAGCACAACAGGCAGAATTATTTGCCTCGACCAGAAGAGCATGCGTAATCGCTCAAGAAAAATCAGTTAACATTTACACTGATAGCTGCTGTGCCTTTGGCGTGGAACATGGCTATGGAATGTTATGGAAACAAAGAGGTTTTCCAACTTCAAGCGGCACTCCTATTCAAAAGAGGGTATTAGTAGAAGTACTTCTCTCTGCCATTCTCCTCCCTTCTAAACTCGCTCTCATTAAGATTAAGGCTCACACTAAAAGAACTGAGCCCGAATACCAGAGAAAGGCATGGGCAGATTTTCATGCCAAAGCCACTGCGTCCACAGAGAGGGATGAAATTTACTGCATAGTTCAAAGGTCCATTAATATTCTAACTCAACCTCTAACATCATAGGTCATCATTTTACAACACACTTCTTCGCCTCCTGGGGAACACCGATACTGGAAATCAAAGGGTCTTATATAAGTAAGACCTCCAAACTCTGGGAGAGTCAGGATGGCCACTTGGTTCTCCCATAATCTCTCAGGGTACCACTTCTCCATACCTTATGTTCCATGACACACCATGGGAACAGAAAAAAGCTTTTACCAGGTATCAGCACGTTTCTTTCATTTGGGGGAAGGAGTGAGGAAAGTACCAAACAGCAGCAGACTTTTAAACTTTAAATAGTTCTGAGTGCCTGAACTTGCTTTTTTTTTTTTTTTAATTTATTTATTTATTTATTTATGGCTGTGTTCGGTCTTCGTTTCTGTGCGAGGGCTTTCTCCAGTTGCGGAGAGCGGGGGCCACTCTTCATCGCGGTGCGCGGGCCTCTCACCGTCGCGGCCTCTCGTTGCGGAGAACAGGCTCCAGAGGCGCAGGCTCAGTAGTTGTGGCTCACGGGCCTAGTCGCTCCGCGGCATGTGGGATCTTCCCAGACCAGGGCTCGAACCCGCGTCCCCTGCATTAAGCAGGCGGACTCTCAACCACTGCGCCACCAGGGAATCCCCCTGAACTTGCTTTTTTATTTTACTTCATCCCTTAAGGACTTTAATCACTTGGTATGTCTACTTCACTTCTTTTAAGAGAAAGAATACGTTTTTTTTAAAAGAATTTACCTATTTCTTTTTCTACAAGGAAAACTTTTCTAAATTTTTTTTAAATATTTATTTATTTATTTATTTGGCTGCACTTGGTCTTAGTTGCAGCGTGCAGGATCTTTTAGTTGCAGCAGGTAGGATCTAGTTCCCAGACCAGGGATCGAACCCAGACCCCCTGCGTTAAGGAGCACAGAGTCTTAACCACTGGATCACCAGGGAAGTCCCTCTAAAGTTTTAAAATGTAGCGTTGATATAATACTGTAAATGGAATGATGAACTTGAAAGTGCCTGTAACATTAAAATTAAACTTATGATATTTATTTTTTGACTGTTAAAAAGTTTTCTTTTAATAACGCAACAGGTAAATAAAATTCAGACCTTTATGATTAGAATAAAGAACTAATTTACTGGGGAAAAAAAAAAGGTCCAAATTATACCATAAGGCTGCAGCTATAGTTTTTAATCGGTGCTTAACCTGTCAAATTTATAATCCTGGTAAAACCATCCAAGTTTTGGGGGAATAACTCCACCCACAAATGTACCATTTGAATATTTGTAACTCCCCTCAATTTGCATTATCGTACCAAACAGGAATTACCAGGAGGCATTCATGATTCAGAATTCCCTTCCTTTAGCAGATCCCTCCTCCTCTGGCTTGAAGTAAGTGCAAAGGAGGCTATGATCAGGAATCTTTCCTTAACTCCGGAAGCCATCACAGAATCTGCTGCTAAAGCAATAGCTGTCCAACAAAAATCCCTGGACTCTCTGGCCAAAATTGTTGTTAATAGGATAGCCCTTGATTATCTTTTAGATGAGCAAGGAGGTATCTGTGCTGTGCCCAGCACCACTTTCTGCACTTGGATTAATAGTCTGAGGAAGTTGAGACTCAGCTACATATCACTGAGCAAGCCATTTGGTTTAAGAAGGTGACTCCTTCAACAGGGTCTTTCTTTGATCTTTCTGATCTGAGTTGGTTTGGGTCATGGCACCTTGGCCTCAAGAGTCAGAGTGCCCTCCAAATGTTGGGTACCATCCTGCTTATAATCATTCTAATAGTCTCCCTTGTGTGCTATGTCCTCTCAAAGGCTATAAATGCATGCATGCAGCCGCTGGGGACCAGACGAATGATCTCCCTTTGCCTAGAACGCCAAAAATGGCATGAATTCCAGTCAGAGATCCAACCTGACCCCAGCATTCACAAAAAGCAGTAGCTCAGAGCTGAGTTAACACCTTAAATTTTGATCAATACTCTAGTACAACTGAGAGTATTGATCAAAAGTGGGGAATTGATAAAGGACATTCCTATATCGGTACCCACAAAATGGAGGCTGCCCAGTGGCCTGGCCCAAGTTACAAATCTAAACCTAAGTCAGCCCACATGGACTGAAAACACCTCACTGTCTAGGAAACCTAACTACACCAATAACAGTCCTCCAACTCAGCTAAAGCTAGTTCACCTTATCCTAGAAAACAGGACCTGCTGGCCTTATAAGGAATCCCTGACCTCCTAGCCAATCATGCCCTGTTTCTGCATTGCCTCATCTAATGCTCTGTAAAACTCGCTTTTGCCCAGAATCCCTCAGAAGGAGTGCTCCACTGCTGGTGAGGCACTGTACTCCCCCAATCCATGGGTTGTTTTCCCTTAAGTAAAGGACATGATACTCATTACGAAATTGTATTATTTTTGTCATTTGACAGTTCAAATCCTATTACCTGAAAAATGGGTTTGCCTCTTGGTGAGTGCTGAACCAAAGACACACCAAGCCAAAGATGGGGAGAAGGAAGGATTTATTATTACTTGCAGGAAGTAAGGAGATCACTGGGGATCTTTCCCAAAGCAGTGTCTCCCCAACAGCAAAACTGGGGAATTTTTAAGCTAAGTGTACATGCATATTCATGAAGGGGCTTGAGCAAAGGAGGATTCACTGTAGAATTGGGGCCAAGGTCACAGAGTCTAAGCTTTAGTTGATTGAAGTCAGGAGGGTCAACAGCATCATTCCATTCCCCACCTGGGTGGAGGCCTTAGTTCATGAAGAACTCAAAGATATATTGTTATGTATATCCCTTGAGGAGGAACTAGGACTTTGCTTTATCACTGCACTGTTGTTTGACTGCCTTTTCTCTGCTCCTGCATTCCTTTGTTCTTGAAGATCGTTGATTACTGAGACCTGTTCAAGGGCAAGCATTGTGGCCAGGCTTAGATTACAAAATGGCTTAGGCCAAAATGGCTTCTCTTACATCAAGAAAGCCATTCCCGGTTCTCTTTCTCCAGGGACACTGTAACCTATCTTCTTACAATCCTACAGCCCCAGTTTATAAGCCAGATGGCTCTCAGTGCCTCAGTCTCCTCATCTGTTAAAGGTGATAATAGTACTGACCTCATAGATTTTACAGAACTGAATAAGATAAAGCATATATCATCCCAGTGCCTGCAAAATAATAAGCTCTTAAAGAATGCCGCTGCTTTTTTTTTTTTTATGGGAGACAGTTTTGGGTGTCAGTGTACTGTTTTACATAGTTGAAATTTTCAATTTTATTCTTACTAAAGAAGTCTTTTCTTTATGAAATGCTGATAGTACATAATAATAGTGATTTGGTGACCTTACCTGGCAAAATGAAGGGTTGGCATCCCTAAGCTTGTCCTCCACCAGTAAAATGTAGATAACGATACTTTCTAGATAATGTTGTGATAATTAAACAAGAGAAATGTGAGGCGGTGTCCTATGTAGGTCGGCTGAGCTGGAATTAGAGTTTTCTATACTAGCTCAGCCTTAGAGAAATACAATGTGAGCCACATATATAACTGAAAATTTTATGGTAGCTATATTAAAAACGTCGAAAGAAATGGGTAGGGGACTTTCCTGGCGGTCCAGTGGTTAAGACTTCACCTTCCAGTGCAGGGGGTGCGGGTTCAATCCCTGGTCTTGGAGCTAAGATCCCACATGCCTCGAGGCCAAAAAAACCAAAACATAAAACAGAAGCAATATTGTAACTAATTCAATAAAGACTTTAAAAATGGTCCACATCAAAAAATCTTTAAAAAAAAAAAGAAATGGGTAAGATTAACTCTAATAATGTATTTTACTTTATTTTTAAAATTTATTTATTTATTTTTGGCTGCATTGGGTTTTCATTGCTGCTCCGTGCCCCACAGTGGAAGCACTGGGTCTTAACCACTGGACCATCAGGGAAGTCCTAATTCTGCATTTCTAGATCTAGGTGCTAACAATCACTGAGCTATGCTCACTGTGATTTTGGTTCTATTTTAAGCACTTCATATATGTTACATAATTTAAAAAACAAGCCCTAGAGGAAGGTAGTTATTATTATTATTTTAAAATTTATTTATTTATTTTTGGCTGCGTTGGGTCTTTGTTGCTGCGCGCGGGCTTTCTCTAGTTGTGGCGAGCCGGGGCTACTCTTCGTTGTGGTGCGCGGGCTTCTCACTGCGGTGGCTTCTCTTGTCCCGGAGCACAGGCTCTAGGCGCGCAGGCTTCCGTAGTCATGGCACGCGGGCTCAGCAGTTGTGGCTCGCGGGCTCTAGAGCACAGGCTCAGTAGTTGTGGCATAGGGGCTTACTTGCTCTGTGGCATGTGGGATCTTCCCGGACCAGGGCTCGAACCCGTGTCTCCTGAATTAGCAGGCAGATTCTTAACCACTGCGCCACCAGGGAAGTCCCAATGTATTTTATTTAAAATATCATTCCAGGGACTTCCCTGGTAGTCCAGTGGTTAAGACTCTGTGCTTCCACTTCAGGGGGCATGGGTTCGATCCCTGGTCGGGGAACTAAGATCCCATATGCCACATGGTGCAGCCAAAAAAAAATCATTCCAATGGGAAATCAATATAAAAATTATCAATGAGATATTTATCTTTTAAATTTAATTGTTTATTTTTATTGAAGTATAGTTGATTTACAGTGTTGTGTTAATTACTGCTGTACAGCAAAGTGATTCAGTTATACATATATATATACATTCTTTTTTTATATATTCTTTTCCATTATGGTTTATCATAGGATGTTGAGTATAGTTCTCTGTGCTATACAATAGGACCTTGTTGTTTCCAATGGGATATTTTATAATATTTTTCTCCTACCAAGTCTTTAAGATGCAGTGTGTGTTTTATATTTACATCACATCTCAGTTTGGACCTGGTACATTTCATGTTTCCAGTAACCACACGAGGCTGGCGGCCACCGTGTTGGGCAGCATAATTCTGGAGGTATTAGCAGCAAGGCTATAGAGAGATACAGATTTCCACTCTTCCCTTGTCTGAATCTTTTAAAAATGTGAAATCAAGCTATGAAAAGCATCTTTCTAATTCACCTTCCTCTCTTTGGAATGTCATTTTTTCAAGTGCTCTGTTCCTTGGCTGACACAAAGGAAAGGCTTTGGGCTCTGGGTGAACCTGGAAGAGGGGTGTAGATTTTCTCTTTTTGTGTGTGACCAGAAGTTCTATCAGGAAAGAGTACTTTCTAATTTTAGAATAACAGAAACCACTTATTAACCCTCAGGCACAGTGCTAAGTGATTTACATGCATTACTTTATTTAATCCTCACAATGACTTATGAAGTAGGTTCTATTATCATGTTTTTACAGATGGAGAAATAGAGGCTCAGAGAAGTTAAGTAACCTGCCCAAAGTCACAAAGCAGGGAAATGGCAGGACTTGATCTCAGTGAATCTGAAGTCATTGCCTGTACTAATGAGCTATTGTGCCATCCTTTATCATTAGTAAATTGGAGAGTTAGCATTCAAATTCACCTCTGACTCCAAGTTTACCCATTCAAACACTCTCTGAAGCCGCAGGTTTCTCAATTTAAAAGGGAATAATAACAGTCACTTTGCAGGGTAATTTTAGGGATTAAATGAGCTAATTTACTTGCAAATCTGTACTGGAAATGGAAGTGTTTTGTCTCTCTACAGGAACTCTAGTTCTAGCCTTTCACTAGGGGCTCATCACGATCTGATTACCATAAATTCGATAACATTCAGTAACAGTCCCAGAAAGTATGCCCAGTGCTTGGCACAAAAGGCCAAGAAGTTAGAAAATCTGGGGTGAGAACATGGGCCCTACGCGCACCCCTGATGATGGAGTGCAGTGAGCAGTTGGCCAGGAGTCAGGGCTGTCATATTCCAGTCGGAGCTGTCTCTCGAAGGGCTGAGAAACCTTGGGCAAGTCCTTTCTCCTCTGTAAACCGAGGGGACAGAACCACAAGGGGTCTGAACCCCTCCCCAGTTCTGAACCTTCCCTCTGCATGGCAGAGGACCGCCTCCCCGCCATGCGCCACCCCCCTACTCTTCTCCCACCCCCGCCACGCCCTGCTTCCCCCCCCCCCCCCCCCCGTAGATTAAAGGCCCAGTGCGTCAGCCACGTTACTGCGAATGCACTTGGTGCCTGTTCCGCAGTGGGCGGAAAACGCAGAGGTGGCCTTATTATGAATGAATATCCAGCAGAAACCATAGGGTTGAGGCTTCAGAGAGAAGTCACTATGGTGACCAAAGCAGAGAGAAGGAGCGAGGGCTCCAAGAGCCCTCCAAGGTCTCTAGTCTTTCGTTCCCGGACTCTGCCGGGCTCTCCCCACTGCTAGCTAGCTCTGCTGAGTTAAGTGCCTCAAGGTCAAGGGAACAAAGAGAGGAGGACATCTAAATTGGCTTGTCTGTTCCCTTCTTCGTCAGCATCCACAGACCTGGGTGGAGTGGGCTGAGTCTGGAAGGAATTCGGATTTGGATACGGGGGCCAACACTTACAGAAGAGGGTCGCCTCTGAGGGTTCAGGGACTGTTTGGGGCGGGGTTGGGGGGAGGGCGTGGGAGCGGCACCACCTCCAACGCAGCAAAGAGAAGACAGCCAAGGTCTGTGAGCTCCCTATGAATCATTTACAATCCTTGAAAAACACTTTTGGGACTTGCTTCTCGCTTTCACCCAGTAAACACACGAGAGCAAAAAAAACGATGTCTTGTGGGCCAAAGGAAAACGGAAAGGGCAGGCTGGTGGAGCCCCTGGGTTCTAGCATGGGGACTCCTGTTCCTTCTGCCCGTCAGATCCCAGGCAACGGAGTCATGCACATCCTGTCCAGGCAGCCCATGTTTGGAATCTTCCTATTACAAGGCTACCCAGGCTCCGTTTTCTTCACTTATGTATGTATTTATTTGCTGAAGTAAGATTTTAAACATTTTCCGTAAGAAATACATGTTCATTGTACAAAAATGAGAAAATCAGGATAACTGGGACATGTAGATGGGCAAAAAGAAAAAAACCCACAGTGAGCCTACTCCCTAGAAATAACCATTCATTTAGTCATTTGTTTATGAATTGTACAAATATTTTTGAAGGCCTACTGTACTCCAGGCACTGTGCTCTGTAGGAGAGGTGCAAATGATGCACAAGACAGACATCACAAGGGTTTTTTTCTATGTATAGCTGTACATACATTCCTTCCTAAAAAATCTCTACTGTTTTAAAAACAAACAAATACAAATAAAACAGAGAGTAGGAATTTGGTATAAAAATGAACCAAAGCTACTTAGAACTGAATATGCAGTTCATTTTTTATTTGCATATGTAGCAACTGTGTAGTGAGAGAAATTACTGGGGGTAAACACTGAATTAGCTGCATGGAAGTGAATAGCCATGAACTAAATGCTAAGACCAGGGCCTGGCCTGCAGCTTCTGGCTCAGAATTTACACTGGACGAACCAAATGACCTCCATGCTCCCGCCCAGGCCTCCAGACCTTTGGGAGGGATAATAAGAATAGTTGCTGCTTCTTAGACCTGGTCCAGTTTTTTTGAGGTAGAGATGATTATTATCATTTGACGTAGAGATGAGGAAACCAATACAGAGAGAAACTGTGATGACACAGAAGCAATTCTATCAAAATGATCATGGGTTCATGGTTTTTCAAGAATGGATGGCATATCACATGTACCTCTTTAGCTGAGGTTTCCACCCATTTTTCAGAAAGCTTCACTTAAGTCTGTCAGAACAAATGCTAGTCTTTCCAGAAAAAAACACAGGGAACTCTTTATAATCAATGAGCAAATAGATATTACTCTTTGGTACCTATACTTGCTAGCTGTGTGACCTTGGGCAACTTACTTAACCTCTCTGTGCCTCAGTTTCCTATATCTGTAATGGTGATAATTATGCAATGTACCTCATAGGGATATAAAAGGCTTAATTGATTTAAGGCCTGGTGTGAAGTAAGCACTTGATAAATATTAGATATTACTTGGCCCAGCACTGTGCTAAGGAAACTATAAAATAAAGTCCTTACTTTACAAGGGTCTAAAAATCTAATAATAGCTATCACATTTGAAATGATGACAGAACCCGGCCTAGAGGAATGTCAAGTAAATACAAGTTCTTAGAATTTTTTGATGGGGTGGGTACAATCAGGGGTGTTTAGAATCTAAGGTCAGGTTTTGTTTTTTCATATTTTCTACTTTTATTTTTAAGGTTAGATTTAACCTGTGGGCTTGGAACTAGAAGGCTAGACACAAAAATGCACACTGATATGCTATTTACCCAAGGATCCTGTCCCAGGGGATGGCTAAGGAAACACAAGAAACAGCCAAAAGATCAAAGTTGCCGAGAGCATATTCTTTGGCGACTGAGGGGCCCAGTCTTTAGCTTTGGAAGCTTTCTTTAACCTCTCTGAGGCTCCCTTTCTTGCTGGGTTGTTGCAAAGATCAGTGTTCATTTCTGCAGGACACGAAGCATGAACCCTGACCAACCATTAGGGTTTGCCTAGGACTGTCCCACTTTTAACACTGAACATCCTGTGTCCCAGGAAACCCTTCAGTCCCAGACAAACTGAGATGATCAGCCTAGAACTACTCCCTCCCTTGGGGTCCATTTTTAAGGAACTATGTTGACATGGAAGCTGTTGAAAATATACGGAGAGGGGAGGGGAGCATGTGAAAGGACACCCAAGACCATGGAGGAAGATGTCTCAGGACAGTGCCCACCTTTGATGTACTTGATCCCCACCAGGCTCATCTGGCTGCTGTCTCAGCCTGACACATAGTAGGTGCTCAATAATGGTTGGGTCAATGATGGCTCTCCTTATAGGGATTGTCCTCAATACTGGGATTTACTTTTTTAATATGATGGCTTCTTCCACCTGCCAGTTTGAAATGAGGATCTGTTACGAGGGAGCAGGTAGTGTGGGGTGGAAAGCATCCACATCGAACAAGAGGCTTTAGCAGCGTCTGTGGATGAGTGTGTGGGGGTGCAGGGAGGTTTGGGGAAACATCTGGATTACTTTTCCTTTTCATGTTTTAAAATCTTTAAATGATGTGACCCTCAGCTCCCAATGATCCCTGCCCCTTGGTATTCATGCCCCTGTATGATCTTCTCCCCTTGTGTTTGGGCTGGATCTAGTGACTTGCTTCTGATCGGAATACAGCACAAGTGACAGGAGGCCTCTTCTGAGATTAGGCTATAAAAGACTGTGACTTCTCTCTTCCTTGCATCATTTCTCTCCGGCTCTTCTCATATGCTTGCTCTGATGAAGCGAGCTCTAAATCATAGACTGTTCTGTGGAGAGGGCCACTTGGCAAGCTGAGCACAGCCACTGAGGAACTGCATCCTGCCAAGATCATATGAATGAGCTTAGAAGCGGGCCCTTCCCTAGTCAAACTTTCAGAAGAGACTGCAGCCCCTGCTGGCATCTTGATTATAGCCTGGAGAGAGACCCTAAATAGAGGACCCAGCTAAGACATGCCTGGATTTCTGCCCCCAGACACTATAAAATAAATATATGTTGTTTAAGACACTTAGCAGTAAAAGATAACTAATACAAATCTGTACACAGAAAAGCACATATGTGCACAGCTTGATGAATTTTTATAAGCTGAACCTTCCTGTATAACTAGTGAGTAGATGAAAAACAGAAAATTATCAGAATCCCAGAAAACTCCACTCATATTCTCTTTTAGTCACTACCTCTACTGCCCCCCTCCCCCTGCCAAGAATAACCTCTATCTTGACTTCTAACAGCATAAATTTGTTTTGCTTGTTTTTGTATTTTATGTAAATGTGATCACACAGTATGTAAAACAGAGCTTTTTAGCAGATTCTCAGATTCCTCAATACATTGAGAACTGCTGAGACACATGGAGAGAGAGCCAGTGATTGACATGTCTGTCAGTAGTTACCCATCACAATCTTGGTCTGGAAGTGGGCGATCTGATTTTAGAAGAGAAATATTGGTTACTTGGACAAAAATAGGCCTAGAACAGGAGGAGCAATTTATTCGGCACTGTGGCTTCTCAGCCACGTGCTGTCAGTTAGTTCCTTTTGTCCTGAGTCTCCACTACCCATGCTTTGTCTGTCGGTAATTTGATTTCCTGAGAGGCCAGGCCCAGAAAACAAAAACAAAAACTAGTAAGCCATAAGTAGCCATTTATCCCTCTTCATGTCACCCCAGTGTCTGGGTTTTTACTTAGTCTCTCACAAGTTTGGTTATTGGGAGTCAGAGCCCCTGGAGTATGATCAGCCCCAGATGCAATGATAATTCTGCATTTCTTTTTTTTTTGGCCATGCTGTGCAGCATGTGGGATCTTAGTTTCCAGACCAGGGATTGAACCCGTGCCCCACAGTGGAAGCACCGAGTCTTAACCACTGGACCACCAGGGAAGTCCTAATTCTGCATTTCTAGATCTAGGTGCTAACAATTATTGAGCTATGCTCACTATGATTTTGGTTCTATGTTAAGCACTTCATATATGTTACATAATTTAAAAAACAAGCCCTATAGGAAGGTAGTTGTTATTATTATTATTATTTTAAAATTTATTTATTTATTTTTGTCTGCGTTGGGTCCTTGTTGCTGCGCACGGGCTTTCTCTAGTTGCAGTGAGCGGGGGCTACTCTTCGTTGTGGTGCGCGGGCTTCTCATTGCGGTAGCTTCTCTTGTTGCGGGGCACAGGCTCTAGGCGTGCAGGCTTCAGTAGTTGTGGCACAAGGGCTCAGTAGTTGTGGCTCACGGGCTCTAGAGTGCAGGCTCAGTAATTGTTGCACACAGGCTTAGTTGCTCCGTGGCATGTGGGATCTTCCCGGACCAGGGCTCGAACCTGTGTTCCCTGCATTGGCAGGCGGACTCTTAACCACTGTGCCACCAGGGAAGTACCGGAAGGTAGTTATTATTAAGACATTTTATAAATGAAGTTAAGCAACTTGCCTAAGATTATGCCCAGATCATACGCTAGTCAGAGGCCAACTGAGGAGTTACATACAGGTTCATTTGTTCCACTCTCTGAGTTTTTAGCCACCAAACTGTAGTACCCACAGAGCTCAGAGATCAAAGTCGGCTTGTGACAGTGAGGATGCACTTGGGTAGTCAGCTGGATTCCTTATCCCTGCCATTCATCTATCCACCCCTCCATCCACCCATCCATCCATCTATTCAATGATTTGTCCAATCAACCAACTATTCATCTGTTACGGTCTGAATGTTTGTGTCCCTCCAAAATTCATTTGCTGAAATCTTAACCATCCAGGTGGTTATTAGGAGGTGGGGCTTTTGGGAGGTGATTAGGTCATGAGGACAGGGCCTTTATGAAAGAGACTAATGCACTTATAAAAGAGGTCCAAGAGAGCACCCTTGCCTCCTTCTGCCAGTGAGCATACAACAAGAATTCTGCAGCCAGGAAGAGGGCCCTTACCTGACTGTGCTGGCACCCTGATCTTGTACTTCCAGGCTCCAGAGCTGTAAGAAATTAATTTCTGTTGTTTATAAGCCACTCAGTCTGTGGCATTTTGTTCTAGCAGTATGAATGGACTAAGACATCATCCAACCTTCCAACCATTCATGAAAACCTCTATCCATTCAGCACCAAATACCATGTGGCTATCCATTCCACAAATACCAAAGGCCTCTTCTATGCTGATCCTATGCCAGGAGGAGACAGAAGGCAGGGGAGACTAGGATACAACAGCAGATGTAAAAGCTGGGGTCCCAGTATATTTGGAACCCCCCGAGGGCAGAATCTCGATTTTGTATTTGCAGTACATAAAATATGATTTGACTCCTGTCTTCCTTTCCAACCTTATCTCAGCTACTTATCTTCTTGCTTATTACTCTTCAACCACATTGGTCTCTTCCTGTTTCTGGAGTAAGCCAAGCCCTCTTTTGCCACAGGACTTTAACAATTGCTGCTCCTTTTGACAGAAGTGTTCATTCAGCAATGTCAATAGCTGGCTCCTTCTTATCCTTTGCATTTTAATTAAAATGTCTTCAGAGAGGTCTTTTCTGACCACCTTATCTAAACGAGACACTCTCTGCCCCTCCCCCAGCTATTCCCTATCACCTCACCCTGTTTATTTCTTTTATGGCATTGCTCATAATCTGTGAATCATGTTATTTATTCACTGCTTATTTTCTAGCTCCCTAACTAGAAAAATAACTCCGAGGAGGCTTTCATGTTCTTTCTGCATGCCTTCTGACTGCCTAGCCCAGTAACTGACATATAGTAGGCCTTGAATATTTATCTGTGGAATAAATCGATGAAAGATCTTCCCAGTATTAGAAAGCTTGAATAGTAGTAGAGAACAGACCTTGAAAGATAAAGTAGGAACAGAGAGGGCCTTGAATGACAAGCAGAAGAGGCTACACTTGATGTGAACATAGGGAGCCAGTAGAGGATCTTGAGTTGCAGGCTGAAAATGGTGATTTAGAAGGGTGACTTGATATGCCACCATCTGCTATAAATCCTTAATTTAAATGATTTACTGCAGCGTCTTGCAATGAATTACTGCAAGAGGTAATCAGGTCGTAGGACCTGAACTGTATTTTTTTCCATGTGGGGTATTATACAATGTGGGAACTCAATGTGGGTCTACAAGTTTCATAGGACTATATGTTTTGTTTAATTAATTGATTATGTTGAAATATAGAAAATTGATCATGGCGAAAACTCTGTAAGATAGGATCCATGCCTGTTTTCTGGAGGCATCTAGCCTGCAGGTGATAAATTATTTGCTCAGTGAATGAGTTAAACAATCATGCACTTGGAAAGACCTGGGTTCTATAGGATCTGCTGCTAGCTATCTGTGTGACTGCTAAGAAGACCTTTAACCTGGCTAAGGATCAGTATCCTCACCTGTAAAAGAGGGAGAAGACTTAACTCACAGGATTTTAAATGAGAGCTTATGGGAAAATCTCTGGTACAGAGTGGACACTCAGTAAATTTATTTCCTTCTGTTACTTTGGAGATGCTGATCCTGCCCTGACTGGGATTTCCTACTTGCCTTTCCCAAGAGCCCCAGGGCTTGAAATAGAGCATATGGTGATATTTACTTTTTCCCATTTTCAGTCCTTTCAATGTAAAACTGGAATTTTTTTCTTTTTGCTATTTTATTTTTTTAATTGAAGTATAGTTGATTTATAATGTGTTAGTTATAGGTGTATAGCAAAGTGATTCAGATATATATAGAGAGATATAGATATTCTTTTTCAGATTCTTTTCCATTATAGGTTATTACAAGATATTGAGTGTAGTTCCCTGTGCTATACAGTAGGTCCTTGCTGTTTATCTATTTTATATATACTAGTGTGTATCTGTTAATCCCAATCTCCCAATTTATCTCCACCCCCCCCCCAAAAAAAAACTGGAATTCTGACTATGCAACTTACTAGCTGAGTGACCCTGAGCACCCTTTTTGTGCCTCAGCTTCTTTATTTATAAGACGGGTATAATAAAAGTACCTGCCTTATAGGAGTATTGTAAGGATTAAATGAGGTGTTATACTAAATGTCTGTACTAGTGCCTGGCACATAGGGGGTGCCCAATAAATGCTGGCTGTAATTAGTCTTTAGAATTTCATTTTTTACTCCCCCTCATGTTGGCAACTTTTCTCTCCTCGCTCCTGCAGGCATTCTCAGTGCTTACAATCTCTTCTGGAGAAAAGGCTCACTCAGCCTTTTGAAAGAAATAGGTTCAGTAGATTCTTCCAGACAAAACAAATCAAGAAACTTAAAGTGGGAATAGAGAAGTAGGGGCATTAGAACGCTGGAGAGGCTTTTTCACCTGTGGCATACGAGCGGCAAGGAAAGATAAAGGCTGAAGCAAGTAACCAGGTGCGACCACTTTCCAGTGAATTTGGGTTGAAAATTGGCGTTCACGTGGAAGTTCAGCAATGCCTCTGTACTGCTCTCTGGAACATTCATCAGCTTAATCCAGTGTGCATGGTATCCTTCCTGTTTTCATTAGCATCTTACTACTTTGAAATAAGTAGGTGCATTGTTCCTAGAAAGTGGAGAGAACTCAAGGAAACACCCCTTGTGTGGGAGCTGAAGTGGCTGCCATGAGGTTATGGAGAACGTCTTGCACATCATTCTATCCCCAGCACCTAGCACAGTGCCTAGCATAGTAGGAGCTCAAATACTGTTTGTAGAATTAGCTTCAAACTTTAGTTGTTCTTCCCAAAGAAGCCTGTCGTGCCCACACGCGGCTGCAAGCAGGTCCGCGCCTAGAAATAACATTTATTCTAAGGACCTCTGCGCAGAGATTCTTGGGAAGCGGTTCCCCTCCCTCATTACCTCGTTACTCCTCCCCTCCGTAGCCTTTGAAAGAACAGGCACGGCACGTGATTCCCTCCTTTATCCCACCTCTGAAACCCTGGCTGATAATGGGCAGGAGCATAGGCCAACCATAAGACTATATTTTCTCTTCCATCCAATAGAAAGAGGCAATAAGTATAAGGCTCAGCTTTTGACTTCCCCCCGCCCCCTTTGAGCCCGCCCCCCACTCCTCCTCTAAGATTCGACATTTGACAACTAGTCTGGCCAATGAGAAGTTCCTACTCTGTATGGGGGGGGGAAAATGGACTGACTGGATGATAGACGTCCCCACCTGGCCAATGGAGTATTGCAAGGGCGGGGGGGCTGTAGGACAGAACCAATGGCGCGGTGCCAATAACAAGTATCGGGGTAAGGGCGGGACAAAACTGTTCGGTGAAGGGAGGGGAAGGCCCAGGGAACCAAGCAGCGCTGCCGCCGCCGCCGCTGTAGCCTGAGTTGGAGGAGGGAGAAGCCAGGAAGAAAATGGCGGCCGTGGCTGCAGAGGCGGCAGCGACTGCAGCGTCCCCCGGGGAGGGGGGCGCCGGCGAGGCCGAGCCGGAGATGGAGCCCATTCCCGGCAGCGAGGCCGGCACTGACCCCCTCCCGGTCACGGCCACTGAAGCATCTGTGCCGGACGGCGAAGCCGACGGGCAGCAGTCCTCTTCTCAGGCCGACGAGCCGCCGTTCCCGCCGCCGCCGCCGCCGCCGCCGCCGCCGGGGGAGCTAGCCCGCAGCCCGGAGGCGGTGGGGCCGGAGCTGCTGCCTGAGGAGAAGCTGCCCGCCCGGGTGGTGGAGCCGGCGGCAGCCGCGCCACAGGAAGGGCCTGGCCTTTCACCTTCCCCTGCATCGCCGCCCGAGGAGCCCGCGGCTCCCGAGGAGCGTCAGGAACCGCCGCTGCCCCAGCCCTCAGCCCCGGCGCTCGTGCCGCCGGCGGGCGGGGACTCCGCGGTGTCGCAACTGATCCCCGGCTCGGAGGTGCGGGTCACGCTGGACCACATCATTGAGGACGCGCTCGTCGTGTCGTTCCGCCTCGGGGAGAAGCTTTTCTCCGGGGTCCTCATGGATTTGTCCAAAAGGTACCGCGCCCGCCCCCAGCACGCCCCGGCCCGCTCGGTCCCCGGGAGGGAGCGAGCCTGGGCGGCCCCTTCACGCCGGGCTCCCGCCTCTCCGGTGCCCCGCCGCCTGCGCCGCCCTCGGGTCCCGCGCGGCGTGTGGCGCGCGCTCCGAGTGGGGCAGGCGCGCGGGGCTGTCAGAGGGCGGTCCCTGCCCCAGGTGGGCGCCTGCGAGGCAGGTGTGCCGCCGGGTGGGGGGACGCGGCTGCTTGACGGGTTCGCGGGTCTCTCCCCACCCAGCCCCGGCCTCCTTCCGTGACCCGGCCCTGGCTCACCCACACTGCGGCGGGTGGGTCAGTGCAAAACGCAGAAGGATTTTCGCAGAGAACGCGGTGCTGGGTAGGGGAGATTGCTCTGTTCTCAAATTAACCTTTAACTTTAATGAGGTCGGAGAGAGGGGTGTGTGCATTGGGGTTCCCAAAAGGTTAACTGCCACTCCTTATAAAGGGAAGAACATTTATTAAAACTGAGCTCTTCGACTGTTATTCTTACGGTTAGAACTAATTCCCCCTAGCACATTTGGCTAATTGGCTAATGATAACTTTTAAGAAAAGTCTAAAGAAGAGATGGGATTTTTTTTTAAACCTTTAATATCAAGATGGTGTGGTATAAAAGTGTTAAGATACTAACTTCTAAAACCGTAGATACAGTTTAAATGGTTGAGTTCACCTACAAACCTCGTTTTAGCATATTTTCATTTTTTAATTTAAATTGTTTATGGGCATTGCTTTAAACAGATGAAGATACTCTGTTCAAAGTCTAGAGTTAACCTTTTTATTCTCTTCTTTTGCAGATATGAAGTGCAGAGACTCCCATTCACGGCTTTCCATTCTGTTTCCTGCAACAGCACACACTGATGGTATCTCACCTGTTTAGAAATGGCTTATTTTAGTATGTTTTACTTGTAACTGCTTGCCCTCCCATCAAGACACAAGAATCTTCTCATTTGGGGAAGAAAGCCAATTAAAATACATAATTGAAGTATGGGAAAAGATGCGAGCCTTTACAGTTACTTCAAACATTGTTAAATCTCAAAAAAATTTTTTAATTAGTTTTTTTATTTTTAAAGAATTTTGGGTTAGGACTTTTGCACTTTTGTTTTCAGTATTAGAAAGCAGAATAAGACCAGTGTGCTTTCTACTGATGTATTTAATAATAGCAAGAGAGAGAATGTGTATGTTCGTTCAGTAGTGTGTATGCTATTGAATCAAACAGAAGCGAAGGCCAGTGATTGTGTGAGAATCTGGATTTCAAATCTGCAAAAGGAAGGTGCAAAAAGGTAAGTGGTTTCTGGGAATGGAATGGACAGTGCTTTCCTGTTTTGAGGTGCTCGTTGTCTTGGTGTTTTGTTTTTTAACATTTTCTTTCATGGGGAAAGCCACTCGTTTTTTGAGTTTTGGTCTGTTTTACCTACAGTGCTTATAAACAGCAGCTTCTTTTGTTGGGGGTGCTATTCGTATTATGAACCTTTTACAATTTAATGTTTTGAAGTGAAAGGATCCTGTCATTAAAGTATTTTTTAAAACGCCATTAAGGGAACCATATCAACTTTTCATTCAACAAATACTTATTGAGCACATCTGTATAAGGCACCCTCCCAGCTATTCTGAATATTATATGTATGAGACACAGTCTGTGCCTTCTAGAAGCTTATGTGGGAGTCACACACATTGTGGAAGTGGTGAGGAAATACAGCAGTGTTTTTAAAATTTAGCACTTCAGGGAATTATTGTTGGACCAGTGATTGACTAGTTGAGTATCTTTTTTCATAATTTCATATAATTTGGAAAAATAGATCTGCCAATATATTTTGTAATCTGTGCTACGTTGATTGCATACTTTATGCACAGTTTTGGGGTTAACCGATGATCCAGGAGATAACTCTTTACAGACTTTACCAAGACCGTGACTGTAGTCATCAGTTGCTTTAAAAATAGTTTGTATCAGGAATTCCCTGGCCGTCCAGTGGTTAGCACTCAGTACTCTCACTGCCCGGACCCAGGTTCCATCCCTGGTTGGGGAACTAAGACCCCGCAAGGCGGCACAGCCAAAAAATAAATAAATAAATAAAAAATAAAAATAGTTTGTATCCTATTTGAATTAGCCATTGAATGAAACCATTAGGTAGAAATAACAAGAGCTTCCTCTTATATGGGAAAAGAATATGAAAAAGAATAGACATATGTATATGTATAACTAAATCACTTTGCTGTACACCTGAAACTAACACAATATTGTAAATCAACTATACTCCAATACAAAATAAAAATTAAAGCAAGAGCTTCCTATTGAGTGCCTGTTAAGTACCAGGCTTTGTACCACATGCTTTAATCTTCATAACTCTGGTGGTATTTTTCATTTATATAGGAGGAAATTGAAGTTCCTTCAATTTGGCTAGCTTGTAAATGGCAAAGTAAGGGCTCAAATGTAGGTTGATCTGATTCTAAAGCCTATGCTTTTTCTAATTTCATATTAGGAAGGTAGTTGGGCTGGCAGGTTTCCTGTTAAGCAGTAAGTAAAGAATTGCATATTTCTGAAATATAGTGCTTATCTTGATGTTAATAGCTATATGGGATAATACAGAGGTTGTGTATGGGTGTTGGAGCCAAACAGATTCTTTAGTCAGCTCATAGCCATAGACGCTGCTCTGGAGTCTCCCCATTTCCTTAGCTTTCTGCTGGGAATGTAGTAGGCTCTGAGGTCTCGGTTCTTGCCTCTTCAGTGAGATAATCAGGAAAGAAGTAACATTTGGGAGGCTACTAGGTGCATCAATGTATGTGTGCTTTTCTCCGGTCTTCCAAGGGTCCAGTTATTGCTTTTATTAATTTTTTTATTCTGACATCATGCACGGTACAGAAATGTCTTAGGGTTGTCCAGCATGTAGAAAAAGTGTTTGATCTTAGAGTACAGGATTTCATATACATGTGGATTGATCAAGAGTCTGCTTTTGTAAGCATTTGTTGGACATTCTTCACCTTCCTGTTATTATATTATTTTTTTGCCTTATTTTTAGAATTATTTGATTGAAGAACACATTTTTGAAGAGACTCTTTTTGTGGAAAAAAAGGAGCAGGACACATGTAATTTTAAAAAAACCAAAACCTAAAGAGAAGAAAATGGTACTAAATAGTAGATTGATCTGGACAGTGTCAGGGTACTTGGGTGCTGACTTCTAGCACCTGCCTCTTCAATTAACACCATGACTTTGAGCATATCTCTGTGCCTCGCTGGGCTTCAGTCTCTAGTGTGTATGAGGCTAATTCATTTTGAGTTTAGGCAGTTCACTTTAAACACAAATAAGCAAACAAACTTAATGCCTCAGTTTATATAGATAAAGTGAATAGGGTGACCAGGTGGTCTGGTTTTCCTGTACCATCCTGGTTTGATTGTTACCTCCTCCTTTCTTTATTCAAAGTAGCTTGCTTTGGCAAGTAAATGACTTGGTCACCCTAAAAATGAGGATATTTGAATATCTGGTTAAAACGGATTTTATGTAGTGGAATATTTATTTGAATGCCTTTAAGTTGAGGCATGCATTCTCTATTTTATTCTAGGCCTCTCCACTGTTGTTTTATACGCAGCCCTCTTAGGTAGTTTAAATTACCTGCCTACTCCTGAATTCATTAGCAATGTCTAATGACAGTAGTCTAATACTAGCAGATAAAGTAGACATCACCTAACTCACAAATTCAGTCTTGGTCTTCCTATTCTCTTTTCTTCCTTAACCTTACGCTTTTGAAATTTTGACATAGGTACATTTGTTTCTTCATTTAGCATTATCTAATAAGCATTCCTTCAGGTTGCTAAACTGTCTTATTTTAGACAGAATAATCAGTGGTTGTACCATAATATTTGTTTAATTTTCTTATTATGGTAAATGAACATCCATGTATTATGTATTATGGTAAATGAATGTCCCTTGCTTCGACATTTATCAGCTGTTAGCCAAATGTGTTTCATCCTATGCCCACCTCCAATGGATTATTTTAAAGCAAATCCTAAACATATAATTTTACCGTATTTCAGTAGAGATCTGTAAAAAGATAAGAACTTTAAAAATTTAATGGTACTACTGTTGTCACACCGAACTTAATAGCAACAATTCCTTTACATCATCATGTGCAGTGTCTCAAATTCAACATCTAAGTTTTGTTCAAATTAGAATTCAAGTAAAGTTTATACATTGCAATTGGTTGAGAAGTTTCCTAAGTTTTTCATCTGTAGTTCTCCTGCCATTACTTTTATTTCCTTGCAGTTGATTTGTTAATCCATAGACTTTTTTTGGTAGAATTTTCCACGTTCTGGATTTTTTTTCCGATTGCATCCCCTTGGATGCATTTCCATAACGTTTTAAAAATAGGCCTTTTTCCTCAAGAGCAAACAGAAGGGACAACTGTAGGTCCCCTAAGGGCCTTGTTTTGGGTCCGTAGGAATGATACGATATCTCTTGCCTGCCTGCAAACTTCTAGGCCTATCCCTTAAACACACCTCCAACTTTAGTAATTCCAAACCTAGAAAAATTTAACCAGCCTTCAGCCCAGTCCTCTAAGATGGTAGTTTCTCAGTCTTCTCAATCTATTCTTGAAGGGACATATTTAGTGGGACCTGTGGTTTCTTCCTACAAGAGGGACCATTTAAACTGTTTGTTACTGTTCTCTACATCTTTAAAGTTATAAAGCTGCTTTGAAATCCTGAAAAACCTTTCTGATTCCATTTTTTTGGTACCTGATACGAATTAAGGGATCATGAAGTAAATGCTTATGCTTAAAAACCCTTGTGCATTTTAATTTTGTGGTACATGCTTATTAAAGGTTGTAGCTTGTTGTATTTCAGAATTGATCTTTTACAAATACTGCCTTTTCTGTGTGTGTATGCGGGTTGCATTAAAAAGAATTGAGGTGATTTCTTGAGAAATCTTCAGATTTCACTAAGTTCTTAAGACAAGTTGTAGATTTACTTGTTTTTTAAGGAAATATAAACCAAGACAATGATTTTTTTTCTTTACAGAGATCATGAAACGTATGGTGCAATAGCCCTACTTTTGGTGGGAAAAATATACAGCCATTCTGGTGAAGCAGTGAGTAGTGGTATGAGTAGCTTCTACTAAGCGTCCAGGTTGAGAATTTAGGCCCTCAAGTAGTATGCTTGAATGATTGTGTTGAGTTGTACCTATTTAAAACACTTTTAATATTTTTTGATGATTATTCTGCTTATACCGGAAGGTGTTGATAAAAGGTTTCCACAGTGAAATTGCGTTGAGACAAGTGCTAATCACTTGCTGACCCAGGCAGCTTTAGGACACCTACTGCTGTACTAGTATATACAGTACTGAGAGTGAGCTGTTCATCACTTGTTGGACTGCAGTGATTTATTTTTTTTGGAAATGATTAGTTGTTGGACATTAAAAGTCTGGTTTGAATGTAAAGAATCTGTGTAACATCACAGTATTAAATAAATTTCATGAACTAGGTAACTAGATGTGTTACACACAAATTATGCCAGGTATGTTTTATTGGAGTTGGGTCTCTAATGAGGTTAATTTTCAGCCTTTTATGTGTAAATAAGACCATATTTCACAGTGTACTGTTTTAAAGCCAAGCTCCTGATGAAACTAGGTTTAATCTTCCTAAGATCAGTTTTTCTGTGGGGGGCCATTAAAGAATTTGTGTATTATGTGTTCATCTTCTCTGTTATGGCTGAGTTAATTTCACATGGATTAAAAATGAAAGATAGTCTTAGTAGTTATTTGTGCCTCTGAAGTGCATCCTTATTTCTTGATATTTATTCGTCCTGTTCTACCTTAATTCCCTAATTAATTCAGGCACACCAGCAGAACAGAGGTTGCTTTAGTGGCAGATCTTGCAGGAAAGTGGAGGTTAAGTTATACTCTGGGTGGATTTAATATAGAATGTTTTGGCTAAACATCTTTTGGGCAGTTGTTCTCAAAACAAATGTGCTTAAGATTTCTGAGCTCCACTCCACCAGTTTGTTTTTAACAAGGTGATTCCGATGCAGATGATTCTTAGAACATATTTGGAGATAACTGACTTCTAGGGGATAGTTTCGCCAAAATGGTGTGAAGGTAAATGTGTTAAACCTGTTTTTAAAGTTATTGGGTAATTTGATTGGAATGTAATTATAAAGTAAGCAATACATATGGGTATGGGCCACTTGGGTGGCAGATCCAGATACTTTTTGTAGAACTGGTAATTAGACTTGCAAATTGTTTCTTAAATCTGGCTGCCCACTAGAAATTTAAGTAGTCCATAATTTTTGTCTCTCTCCCTTTGTACCAAGTGGCCTTAAAACAGAATAATGGTTTTTTAGCTTTTGAAAACACATACCTTCTATAGTATTTGACTTCACTTTTCTGCCTATTCCCACCATCTAGGAAGGTTGCCAAGTTTTACTTTGTAATTAATAATAGCTACTATGTATTTCCCACTCCTGTTTTAGGCACTGTGCACTTTGTGTACATTGTTTCATTTTACTCCAGAAAATCGAATGAAGTAAATTCTGTTAATACCCATTTCACAGATAAAGACAGGAAGGCTCAGAGAGATTAAATTGCCTAAAACTATAAGTGGTAGATATTAGCAGGTGTATCGAAGATGCCTTTTTGCTTATGGAATAAGATGAACAGCTGGGAGTCACAGCAGTTTGTGAGAGTTACATTTTGTGTTTGAATAGGAAAGCACTGAGAAATTGAAGATGCTTTTCTGAATGATATGCAGTTCTCTAAGGTTTGAAAACAACCCTGTTCTAATTCTAATACATTTCTATATTTTGCCATTACCATGTAGCTTATGACTTGGGTGGGGAGTTACCCTGGTAGGTAGGAAGGGCAGAGCGCTCTGTTCCTCACTCAACCAGGAATAGCCGCTTGGTTTTAAGATAAGAATTGCTCTTCAGTTCAATTTAGTGAATTCTTCAGGCATTTTTGAAAATGGGGTTTCTTCTTCATATATGGTCCTAGGTCTTAAATGTTTTGCCTTGGTGGGCCTGGCCCTGGCAACAGTGGAGTCCACTTCGTCATGGGAGGAATCACAAAATGTCAGATTTGAATCTTGTTGAGCACGAGATCAGCATTAAGTGCTGGATGACTGAATTGGAAAAGAATTTAAAGACTAACATATAGTAAGTTGTTGGACAACCTGTTTTTGGTAAAATAGAAATAGTGAAATAAATTGAATAATTTGCCTTTTAGAAAAAGTCCATCTGTTGAGAAATAACTTAGACCTCTGTGTGGTAGACTCTGTTGGACATAATACAAAAGAAATATCAAAAGTACATAGAAATCATAATGGAAACATAGAGAACTTAAAACTGCTTATTGGTGTCTTAGGGCCAGGACCAAGGGAATTCTTTTCAAGTGTTTGAAAGCGGTGATGAGTATTTATGTTAATAATTAAAAAGATTCTTTTATATCAGTGTTCATTTTCTTGGGAGAATGTCAAGTATCATTCTCTAAGTGATGCTGTACAAAAGTGAAGTCAAGATCTGTCTGCTGTTAGAAGTATTTTGCCACTTTGTGGTCATTATCATTTTCTTGGATGGTTTTTTAAAAGAATTTACTGTTAGGGAGTTAAATAATTTGAGTACCACACAGATGTTGTGACTATTTTTGCTTTTAAAAAGGCTGAAGCATCAGTGTTTTCTCTATAGTTGTTTCCATCTTTATTTCCAAAATATCCAGGTAAGTTGTTTTTAGAGGATTGTTTGAAGGTACATGAGTGGGAGCTTAAAAATCTGAATTATTCGGGTTTAACTTCTTTTTTCCCTCCCTCCAAAAGCAAAGCTATATTTATAAAAGGGGATTGCATAGACTTTTTAAAAGATTGAGTAAATTCTTACGGTTACAGAGATGTTCTTTTAAGACTTTTATGCAGCCTGCCCTCAGTTAATTTTAAAAGATACTTCCTGGCATTCTTGTTCATAATTGGTGGATGTTTTCTTTGTACGTTGATAAAGTCATCCTCCCTCCCTCCTCACCCATTTGGGTACCCACAGTCCCTGCAGATTGCCCTTGTAATACTTGGGGCTTTTAATTAAAAACACTATCCATTCACTTAGTTAACAGAATTGAGAATGTTTTAATTTTACTCTAATAATAGTTACCATGTATCAAGTCTACTTACTGTGTACTAGGCTGTATGGTAAGCAATTATGTATACTCTTAATTAATCTTGCAGTTAATCTTGACAATTCTGTCAAGTTACTTAACTGCAATTCCAATATCCAAAAAGCTCTGAAAACTGAACCTTCTGTTAATTTTTTGGTGGCAGACCCTAACCTGACTGAAATTATGTGAGCATATTGTATGTATTTATCCCATTTAGCGTGAATGTTCTTTCATTTCATTTTACTGCTGAAATAGTAATACGCTTGATGATAGGTGCTTATTATCTTTTGAAAACTGGGAAAATTCTGAATTCTGAAGCCTGTTCACCTCCATGGGGTTCAGAAAAGAGTATGCGTACCTGTTAGCTCCTCCACTTCCTTAGTGGGGGCATGGAGGTGGAGGGAGAGGGGTTAAGTAACTTGAAGTGAGGGGAAGCAGTAATAGTAGTAGTAGTGGTTAAGAACCTGACTTTGGGCCGACTGCCTGGATTCATGTCTTGTCTCTGCTGCTCACTAGCTGTGTGATCTTGGGAAGGCCATTACACTCTGTGCTTTAGTTTCATCAGCTATAAATTGTGATGATTACATCAACTGATGCAAATAAGTACATATTTAGAATAGTGCCTGGCACATAGTAAATGCTATATAGTTGTTAACTAATAATACTTTTATGAAGTAGCTACTAAGTGGCAGCACTAAGATGACAGCAGCTATTATTATAGTCACTTAAATGGGTTTGCTTGAATAGCCACTCAACCTAAATGTATTGTGGCCTACAATATAATCTGCATCTTCAAAATACCTTGAAAAAGTCTGTGGAAGCTTCAGGTAATACTGGTGAAGTATAACTTTCCCCTTTTAATAAGGAAGGATGACATTTATATTTTATGAGGGAATGAGATAACTAGGAGTTTTGTGATGGATGGTAGGGGTTGTGTCTCAATCTTTTCTTCCCAATACCCCTTGGGGCAGATGGCTTATGAGGAAATTATGGGCTTTGTCATGAAGAGAAAGTTATAGTCTCATCAGGGAAATTTAGTCCTTACAGTCTCTCTGCTTCTTACATGCTTCTAAAACATAATTGAGGGACTTCCCTGGTGGTCCAGGGGCTAAGAATCCAACTTCCATTGCAGGGGACTAGGGTTCGATCCCTGGTCGGGGAACTAAGATCCCACAAGCCGCAGGGCAGCTAAGCCCGCACGAACTAAGCCTGCGCTCTAGAGCCCGCCGGTCACCAGCTACTGAGCCCTGTGCTCTGGAGCCTGCACGCCACAAGTAGAAGCCCTCGCGCCGCAACGAAAGAGCCCACGAGCCACAACTAAGACCCGATGCATCCAAATAAATATTTTTTTAAAAAACCATAATTGAGAAGGGCTCACATTTGAGAATGACATACTTCAAAGTTAGGGAAAGGAAGATGTTTTTGTGTTCTTTGTACTTATTAAATGGTGGGAACAGACTAGTACAGCTAAACTTTTTAACGAAGTGATGTACACTTTTGGTCCCATCACTATATATTTAATCAGAAGCCTTCACTGGTCTTGTCTTTTTAAGAGACTAGTATTTTTTTTTTTTTAACATCTTTATTGGAGTATAATTGCTTTACAATGGTGTGTTAGTTTCTGCTTTATAACAAAGTGAATCAGCTATACATATACGTATATCCCCATATCTCCTCCCTCTTGCGTCTCCCTCCCACCCTCCCTATCCCACCCCTCTAGGTGGACACAAAGCACCGAGCTGATCTCCCTGTGCTATGCGGCTGCTTTCCACTAGCTATCGGTTTTACATTTGGTAGTGTATATATGTCCATGCCACTCTCTCACTTCATCCCAGCTTACCCTTAACCCTCCCCGTGTCCTCAAGTTCATTCTCTACATCTGCATCTCTATTCCTGTCCTGCCCCTAGGTTCTTCGGAACCATTTTTTATTTATTTATTTATTTTTGAGACGAGTATTCTTCATCCATCACACTCTTACCTAACCCTCCCTTATACACTCACCAACATGCCCTCTTTTTCCACCAGATGGTTATCTGTATTTTGTTGCTTGTTTAAGCCTCTGAATCCTTACCTGTCTCCTATGGAGGGGGCTGTTTGCTGACTGGTAATTCCTACGCTGCATCTTTTCACCTGTTGGCTTTTCTGCACCTGCTCAGTGTTTCACTTTTTAAAACTAACTTAAGTTGGCTACCAACATTCAAAAATGGGCAACCAGTCTCTGCCTCTGCTGTTTTGCTCTTCACTTAACCTGTTTGGACGCTTCCAGGTGTAGTCAGTTTCCTGCAAAGCTCATTGCCTAATCACTAATCCTCAGTGCTTTCTTTCCCTCTAGTCTGTAGCCTCTTTTGGCAGTGACTGTGGTCTCACCTACTACAGTTAGGTCCTAGGGTTGGGACCTAGTTTTATACTGTGTGACTAATTAGCATACTTGTATTTGAATAGATTTTGTGCTTAATGGTACTTCAGGTGAGTTTGCTGGCATTTATGCTTAAGTAGAACAAATCTTTTTTATATACTTTCTTTGCTTGAAATTTTTTTTTTTTTTCTTGGCCATGCCACAGCATGTGGGATCTTAGTTCCCCAACCAGGGATCAAACCCGTGCTCCCTGCAATAGACGCCTGGAGTCTTAACCACTGGACTGCCAGAGAAGTCCCTCCTTGAAAGTTTTGATGGAACTGAGATGTAAACTGAATCTAAGATTATACTTTTAAAAATAATTTTTAAACTTTATTTTGAAATAATTTCAAAGCAGAGAACTCAAACTCTTTATCTAGATGCACTGATTTTTAACATTTTGTCACATTTGCTTTATCATTCTTTATATAAACATGTTTTTCCCTTGAACTATTTGAGAGTAGGTTGCATACATCATTCTCCTTCACCCCTTAATACTTGAGTATTTATTTCCCAGGATCAAAGATATTCTCGTACATAACCACAATATAGTTTTCAAATTCAGGAAACATTGATAAGAGAACTTTTATCTGTTTTGTAGCCCATATTTCATTACTCTGTCACTTTTCTCAAAAATGTCCTTTAAAACTTTTTTCGTCCAGTAAAAGATCATGTATTGCATTTAGTTGCAATATAATATAGAATATATGTAATGGGGACTCTTTCTCAATTTAGGGTTGTCTGATACTTGCTTAGGAGAGGCTCAGGTTATACATGCAATGTTGTGTGCTCGGGCACCACATCTGTGGGCATGTGATCTTCATGTGCCCTCATTGGTGAATGTTCACTTGAGTCCTTCCTCAGGTCAGGGTGTTGTCCTGTGTAATTACTATTTCCCCTGGACTAATAATTCCTTTACTACCACGGAAATATACTGCTTCTCGTCAAACTTGCCACTCTTCATTAGGTAGATAGACAATTAAAAACATTTTTAATTGTGGTAAAAAACACATAAAATATACCATTTTAATCATTTTTAAGTGTATATAGTTCAGCAGTGTTAAGTACGTTAGCATTGTTGTGAAGCAGATCTCCAGAACTTTTTATCTTGCAAAACTAAAACTCTATACCCCTTAAACAACTCCTGATTTTTCCCTCCCCCAAGTCCCCGGCAACCATTCTACTTTTTCGTTCTATAAATTTGACTACTTCAGATATCTTATGTAAGTGGAATCATACACTATCTTTTTGTGATGGACTTGTTTCACTTAGCATAATGTTTTCAAGGTTCCTACATGTTGTAGCATGTGACAGGATTTCTATTTGAAGACTGAGTAATGTTGCATTTTATGTATGTGCCACACTTTATCCATTTGTCTGTTAAGAGGCATTTGGGCTGTTTCTACCTTTTGGCTACGGTGAATGCTACTATGTACATGGGTGTGCAGATATCTCTTTGAGATCCTTTTTTCTCAATTATTTTGGCTATATACCCAGAAGTGGATGTGCTGGCTTGTATTTTTAATTTTTTGAGGCATAGATATACATTTAATTTTGTAAAATTTTCTATTCCATGTAGCCGACTATTGAACTAATTTCATTCGTCCTGAGATTAAACTCTGCCATAATAACCAATCTTGCAGAGATGCAACATGAACCAGGATAAACTTATTTCACAGTTTTCCCTCCTTTATGATTGAACCTGTTGCTAATTTAAGGAGTGAGGTAGTTTCTGAAAACATCTGCTTGAAATGAAATACATCTAGATATTTTTTTAAATGAGTTAGTTGCATGTAATTTTTTCCTACTGTAGCATCTTTAAGAGAAAAGAATTAAGAGAGGGAAAGCTTTCTTTTTGTCTTTCCTTGATATATTTATTGGAGGGAGGTTTGGTCCAGAAAGAACACTGGGGCCTGTCTCAACTAACCCGCCTGAACTTTTTTTCTGAGCATTTGTTTCGCATTTACGTTAGCTGAAGATTCTTTTTCACAGTGATTTTCTCTTGCTTTGACACAAAATAACTAGTAAGCCTCAGTATTCTCCCTCCTCAGAATTTTGACATTCATTACTCCTAAATTATTAAGATGATAGCTAGTTTTAAAACTTTTTATAGATTCACAGGAATTTGCAAAGATAGTGCAGAGAGGTCTCTTGTATACTTTACCTAGTTTTCCCCAAAAGCTATTTTAAATTAAGCCATAATACCTGAGTAATTTTCCTTTAGAATTTTTGGGTACAAAAAATTGTAAATGGGTAAGGGTTAGAATGAGTCACTAATACATTAATAAATACCCTCATGCTGCACAAATAAGGGGAGGGGAAGGAGCAGAGATAGTTTGAGTCTTATTACTCAACTCATGGAGTATTTGTAAAAAGTTCTTTTAGGAAAAGCTCAAGCAAGGGACACTAGTCAGCTTTCCACATCTCCACTGATCATTAAAATCTTCCTCTGCTGAGGTCACTCTTTGGTGAGCATTCATATGGGGCATAAATATCTTCACCTTAGAAAAAGCTAAAGCAGACATGCTTGCTAAAAATTTAGATCCTGGGTTCCACCCTAGGAGAGTCTTACCATCCAGTCTTGGGGCAGGGCTTAAGAATCTCCATTTTCAAACACCACCGAGTGTTGTTGTGTTGCAGATTTCCCTGACTGTATTTGAGAAATTAGATTTTAGGGGTTTTAGGAGACATAATTTTGTTGCTACTTTATATATATATTTTTTAATTTATTTATTTTATTTATTTATTTTTGTCTGCGTTGGGTCTTCATTGCTGTGGGCGGGCTTTCTCTAGTTGCAGCGAGTGGGAGCTACTCTTCGTTGTGGTGCGCGGGCTTCTCATTGCGGTGGCTTCTCCTGTTGCGGAGCAGGGGCTCTAGGTGTGCGGGCTTCAGTAGTTGTGGCGCATGGGTCAGTAGTTGTGGCTCACGGGCTTAGTTGCTCCGCAGCATGTGGGAACTTCCCGGACCAGGGCTGGAACCCGTGTCCCCTGCATTGGCAGGCAGATTCTTAACCACTGCGCCACCAGGGAAGCCCTACTTTATATTCTTATTAAGGTAATAGTTTCATAAGTCAGTGGCTTTCAAACTTTTGAGCATAGTTACAAATATATTTTATCTGTAGACCCCTGTATATACATATATACATGAAACAGATTCATTGCAGTTACATATATTTACACTGTTTTTTAATTTAAATCATAGCTGTGACCCATGAAATTTGATTCCACAACCAACCTCTCCACACTCAGTTTGAAAACATGGCCATGGTATTAAATGTTGTCCATGGAAGGGTAACAGAATGATTACTAAGATGGAGTAGGACACTGATTCCCCTTTTCCTCTTACAATAATTTATCCTCCTGGTCTTTGAGGAAGTTTTATTATTAGTTAAAAATATTTTTCTACCTAGAGTCTGTCATACAGAGTGAAGTAAGTCAGAAAGAGAAAAACAAATACCGTATGCTAACACATATATATAGAATCTTAAAAAAAAATGGTACTGATGAACCTAGTGGCAGGGCAGGAATAAAGACGTAGACATAGAGAATGGGCTTGAGGACATGGCGAGGAGGGGGAAGCTGGGGCGAAGTGATAGTGACATCGACATATACACACTACCAAATGTAAAATAGATAGCTAGTGGGAAGCAGCCACGTAGCACAGGGAGATCAGCTCGTCCACCTAGAGCAGTGGGATAGGGAGGGTGGGAGGGAGACACAAGAGGGAGGAGATATGGGGATATATATATACATATAGCTGATTCACTTTGTTATACAGCAGAAACTAACACAACATTGTAAAGCAATTATACTCCAATAAAGATGTTAAAAAAAATTAAAAAAATTTTTTTCTGCTTTTGCCAATCCACTACCCACAATTACCAGTCTTTTTTTTTTCCCCTTTTTCTTTTGGTGCCTGCAGTTTCCATTCATCATTACACAATTAAGTGCCTCCCTATGTTATTAAAAACATTTAATGCTTGTATTTTATATGCTTAAGAAGGAAAGGCAAGGAAGAAGAAAAACCCAGAAGTGAAATTAATGTTCTTATTAAACTCCATGAAGGTAGACATATCAGATTTCACAGCTTATGTGATATAAACAGCTTTAAAGTAATTGGCTGGATCATCCTCACATTGAAATAATGAATTAGAGATATAGAAAGGATCCCAAACTCTGGTAAATTATTAGTTGAAAGTAAGATCATGTTACTTAAATGAAGTAAATTAAATGAAGTTCAGCCAAGATAAATGGCTAACATTTGTTGACCTATTAATCCTCCCCTGAATTCTCTAAGGTAGGAAATAGTGTTACTCCCTTTTACATATGCAAAAACTGAATTTAGAGAGGTTTAGTACTGCTTGAGGATACAAAGTTGGTAAAAAACTTTTAAGATGCTCGAGGTTTAGTTATTCCTAATAAAAGGAAGGAAATTTGTTCTCTCAGTTATGGAAACAAGTGAAAGTATAATGGGGCAAAATGATGGCTTCTTATACAAGTTAGAAAATTTTATTGTTAATACAAATAGTGGTCTCATCTCCTAAGTTATATTGTTTTATGCAGCTCTAGATTAAAACACAAAAATAACCTCTGTCTTCCTGTCACCTTGAAAAAGTGGTTGTTGAGCACCTCCATATAAGCTAAGGCCAGATGCTCAAAGTGCCTTGCAGTTAAGTAGTCAGGAAGCAACACTTGGGTACGAAATACTATGCTAGAATAGAAAGCTATTTATTTATTTATTTATAATTGAAGTATAGTTGAGTTGAAAGCTACTTTTTGCAGAGTTTGATATAGTGGGGAATGTGTCCTTCCTTTGTGGATTAGCCCAGACCCAAATTTGTCCCACTCTAGGTAAAAAAGGCTTTCCTCTTCCTTTGTGGTTTGTATTTGCTAAAAGTTGTTGGTTTGTGGTAGCCAAGCTAACAAGACTTCAGGAAGAAAACCATTTAGGCGTTGGAACCAGATGTCCTGGTGTTGGCTCTTCCTATATCCCTGCCCAAGTTTAGGTGTATCTGCAGCCCTAGAAACTTAATCTCAAGATTTCTTTCCAACAAAGAATTCTGTACCTTTTTGGGGACATAAAGACATTTTAGAGAATCTGAGAACCAAGACTCATTCTCCAGAAAAACAGAACTATACAAAACATTTGTATCGAATAATGTCAGGGGTTCTACCTGACTACTTGAAGCCAGTCCTTAGGTTCTAAGCACCTCTGCTTTAGAGGATTGGTGTTAGAATTGTATTGTGTTCAGTACTGTTTGACTCAATGAGTGCCTAAAATTAGCATGTACATGATGAAATCATTTGGTAGTGTGATTTTATTTTTATATGCAGGAATCTGAGTATAGCAAGTTTAGATTTAAGGGTTCTTGATGTTTAGCCCAGGCAGATTAAACCACAGTTATTTCTAAGTCTAAATGAGAAACAAGGTTATTTGACCCCTGTTTTATTAGAAACTGATAATTGTAGAGATTTGTGTTCTATACCAGTGCTTTGCAAACTGGGTCTGGACCTGTAAGGGAGTTTTGAAATCCATTTAATGCATCTGACTAGCATCAAAACAAATGAAAATAGACCAGAGCAGAAAAAAATATAATTATGTATCACATAATATAAGGTCAAGTATTTAATGAAACTTTTGCTTAAGTGTATTTATGTGCATGCATGTATACATGCATAAACATTTTATTGGATTGTACTGTGAAAATATTTCTTAATGTATGATGTGATTTTAAAAAGCTAGAAAGCTATAGCTCTATACCTGTCTGCTTTTGAGGTTATTTGAGTATCTGAATTTCTAGTATTTTTGTGGTTTTTTTCTTGGGAGGGTGGCCGGGTTGGATGAAGGCCATAAGAGTTAGGGTAGAACAGTAGAGAAGCAAATGCCTTTGAATCTTTATAGTGTTTAAACAATAAAGTTGAGATGGGATTTTTACTGATTCAATATTTTGGGGTAGTTAGGGCTGAATTTGTTTTGTGAAGCTTTTGAAAGCCATTATAACCAGAGGAAGATATGTATGTTACAAATTTATAGTTGCATTTACTAGACATGTTGTCTATAGTTGAGTGAACGTTATATCAAATGATATTATTAAGCTACCTGATAGAACATCCTTACTGATTGAAGACTGGAAAGATCTATTTTAAATAACATCAGCTATTATGGCATTGCTTAGAGCAACTATTGAGTATTTCTTTTTGAGTGTAGACCTAAAATGTAAGCCCCCCAAAAATGGAGGGCTTTGGGACCCAGGGAGGTTGTCTGTAGGTTTTTGGTTTTGTTTTTTAAAGCGAAATAGTTTTCAGGAAAGGTCATATAAATAAACATTAGGTGGTGTTTCAAGAAACTGAATTATAGACACTAACTTAATGGCTTCTTTTTTCCTTTCATTTCTTTCAAAGGTTTGGGCCCCATGGGATCCCTGTGACAGTATTTCCCAAAAGGGAATATAAGGATAAACCTGAAGCCATGCAGCTCCAAAATAATACATTCCAAGAAGGGACAGATGTCAAGCGTGAAGTGAATGGTGCTGTTCCTGAAGACCCTTCTCCTGTCCCGCCTCCTGAGCTGAGCTTGGCTGAAAGCCTGTGGACTTCCAAACCACCACCTCTCTTCCATGAAGGAGCACCTTATCCTCCCCCTTTGTTTATCAGGGACACATATAACCAATCAATACCTCAGCCACCTCCTCGGAAAATTAAGCGACCCAAACGAAAAATGTACAGGGAAGAACCTACTTCAATAATGAATGCTATTAAACTACGACCCAGGCAAGTCTTGTGTGACAAGTGTAAAAACAGTGTTGTTGCTGAAAAAAAAGAAATTAGAAAAGGTAGTAGTGCAAGTGACTCTTCTAAATATGAAGATAAAAAACGGAGAAATGAAAGTGTAACTACTGTGAACAAAAAACTGAAAACTGACCATAAGGTGGATGGGAAAAACCAAAATGAAAGCCAGAAAAGAAATGCTGTGGTTAAGGTTTCAAATATTGCTCACAGCAGAGGCAGAGTAGTCAAAGTTTCTGCTCAGGCAAATACATCAAAAGCTCAGTTAAGTACTAAAAAAGTGCTCCAGAATAAGAACATGGATCATGCAAAAGCTCGGGAAGTGCTGAAAATTGCCAAAGAAAAGGCACAGAAGAAGCAAAGTGAAACCTCTACGTCCAAAAATGCACATTCAAAAGTCCATTTCACACGTCGATACCAGAATCCTAGCTCAGGTTCCCTTCCACCCCGGGTTCGTTTAAAACCACAGAGGTACAGGAATGAAGAAAATGACTCTTCTCTGAAGACAGGACTGGAGAAAATGCGGAGCGGCAAGATGGCACCAAAGCCCCAGTCCCGCTGCACCTCTACCCGCTCAGCAGGTGAGGCCCCTTCAGAAAATCAGAGTCCCTCCAAAGGCCCTGAAGAGGCCAGCAGTGAGGTTCAGGACACAACTGAAGTGCTTGTGCCTGGTGAGCAGGATGAACCACAGACGCTGGGCAAAAAGGGCAGCAGAAGCAATGTCTCTGTTTACATGACCTTAAATCAAAAGAAATCTGACTCTTCCAGTGCTTCAGTGTGTAGCATTGATAGCACAGATGATTTGAAATCCTCCAACTCTGAGTGTAGTTCTTCTGAAAGCTTTGATTTTCCTCCAGGCTGTATGCATGCACCTTCCACATCCTCTACTTCCTCCTCTTCAAAGGAAGAGAAAAAGCTCAGTAATTCCTTGAAAATGAAAGTCTTTTCCAAAAACGTCTCTAAGTGCGTCACACCAGATGGCAGGACCATATGTGTAGGGGACATTGTTTGGGCCAAGATATATGGCTTCCCCTGGTGGCCAGCCCGTATTCTTACTATAACTGTGAGCCGGAAAGATAACGGCCTTTTAGTCCGACAGGAGGCCCGTATTTCATGGTTCGGGTCTCCAACAACATCTTTCCTGGCTCTTTCGCAACTCTCCCCCTTTTTAGAAAACTTCCAGTCACGCTTTAATAAGAAGAGAAAGGGCCTGTATCGCAAGGCTATCACAGAGGCAGCTAAGGCTGCCAAACAGCTGACCCCTGAAGTGCGGGCTCTGTTGACACAGTTTGAAACGTGAACATGGACAGTAAGGTAGGCAAGAACCTTTGGAAGGCGCCACAGATTTTCTAGTCTAGTTAGGGATAACTTCTGCGAGGTAGCTTGGCCAAATTGGAGAGAGAACTTGCATTCAGTTGGCTGCTTTTTTATACTTAACCTTACGGCCATTTTTAGACTGAGAAGCTTAAACTGAACAAGCAATCAAATTTTGTCTTAAGGAAGTGAGATTTTAGTATTTTTCAGTTTTGAAGTCTAAAACCACCCCAAGGCATAGGAGCCATAGCCTCAACTGAAAATGAATTTTTGCAGGGACTGTTAATTGCCATTTGTACCTAGTACTGTGTGTATGTGTATATGTATATACACACATGTAAATATATGTGTGTGTGTATGCATAGATACATACATGTATCAAATATAGCCTGTCACTATGTGACACAGGTTGCATATCTGGGATCATAGTAAGGGCTGGTGAGCTAGGGGGAATAGTGAGGATATGTAATGACTACTTGTTTTTTAATTAATGAACACTTAGCCTTTCTATGTGCGTAATGGCACAGGAGTTTGATACTTAGATGTTTGACAAACTGAGATGCTTGCTGTTGAATTGCACACTGGGGAAATAGCCCAGTATTTGGGATTAAGACTGTCAAGGCTGGCTAGGTCTGAATCATCGCTCGCTCTCTTGTCCAGTGGGGACTTAACAAAAACTTTCAGACTTCTGGTTTGGGAGGTTAGATAGGTTTGTCTTTGGATATGTAAACAGTTGATTGCTAAATTTGGTCAGATTTCTCCTGACTGGCTCTTCCTAAATTCTTAGGATACGTCCTGGTAAATTACACTTTGTGAATTAATTGTCATATATGTAATTGTTGCATTTTGGATGTACCTAGTTTGATAATTTTTAAAAAATATTTCCATTTAAGGTATCTGTTTGCAGGTCAGAAAATGAGAAAATGTAATTGTGTAATGCTCTGAAATGTAAAAAAAACAAGCTGTAAATAAAATCGACTAAATCCAAATTATTTGTGTGTGTTTCTCAAAAAGCTTTGAAAAATTTCAAGATGGTAGAAAATTATTCTTTGTAATAGTGTATAGAGGAGATGAAAAAAATCACTTATTTTCCTATTTGCCCTATCAGGGAATATATAATCTAAGCATGATAAAATTCAAATAAGTGACTAATCAATATATTCTTAAAATGAGGTTTTGTAGTATAGAGGTCTGATATGCTTCTAGACTTGAGACCCTCCTCCAGCCAATTTCTCATAAGTGTATGGATTTTAATTATTTCATTTTTAGCTTTAGTATTTCATCACATGCTTCTTTTTCTTTTTTTACATTTGTGTAATTAAAATCAATCTCTTTTCTGCTTGATCTTCTGCCTCAGGTATCATTGTTTTTGGGGCTTGTAACTTAGCTCACTATTTTTCTACATGGTCCATCTGTCCCTAAGATTTGATTTCTTATTTTCCATTTTTAGCTTTGTATTGTTAGTGAAAAATCTGATTGATTGCCTGTGGAGGCAAGTCTGTCCCAAGATTTTTAAAGTTGCTTTCATATTTTAGGCGTCCAACTTAGCTTTTAAATGTGATACAATGTCAGTTTGACACTTTTGGAAACTTGGAACTTTTAAAGAGAGCAACTTTTTGTGGATTTCTAAGTAATGCAGTTTGAAATATCTTAGTTACTATGGACTTAATTATGAAAAGATTAATGGAGATTGAAAATCAGTAGTCTTCGGTCAGCTTCCTTAAGGTAACGTACCGATTTCTGCAAAAGCAAGTGGAATTTCTTCTGGGGAACTCAGTCAATGCTTTTTGATTATAATAAACACACAATTAAAAAAAATGTTTCACTTGAATAGAACATATTCTTTCCTGCAAACAGAAATAATTATAGTATTTTAAAAATTCTTTGATTATAACAGGTTGAAAGAAGTTTATAGTGTGATTGAGGGGTTTTAAGGAAGTATCTTAAAAGATTTTCAGGGTATCTGTTTCAGATTAGTGAATTTGTTCATTCAGATATTTTTGAAAGTTTGAAATCTAAGGTTCAGGAAGATTTAAACCAGGCAAAGCAAAGAGCCACCTAAGTTATGTAATTCTAAGGCTTTGGGTAATGATCCAGGTGAGTTTTATCCTAACATAGAAATGGTTTTGACAGTGGATACTGCTGATGTAGTTAAGTGCTTGGGCAAATGTGCTCTTGTGGGATAAACTAAATTTGATTTGTTTCAGAAGCCATGGAGAAAAAGAAGAAAGAAAAAGATAAAATCATGATTGTTGAGTATAAAAGTAACACTTAGTTTGATATAGTCCATACCTTTGAAGAAAAGGTTGAAGCATAATCACAAATGTGCATGATCTCTTATTATTATGCCAAATAATCCCTCTGTTTTAAACCAGCAGTCTGGCATATTTCATCAGAAGTTTCAATAGGGAAACAAGTTTGAAAGAATTTCTGTAATCTTTAAGATGTACTGTGTGTTCTAAACACTGAACCAATAGCTGCATACTAAACAGTGTTTTCAAACAGAAATTTCTTAAGCAGCTAAGATATATTTGTCCAGTATCCACTGTAGATGGAGATAGAGTTGAATTGGGTAATTGTAGCCATTTTTCTCTTACATTTCTCTTTAACAACAACAAAAAAGGAGACACTGAACTCTTTATATGGAGACAACCAAATGGGTATTTGTTTTCCCCCTTGCAGAGAGAAAACTAGGCTTAGGCCAGATCTCTAGTGGTCTAAGAAAAGTGGTTAGAATAGGATTAGCAAGGGGGAGAAACGACGGGACGTAAAAGCTGTGAAAGCTAAAGATGTCTTTATTTCTAGAAATCTTTGGAAATGTAAAGCATCAGAGTGTTTTTCTCATTCAGTTTTCTAGAATTTATAGACCAGAAAAGGTCTGGTCTGTAAGTTTGGAAGGGACTCTTTATAGATGTGGAACCAGAGACCTGAGATATCAGTGAGACCAAGAAAGTAGAATTCACTAGTCTGAAGCCTATTTACAGGACTAGATGGTGTGTCCCTACTTGGTTTTCATGGGGAAAATCTATAAATAATAATTTTAGATTGCTACTAAGTAGAAAAGACAACAGACAGGAATATAGATATGAAGATGGACTGTAGGCAAAGGACATGGAACTTACTAAAATCAGCTAAATGAATATCTTCATTAGCGGGTCTGAATTTCTAATTTAAAAATAGTGTTGCACCCCTGTTTGAGCAGGTTGTACTTACTATTGGTTATGTTGAAGATACACATTTACATTCTTTTATATACATACACATTCTTTAATATAAAATAACTGAATTGAGAATTGGAAATACCTTAAGAAACCTATAATTTGGATCTAAAATTAGATTTTTCCTTTTAAGTTGTGAATTTTTCTATAGCTTGTGCTGCACTGGTTCACATTTGGTAGTATTCATAGCAGAGAAGAGATTGGCAAATGTCTAGAAAAGTTGATAATGTTTAAATTCAGGACAATGTTTTGATCTGTATCCGGTGATGGCCTCCAATAGGGAATTTGCCAGAGAGAATTCTGAAGACCCTGTTTCTAAGTTGGGACAAATTTAGTGTTTGCTTTGGAATTGTATTAACATGGTTGCTATTAAAACAATTAAAATGCCTGATAGAGGGAATTCAGAAATAGAACAGAAGGCTGGTGCTGTGCCAATAGCCAGGAGAAATAAAACAGCTAAGCTGCCTTAATTACCTTTACCTGGTTCTGACTTAGTTACTAGGCTCTTAATATTCTGTATTTACAGTTTGTGTACATTTACTGTACTCCATTTAACAAAGAGTGAATAGAAATAAAAAAATGAAAGCTTCAGTAATTAAAGTCATATAGGTGATCTGTATATTTTTAGTTTTCCAGGATATCTTGGTGTTTTTACCGTGGACAGTTGATTCTGAGATCAGAGGAGAAAAGCTCAACTCTTTTTTGTTTATTCTTTACTCAAGTAAGAGACTTAACCTTTATAGACTCAAACAGCGTTTTTTTCTGGTTTACTTTCTTTGGGACTTTAGGTGGAAATCATTTTTTCCTTCATATTAATAGAGCATTGTAATTTGCTGGGTTTTGTTTTTTTTTGGTATTTAAAATATTATTAAATATACCTAACATACAGTTTACCATTTTTACCATTTTTTCAAGTACAGTTCTGTGGCACTAAGTACATCCATGTTGTGTAGTCACCACTACCATCCATCTGTAACTTGTTTTTTGATACAAATCTTTTAAGTTTGGATGGTATTGTTCTGGCAGCCTGGCTTCCAGCGTTCCTTCCTAATCAACCTGCAGTGCTGCACGGGGCTAACGGTGCCCCCATTTTTAAGAACTATAACTACCTCTTGGTAAAATTTTTAGGTCAATTAGTATGACTGCATTTACCTATTAAATACTCTTTAAGAGTAGGTTTTAGGTTAAAACCATCACCTCCTAATGACAAAACCAATTTTGCGTATATGGAAACCATTTAAATGATTTTAGTAATGGAGTTAATTAAATTAGTTTCCAAAACTTTAACTATTTACATACCATCACACTCTTTACCATATTTTCATATGTGTACCGTTTTTCCACTTTTTATGTCAGTACTACCAATGGAAAACAAATATGCCTTGACATGTAGATAATTCTATTAAAATTCTAAGATCATCTTGTATACTACACATTGGTAGGAAATACTGAATTTTATATCATGCCTTAAAGTCCATCTTGGATAGAGTCAAATTTACTGTATCTAATTAATCTCTGAAAAAACTAATTGCCAATCTTGAATTTTTTCTTATAGATTCCTATGTTATGCTAGCATAAATTAAAGATTGGTTGTGGGGATATGTAAAGGAAATGAAGAAAATAGACTCAAAAGTTACCAGGATTTATCATAATAGTGAATTTCTGGTCAAATTCTCATTTTTAACTGAATAAATTACATGGCTGTAGTATATGGTCTAACCTGTGGGCCTTCTTCTGTTAGACACTTTGGTTTGTAAAACAATTTCATAAAACTTTGATGTTGAAAACTGGCCAGTTCTAAAATTACTTGTCTTAAAAGTTGGTTTAAAAGTGCATGAAATATTTCTTCTTTAAATTCCTGATATTTGTAAGATCTCGTTAAAAATAGGCTGAAAACACAGCCATTATTTAAATATGGAATTTTCCTTGTATCATAAGAATGTGACAGTTAACCTTTTGTTGCCTTAGAAGTCTTAGTGCCAGAAACCTCCTTATAATTTTTTCTATCCAGTGTGGGTATCTAGAAGGAATACCAGATACCCCATAGCCAAAGTGTTATGGCTATGTTATAATCACACTTTTTCCTTTTCATGTAAACTAAAAAACTTGTAATTATAACACATATCAAGTTGTAGCAAGAGCTTGTTTTTTGTTTTTTAAATATTTAAGATAATTTTGTAACCCTCAGTATCCCTCACTTAGTTCTCTGCAGCACAAAGATTCACTTAAAAGCTACTGAAAAGTCCTGGAAGGAATACATTTTTCCCCCCAGGTAAAGTATAATAGGTTTTTTTTTGGCTTGCCTGGGGAGACACTTTTAAATACAACTGTGAGAGGATCATCCTGTTCAGTGTAAATGATAGAAATAGAAGCTTATGAGAATGTAACTTGCCAGTGATGCAGGTGAGTTGGAGCGTCCGTTAACATTTTTGCACCAATAGTGCTCGGTATCAGTCTTTTTATTGAGCGAAGGATCATTTTTTTTTTCACTTTTCAGGCACATGGTTGAAAGTACAGGCTCTTGAGCCAGATTTCCTAGGCAAAGCCTGACTTGGATCTGCCACTTACAAGCTGTGTGAGCCTAGGCAGGTTACCTCAGTGTCATGATCTGTGAGATGGGGGAGAGAAATAGTACCTCTTCAAAAGGTAATTGTGAGAATTTAAATGTTTAAAGCAATAAAGTGCCTGGCACAAGACTTACGTAAATACTTGCTGTCATTACCACAACTAGCACTTTCTGTATGTGGCATAGAAATTTCATTCTGGTAGCTTTTGATAGTATCTTTCTTCAACATACATGCAGTATAAATTTAAAAAGTGTTACAGCGACGTTATTCTTATCTGAAAATTCCAATAATCAGAGTATGATCATCCACAGATATCTAGAAGTAGGCATGGTCTGACTAGTCCCAACAGGCATTTGTGGAGGGCAACTGGGTTGGAGGTCATGGGGAATATGGTGAGGGGAGAAGTCCACTAACATTTCAACTCTTGAATGAGGAAAAGTAATTATGATTCCGACACTTACGTACTAATGATCAGTAACCATCTCAGAAGCCCAGCACACCCCAGATCCTTTCAAAGGCATGAAAAGTATCTGAGCTGGTGGGGCTCAGTGGGGTAGAGGTCCTCTTAGGAGGACTTTCCAAAGGCATTAGAACCACAAAGCTGTACTTGTCAGCTTTTAAGTAGTGTAAATTAGCTTTTTTGTACAGATACTGTGTTTTCCTGGAACCCTGATGTTTTATTATTTTAATATCTTGCCAAATGGTGAAAAAGTGGACATTAATTTGAACATCCCCTTTTATTGCCACTGGTATGATTAAGTAGATGGTTTCCCATTTGTAAGAGGGAAATACCTCACATTCCAAGGCCTTGATCTGTGTGCGGCATGGCCATATTTTCCAGAGGGTAGTCATTTCTACCCACGGCTCATGTTTGAGATGCTGTTGATTACAAACCTATGATTTCCCCTCACCGTTTAGTTTTTAGTAGGGAATCCGGCTGGGAGTGGCACATCTTGGTGTTTGTCCTGGTATGCTGGGAAGAACTATGTGCAGTTTGTCTAAAACCCTAACGAAATAACTGGTTTGAAAAATAGCATTAGGGCCGGAAAACCAGAATGTCTGTTGTAAAATGAGGCACTATGTATTCTTTTCCTGGTTGTTCATGTTGCATCATGCTACACTGTATTAAGAGAAAATTTATATTGAGTGTTCAGGAAGACAGTAATCTTAATTCTTCAGTTTTTAATTCTGGGCTTTGCCCTAAGAGTGTGACCTCTACTTCCTTCTTTCGTGCACTCTACAAAGGAGACTGAAAGTTCTTACCGTGTTCTGATTTGCCCCTTTATATCTCTGCTGCCCCCCAGGAGTAGTTGCCATTGTTGAATGTGAGCTTTCCCTTAGGACCAAACAAGTAATTCCCAGTGAAGTCACCGCCTTTCATGAGGGTCTCCGTCCATTTACTGCCCCGCTGCTGGGGCTTCCTGGCACTTCCTCATGGGTCCTGCAAGTGTGGTCAGTTTCTAAAGAAAAACCTTGAGACCCTAAAAAGCATTGAGGGGATACTCATCTTAAACATTAGCACAAAAGACTCACGGGCCAGGCTCTGTGGACTGGGGTCTTGCATGTTACTATTTTACACGGCATTTCTGGGCACTGGAGGGGTAAATGCACAGGAATAAGATCATTCTTTGATTTGACTCTCCTCTTGCCTAGAATTGAAAAGGAGATTCTTCAGAATGATTGTTGAAACCTAAGTTTTACCCACGGAGGGAGAGGTTCAAAAGATAAATTCTTTGTGCGTTCATATTTCTGTTTTTCTTGTGTGACTGCTGTTGGGTTGTAGCTAATAGTATATTTAAGTTTTCCCATCAACAAAAGGGTAAATAACCTCATTATTAAACCACATTTAAGAAAATTGTTCTCCTCTGAGTTAAAATTCAGAAGTAATCATGTTTCTTTATAGATCAGGTGTATAGTTTCTCCTTTTCAGTGTCAGAAAAGCCGGTTTTTTTTAAGGTTTTGATTATATGCTACTGCTTCTGATTCAGCATTAAAAAAATATTACAGGGACTGGACATTGTCTGAATCAGTGATCCCAGCATTGCCTACACTGATATGATAGATGAGTTTTTTCTTATTTATACTGTACTTAAAGTAGGGAAAGCAAGGAAACAAGCAAATAGGTTAATAAAAAATAAGGCTTAAAATAGTAATCCTTCATTTGCTTAGTATTTGAAGTCTCTGTTCTGAAAGCCTAAGAGAAAGCTTACCTTGTCAAACTTATTTCAAGCAGGTGTTACCTCACTAAGTTCAGGTGCTGAATAGTATGCACAGGTGCCATTGGCATTAAGGAGAAAGGGATTCAGGCAGTTTTGGTGATTCTTCAAAACGGTGTCTCTGAGCTCATTAATGATATGATACAGATAGGGATGACAACTTTGGCCCTTATTGAATACTGAGAAGGTCAGGACTACTCCATCACTAGGCTAGTGTTAGGCTAGTAAAAATTTTTTGTCAGGAGCATTAAATTGTGAGTTAGCATTGGAGGGCAACATCTTCATGAGCCTTAAGGCATTTTGCAGCTCAACTGTCTTGGGCTGGAGAGTGCCCTCTCCTGGACAAGACTGGTGTGTACACACCTCAAGTCTTTTCCTTTAGTACCAGAGCTTCACATTGTGTGAAGCCAGCAAGTTATCTAGAATAAATTCGTTATAAAAATTCACCTGAATTTTGGTCTTATTTTTAAATTTTTTTTTGGTAAAATGGATGAAAAAGAACTCAAATGCTCTATTTTTGTTAACTTGGTTTTTTCTACCATAGGTCTCAACAAATGGCAGCTATTACATCAGACAGTGACGAGTCCTGCTGCTCCCTTACAGTGTCTGACAGACCACTGTGGATTCAGACTGGGAGCATTGAAGTTAACAGTGAAACGGGCAGGTCTGTCTGTGTTAAGCCCTGCCACAAAGTGAAGAGGGCATCATGTCATCTCTTACCATTCCCAAAGTAGATTAGGCTAGATGTAAAAGAATGCACTAGTTCTTTTTCCTTTGTTTTCACTGACCTTGGTAGCTGGGTGTACCTCATGTTGGTGATAGTTTTCATGAGTGAAAATAGCTTTCAGTCAATATTACCTGCTGTATTTTAAAAAAAAGGTAGAGCCGGCCTCCTGAGAGCTTCCATAAATGCAGAGGAATTTCTCGTAGGGTGGTAGAAGTTGGGTGTCAGATTGCAGAATTATGTTAAGTAGCAACTGAGTCTCCATGGAAAGTCAGCTAGTGGATTTATCTTTTACTATCTCAGTCTTTGTCACTTTTATATTCATTACTTTAACTTCTCAGTCATTACTTAATATATAAGAATATATATATATATATCCGTATATGAACGTATGTATATTCTTAATTAAATCAACCTCAAAACCATTGTCATTTACATAAGGCAAGTCAAAACTTAGAGGGTGGCAAAAGATAATGCTGAGGTGTAGTTGTAATCTATTTCTTTAAGTACATTTATTAAAACCTCCTTAGATGATGCTCAAAATCCTTATTTGGGGCTCTTATATGGCAGGAAGGGTTTAGGGATTTTTGTTGTGCTGCTTTTGAACTTAGGATCTTTCTTTTGCTTTCTTGAATTAAGGCTATTTAACTCTGATGTTTGAAGCTAGTGAAGAGCTGTAATTGGGCTGTATCATTGTCTACGAGCTATAATTTGCAAACTGGGTCAGAATGGCACATTTTGGATCAGAGATTAAGGCTGCGGTATTTTGGACTCTTAGCTGTATACGAGTTGTAGCTACCTGGTGACCCCTTGAGGGAACAGCATTTTCAATTTTCTGCACCTCCCATAGGAGTAGCAGTAAGATCTGCTTCAATCCTTGGCTTTCCTGCCAACTGGAATAGGCCTCACTAAGGTTGAAGCCAAATATTGAGAGTCATAAGCAGAAGGAAATGGAGTTGTACATGGAACTGGCTGTTTACCTTTTCTTCTCTTTGTTTATAAAATGGTGATATTTACTTGCAAATTTCCATATGAGTCTAAATTTATTAGTATTATGATCATATTAGTTTAATATCTTATTTTTAGAAAATAAAAACTTTTCTTAGCTCAATGTCAAATTTTAAAACCATGTTAATGATTTTGTTGCTTTAGTAAGCAGGGACTGCTGTTGTTTTGATGTGTGCAGTATTTATGGCTAGAAGCAATTTTTCATTGCTTGAGAAGAAATGTGATAGAATGCCCTGTGAAATTTATTTTATAGGCCTTGATCCAATAAGTGAATGAAATATGGCAGCACTGGGAAGTTAACATAAGATCAAGAGTTCTATCATCAAAGAATGAGAAATACATCTACTTTGAAGTGTTTCATAGTCAAATATTGGGAAGGATGGGGGTGGTTTTTCTTTTTTCCTTTTTGCAATTTTGTTTTGTCTGTTATTATTCCACTGAAGATACCATATCTTTTTGGTTTAAAAATACATTTGACCAAAAGTAATCATTATTCTTTCCATGGATCACCTCTTTTGGAATTCAAACTCTTATTGGTACTTAGGCTCCCAGGTTTGAGAGGCATAACCAGGGATTGTAGAGCGTTTCAATAGGATTCTACTACTTCTTGATATCAAAGGGAGGTCGGTAATGTTGGGCATTCTGGTCATGCTACTTAGCAGTAATTTCTATAAGCCTTGCCCTTTATAAAGGTTCTGCTCAGAGTCCGGCCTTTTGTTGGAGGTATGGTGCAGAGTGCCTCTGCTGATAACTTGGTTTGCTGTTGTTGTAACAAGGGACACTGGTCAATGGAACCAGTGTACCTAAGTTCTCTTCTAGTAGCAAAATGGTGCTCTTGATGCCTTCTGACGTGCTGTGTGTGTCTGCCTCTGGGGAGGCACCCTCCACCCCCCTCTGTTGTGCTCTTGCACATATGTAGACAGTGTCATCTGCAGCTGATTTTTCCATAGTCTGGTTTTGTATATACATTTGCTTCTTAAGCCTGTGCTAGAGGAAGGCTGCTGGTGTTTCATAGTCCACAGCAGCGAAGCTGACTTGCAAACTTTCATATTGTTACTTGTGAAATGGCAGCATAAAGAACAAAGCTAAAATTCCCTTTATTATGCAAATATTCATAAATAAGTACTTAAAAAAACACACTCAAGTGCAGATTGACTACGTGAAGGTGAAAACCATTTTATTTATGTTGGAATTTGGCCAGATATACTTCAGAAAGAACATGAATGCTTCTGCTGGTTTACAGTGGCAGTAAGTTGTTTTCTCAAAAAATCTACACTGGTCAGGTTTAACTGATTTAAAGTAAAAAATCAGGTGTGATCCCACAGTCTATATAGGGCTTAACTTAAACAAGGACATCATTTTTCTCATATAATTACTTGTGCTTAACTACATTTTCTTCCTTTTCTTTACTATATTTCAGCACAAAGACATTAGCAGGCTGCTGGTTTCATGGACCTGTACCACAATGACAGAGAACACCAGAGCATCAGGACTGAATGAAATTGGAGACTCAGATTTTTAAAGCTGCACTAAGAAGTAAATATGCAGGCAGTGGTTAAAACCAACAGTCTATAAAGGGGCACTTGCAAATTGTGCTATATTAAACCGAAGAAAAGGTATTAGGGGAATATTTTATTACAAAACTATTGCAATAAATTATGCATGAGATGAGAAAAGTGATGTGAAATACGCAAAGAACTCTCTTGAATTTTATGTGTGAAGAATCACTGACAGTACCTTCTTTTGAACATGAAGTTCTTCTCAGTACAGTTTGGACACGCCTGAAAGGCATGAGATGATGACAGAAATGCTGAATTATTTTTCATATTAAAACTTTGTGCTTTCTCCAAGGTTTATGTTAATCAGCTCAGATATGAACAAAGGTATTTCTAAAATGGCTCTTCTAATGAAACAAACAGCAATAGTCACAAATGCCGAGGCCAATGTTTCCTTCAGGATGCCAGTGGAAACCACAGAAAAGATTATCTAATAAACAAACACATCCTACTAAAAGGATGGCAAAGTGTCCCCAACCCACTAAGAAAATTTGGATCTTTAGTAAAGCAGGGCTATATTATCTTAAATATACATTTGCTTGTTAGAACATATTAAGATGTATTTATTTGCCACCAGTATTTAATATTTTGTGCACATTTTCATAACTACATTCTTATCTTTCAAATTCTGACTCAAAGTGGATTAGGCTAGTGTTGATCTTGGAGTGAAAATGTACTACTCTAAGAGCCAGTTCTTAATTCTGCTGAGCTGGAAAGGCTTTTACTATTCTCCCTATCCTTACAGATTTCTGAACTAGTTCAGAAAAGGTGATAATACCTGAATTTTGATGTTGACCTCTCTCCACAGAGAGCCTCTCTTTCTAAGTGCAAGAGATCCTCACAGGTGTCAGATGGGACTTGACCCTGGGGAACAAGCAGCAGGAACAGACGCATAAAGATGGTGAACTTTTCATGCATAAAGTATGAATTCTTATTAATGGAGACTGTAATGTTTTTCTTGTCTATGAAAAATACATATTATGAAAAACCTTAATTTTTCTTTTTTAATGAATGGAGAAAACATTAATGAGAAAACCAGATGGACCTGTTTGTTAGTACTACATTTTTAAGGCATTTTATATTTGATGGTGCCGTACTTTTAATAATAAACCTGAAGTTTTTTAGTGGCAATACTGATTTATTTTTTAAGCCAGGAAGATAATCCATATTGATTACTTAATACAAAAAAAGGAAAAAAATAGAAAATTCATTTGAAGCAACATAACTTGAGCATTTGGCTTAAGCTTTGCATAATCTTACAGTATAGGTTTGGAATTACTTATTAACCCCACACTCAAGATTAACAAAAAGTTCTGGGTGAGTTTTAGAATATTTACTATACCTGACTAGGATTTGTTTTACAACTCAAGAAAAGGTAGGCAGTCTTGCTTCTAGCAAGTTAATGCAAATCCTAATTACACTGTAAGTAACTAAAAGTCTAGATTGCATTCTAAAATTGTCTTTATGGAAAATTATTGATCATGAAGTCATTATACATTTGATCAAGTCTGAAAAAGTCAGCTCAGGAACTGTAGCAGCAGGGAGTTCTAAAGATGATGCACACTTCAGTGGCGCCCTGCTCTCTGGCCCCAGAGCTTAGGCTCGGGTCCCTCTTGTTCTTTCAGGTATGTAACCCAGCAGTACCTTTCAGGCTCACTTCAAGAACCAGGTAACTCCCAGGTCATAGCAGATTTTGTGTAATCAAAAATTCTAATTGCAGAGTGATGGAAATGACCAAGAAGTAATATAAAGGCAAAAGAACTGGGAGAGATCAGGTTTTAAGTAAGTATCTAAATATTTTTTAAGACAATTCTCAGCGGTGTTTGTTATAAACCAGATTTTCACTTTTTTAAAAATGAAACTTGGTGGTATTTAAAATCTAGACATACCATGTTGCTATTTCACTTTCACTGCTTTAGTTGCTTAATATTTAAGCTTTGCTTCATGCTTCCTTTGTCTGTGTTTCAAATCTTCACAAGCCTATTTCATTTTGTGGACTTGAATGACAAAAATTGTTTCTCATCTAAACTATGCTGAGACCTAAATGTTAAAGAATGTTGTGTAACATTTATCCAATAAAGTCTTGATTTTTTAAAAAATTTAGTTACTTAAAAACTATTCATTTACTTTTTAGGAGTTAGGTTTTAAAGGTTATTCTTTAAACTGTTGAAATTCAGCCACTTGTCCTTTAGGGAGCTGTTTTAACTAGCACTGCTTCCTTAGGAGAACAACCTGTAGTTTTAATCACTGGGAGATTCAATGGGATGTCTTTATGACCAAGTATAGAGGAAAGGAGAATAGTTTAATTATGAACCTGTGCACCAACATTACTGTTTTCTTTTCTGATGGAAACGAATAACCTATCATTCAGAGTTGGATGTAATTAAACATTTACTGCTGGGCTTGTCCTAATTTTAATTAGTCTTGCCCTTATGGATAAATGGTTGCTTCTTTAAAAGCCCAGTACATCCAACGTTAGGTCAAGTGTTTGACCAGAAACACTCAGTTGTCAGGAAAAATTAGCCTCTTGATACCTACCAGACAGTTGAGATTTTTTAGGGCTAACCCAGAAACTTCAGTCAGTGTACGTTTTTGGTTTTTTTTTTCTTTCCCCATTTGAGTAAAGCAGTCCTTTAGAAGGCTGCCTGTTATTCCAGAGTATCATAGAGTCTTTTATCACAAACACTCTCCCATTTCAGTTTATCTAAACGAGTGTAAGAAGGAGGCCACTGGAATCTGGCTCCGTTAATATCTTTTTTTTCCCTCAAGTTTCCCACAAATGAAAATGGAACGAGAGAACCAGGGAAGGTAAACATGTCATGTGCGTATTATCTGGGAAGGCCTTAGAAGAGACCCCCTGCAATACCATTCCTAATCATCTTGTATACATGTCAGTATATTTATAGATACAACTCCTACAAGATAGAGGGAATGAGTAACAAAAGCCACAGATGCAACTTTGGGTGCTGTCTTCAGATAACAGCATAATAATTTAGATCCAGGCCCTCAAATCACGTAAGGCTGTACCAGTGTCTCCCTGCACACACTGGGTGTGTCACTGCACGTAAAAGTTAGTTAGCCGTTTTCTTGCTTTCATACCTGATGCTCTTTCAAGTAATGAGTCTTCCCTCAGAGCTCTGAATAGAGCATACTATGTGTTTTTTTAAGCATACTTTCCTCTAGTGATGAGCATCCTGCAGAATCTTTGCTTACTCACAAAGAAATTTCATGGCCTGACTCCTTTGCTTTGATGTCAAGAAGGCGATGACCCTGGGATGAAAGAGAATACAACTAAGGCATCCTGTGCCCGAGGAAGAAAGAGCTGGCCAAACCGAATGCTAGGTCACTGACCTGGAGAGTTAATACTTCTAGGGTTAGCCCTTTCTTCATTCCCTCCTGAAGCCCATTTGTAGAAGCAACCTTCTAACATAAAGGAGGGAAAGAGAGTGGGTGATACTAAGATGACACTTTTATTTGAATAACCTGCTTTATTTAGTCTAAGGTAGAGACATGGACTCTAATCTTAGTTCTATCAGTTACCTTCCCAACAGAAGAATCACTCAGTGGCCACACTGGCCAAAATGGGGTATGGAAAATAAGTGTCTCACTCAACTAGCTCTTCAGTTCCTACCCAGCCAAGGCCAAAAACATGGGCAACATCAGGGAACCTTCTTCCCTGAGTGAAATATTCTGTAATCTTATGTTTCTGAACTCTGCGCTCAGTGCCTGACTCCTTTGGACACTGAGCAGACCGGTCAAACCTGTGATCTAAAGGAGGTGAGTGAATTCCGAAATGGGAAGTGCCCTGAGGTGAAGGGGAGCCTGATGTGTCGCTGCCCTAGGAAGGCACAGCCAGGGGCTTCAGTGAGACACACAGCAACTTAACAGAAGACGGTGATGGGGGTGATTCACATGTTTAAACGCACCTTGCTTTAACGCCTGTAGAAAGGGAGCGGCTGGAAAAGCACAAGCTGAAGCTGTAACTCCTGGTCTGATGCCAACCAGCCAGTGGCAGAATCCAGTCAGTGTCACATAGCTCTAGGAAATTATCAGACCTTTTCTCCCAGTTAACTTCCTGAGGCAAAGTTGCAGACAGCGTATTCTCTTTTGGGGCAGTCAAACCGTCCCTACAAAACAGTCCAGTGTACTTGAGAACAAGTACCATAGCGTCCACCAAAGCCTATATCCTTTGAAATTTATCAATAAACACTTCCCACCTCACTTCAATCCCTTGCTTCCCCATCCCTGGCCTCCTTCTGTCTTCAGTTTGCTTGATGACTTACACGTTTGTGGATTTCCGACTTGCTGAGTTTGGAGAGTTGGAGGGCACCTGTGTGCTTGGCGGCACAAGGCAGCTGCCTGGTGTGAGTCGGGTGGGGTGTCTGATAGAGACATCAGCCTGGCAAAGCACCACACCAAGAACAATGAGGTTCCACTATCTGCAGATCTAGCTCCTCACCTTTGGAACTAAGGGCTTCCTTCCTAAGGAGCCTCTGGGTTGACTCCCTTCACATCTGTCATGATGCCTGATGGCTGAGGAGTCCCAGTGCCTGATAGGAGTTGCCATCTGGGTAGGCTGTATTTTTCAGCAAGCCGGAACTAGCAGCTGGGACTGAATCATGGCCAGATTATTAGCTGTGGGCTTCCTTGGCAGCGGGGCAGCAGGCTCTGCCATGCTTTAGCTAAGGGGAAAATGTGAGCTTACAAAGTTTCCCCTTGAATGAAAGGAAACGGTGTAGGGAGTCATATTTCTAGTCCGGCTGAATTCTGTGTGATGGAGCTTATTCCTAGCTTGTAGCCCTCAGAGGGTTGAGAAATTAGAAGAAAATGGAATATTCTTATCATAGAATATTTCAAACATTTGTAAAGGTAGACTACAACAAACCCCATATACCCATCCCTCCCTTCAACAATTACCAACTCTTAGCCAGGAAGATTGAAATTTTTGGTACTTTGAAACATGAGGACATCCTCACTAGTTTTCATAAACTAATTTTATCATTAGTTTCTTTGATTGCCCTTTGAAGGGTCTTAAGCAGTCACTCTGATGCTCTATGGTTTATTTTAGCCCCACCTCTTGGACTGGCTGGTAGCAAGTAGTCCATTTCTCATTTTCAGTAGTATTAATGGACTTGGTCTAGTGTGGGCTCAAGACTGCTCTCCAGACAACAGAAAGTGACTGGAAACCTCCCTTCTCTGCGTAGCTGTGCACCTCCCTGAAAGAACAGAATTTCCAGCCACTTCTGGAAGTATGTGGTGGAATGTCCACACACTTCCTTTTTTAAAGGTGATGGAAGGACTAAGCTTGTTACTACTGAAGTGCAGAGGGGGCAGGCTGAAAAGGGTCATAAAACATCTCACTGAAATTGCTTCCAGGAGATTTTACTAGGGTGTGGGGTGTGTATCGAGTACACAGTATACACCCACAAAAGTAGAAGAGGAAGAGTACAGCGTCTTAAGGAATAGTGGAGGGACGAGGCAGGGAGGTGAAAGGCAGGGTCAAAAGCGGAAGTGATCAGAGAGCAACACCGACAGAACAGTGGGCTGGTGGCGACCGCTGGGCTGCAGGCTCAGTCGCACCAAGGAGACTGAGCTCGGGCAGCCGCAGGCTTTCCCTTCACACAGCGGGAACGCACTGAGAGCCGAGAGGGAAAGGGCAGGCGCTTAATTAAGCTGCTCATTTCTCCTGTCCTGTCTCAGATGTGCACTCTGGTTTGGAGGGTTACTGGGCCCTTCCCTTTAAAGACCTTTCTCAAGAAGATTAAAGCAGCCATTAACTTGCACGGCTGTTCCCATCCTCCTTGGTCTCCTATCACACACAGCCTTCCCTTTTGACATTCCAAGTTTTGCTAAACCAGTTGTAAAAGACAATTTGGAGGTCTGCTTAGCTCTTGGGAACAGACAACCTTCCAAATACGCCTTCCAATCAGGTTCACATTTAACAGCCGCTGCCGGCTCCCCATTCCACGGCAGTCCAATCAGACCGGAACACGCCTCCATAAAGTCCCTGTGCCTGGTCTTCCTAAAGCAGTCTGGATTCTAGCCTGAGAGCTGTGTGAGATGTAACTCAGCGATACGCTTGGAAACCACCACAGAGACCTGAGGAGCACCAGAAATAATCACCAGGCCCGGCAACATTTCCTAAAGCAGTTCCCTACCTTCAACTACACAAAGTGTTGTAGGACTCAACAAACATTCACGCCTTTGACTGTACCTGAGTAACTCTGGAGGTCCAGTGTGTGAAGTCTTGTCAGTTTACTGAAGCTCACACGAGGCCCCGGGCTGCAATGTTCAGGTCATTAGCTAGCAGGCTTGGCCACTCCCAGCCTCCACATCTCGGCATGGTGTTAACATTCTCTAGGCCTATAAGCACAACAACTCAATAAGAGAGGGCGTTTGGGTGGGGGGTGGGGGGGCTGGGGGTGGGGACAAGGAGCTAAAGGGCAGGGGAACGAGAAACCAGCTGCAGTGCTTGTGATGGAAGGAAGACGCGTGTGGAAAGTAAGAGTTCGTAGAAAAAGAGGTGGGATTTTAAGACTGGGATTCAACCATACTTCCATGATGTGTGGAAAATGAACTAATCCACAGTATACCCTGCACAGAAAAACTAGCATTCAAGTGTGAATTTGTTGTAGTGACAGTGCCATTTCCTGGGCAAGCCTTCTGCAGAGGCTCCCAGGAACGGAAAAGCTGCTCATGTGAGAACTGGGAGACGGTGTGGAAACATATACGGAGAACACAAGATGACCTGGGAGCAGGAAGGGAGCCTGAAACTAGAGGAAAAGTTGGGGATTTCTGAAAGTCTCAAGACAAATCCTTGTAAATATACAAGATGCAAAAATGAAAATTTAAAAACCAGGAGGCAGGGCTTCCCTGGTGGCGCAGTGGTTAAGAATCCGCCTGCCAATGCAGGGGACACGGGTTCAAGCCCTGGTCCGGGAAGATCCCACATGCCACGGAGCAACTAAGCCCGTGCGCCACATCTACTGAGCCTGCGCTCTAGAGCCCGTGCTCCGCAACAAGCCACCACAGTGAAGAGTAGCACCCGCTCGCCGCAACTAGAGAAAGCCCGTGCAGCAACAAAGACCCAACGCAACCAAAAATTAAAAAAAAAAACAAAAACAAACAAAAAAACTGGAGGCATATGTTTACAGGCCAGGTTGAATGATCACCATCTGAGGACATTCTACGTGGCTGCACAAGATGCGCTCGACCAGCTTAAAGGGACTCTTTACGAATGTCTTTTTAAGTGTCAAAAAAACAGATACTAAATAAAGGCCACAGAATCTAGAGACGTTTGGATAGAATGGTTGTTCACTTTGAGACCACTTCTCGTGGAACATCCTTTAATACCAATTTACTAAATTTCTAGTAAAGCAGTAGCTGCTGGTGCTATTAAGAATATAAATATGGCCCTTACCTTCCGGAAGCTCTTGGTCTATTCATGGAGGCAGATAGGGAATAGATCATAGTATTTTTAAACATGTGTTTGAGCCTTCAAGGAAATTCTAGAAGGAGATCCAAAATTATTTTGATCCATTGCAATGTCACTGGCATAAGTATATATACGATGTCACAGTGTGATTACCTTAAAAGTAAATTCTGGTATACCTTTTTTTTTTTTGTGAGGGGAGGAAGGCATCACAGAATTTTAAATCATACATCTTAGCAACAGGCCACCTTCCTCCCTTGTACGTACACTCTTCCTACTTTTCAACCCTTTCAGGATTTTTCTGTAGGTTTGAACAAACATTTTCAAAAGGTTTGAATCTATCTTTTCTTCTAGATTTTGGAAGCAGAAAAGTAACAGTGATAGATAAACTCCTTGGCTTAAGCAAACTCACACCTACTTAGGTTTCCTTCCTTTCCTTTCCAGGTATATTACTTGGCCCAATCACTAGAAGCACTTAATATTGGCCTTGTTTGGCCTCCTTTAAGATTTCAGCAAGGAAGGGGGGAGGAGGAGGAAGGATGCCTAAGAAGCAAAACCTCTACCCGCTGCAGCAATGGTACTGTCTTAAGAAAGGCTGTTTCTAGGCAAACAGGTTTATTTCCTATTCCTTCGAGACTCAGATAGCCTTCAGGAATCTCAGCCCTGACCTTTGCTTAGCCTCAGCAACTGAGCTCAAAAGTCATAATCTGACAAAGTGGTTTTCAAGGTGGTCCAAGGCTCCCCAGGGGTTCCTGAGACCCTTTCATAAGAGGTTATTTGCATCATTCTGTCACAAGTACACAGGTATGCAGAATTTTCCAGGCTACATGACATGTGATATCGTGACAAAATGAGTACGTAAGCAGATGTGAGAATCCTTCTATATTCTATCAAGCCACACGTTAAAGAGATTTGCAAAAATGTAAAACGATGTCTCTCCTCTTACTAAAATGTGATTTTTAGATTTTTTCTAAAATACTTGTATTAACATAAAACGTATTTTGTTATTTTTAAAGGAATTAATATTTAAGAAATTTCTGTTTTAATTTCGAATACGGTAAATACGAAGAGATGTAATCCACATAAACCAAAGCGCTCTTTAAATTGTTTTGAGTGTGGAGGGGTCCTGAGATCCAGAGGTCTGAGAAGGGCTGCTCCTGCTGGGGCAGCAGTGTACAGCACAGGATGCACTCATCACCGCCGGGTGGGCCCCACGGCTTTCAGCTAAGCTTTCTGTACAACTTGTACGATTTCTCACACACACCTTTCGGGAAACATCAGATGCCAGATTTATCATAAAGACAGCAAAGCAAAATTAAAAACCACATTCTCCTTCTCCCTTTCCCCTTATAAAGTGTATGAGGAATTCCATTTCAACCCGGGAGAAAGGCTTAGCAAATCACAAAGTGTGGATACAGCGTATGATTCCACTGCCTACCAGTGCACGCTGAGGGGCTTTGAGGAACAGAGCAAAAGAACAGCACAATTCTTAACAATGGGAGCATGCCTACTGCATGTCACTTACAGAATTATACGTGTACTTCATTTCTAAGATGAAACCTGCATGTCACTGCCCTTGACACTCAAACCATAACAATTAAAAGCTTTTCACCAGCACTGATGACTAGAAAAAAAAAAAAAAAATCTACCTTTGAAACTTCTGGGTTCATGGAGTCTAAAAGAATATGGTTTTGTTCTGGGATTCACATACCACCATTCCTGAATGAAGCTATTTTAAGTTGAAATTACTAAGATTGATACTTGGTCAAAAACACTGATTTCATAATTATCTGCACAAACCTGGAGAGGCCCGGGACAGCTTGTAAGGTGGAGTTTCTGAATCCTAATACATGGTAGGATGGTCAGCTCTTCAAGATCATCTTCAAGGTGGCAACTAAGACTGGGCAGATTTGTGGAATCCAGTAACACTGCTCAAAACCAATACCGCTTTAGCTGTTGTTATGGGGACAAAATTCACAACCCAGCTCAGACTGTCACACAAAGCGTTTATTACCACAGAGGAAATTAGGAGATGTTGGAGCCCACGCGGGGCAGCCTGGGCGGTGTGTGTGACCGGGGCGAGGGGACAGCAGGTGGGAACCCCCTCGATCGTGGTTGGGCAGTCTCCGACCGGCAGGTTTGCTCGGCCCAGGAGACTCCAGCTGGGCTTGTTTTTGTGGAGCTCGGGGAGGTGAGCCTTGACAAGCAGGCTTTCTCCCGGACAAAACAAAGAACAGCCAGAACCAAGGCAACAGCTGCACAGACACCACCTTAAAATGGAAATCAAATTAGGCTCATTACATCAGGAACTGCGTTTCACCCTGATCATAAAACAAGGGGGAGAAGGGAGCACTGGCCTCTAGTAGATAGCCTGTCTTTGAGATAAGATGCTGTTAAACGTTAAACATTGGCGGGGCCTTTCCCCTTGCTAACACAAGCAGCATACAATTTCCAAGCCAGCTTTAAAAGCCATTGTTATCTTTGTTATCTGTTATTATTTGGATTTTGAACAAAATTGATGGAGTAGGAGCCAGTAGAGGAATCCTGTTTGATCTGGAAATTCTCTGTGGAGAGTCCAAAAGGCCGAAGAACCAAGTTTCCAAGATCTTTTAGTTTACCTGCAATGTAAAAGCAAAAAGTCCAGTAAATACAGGGAGTCAGCAGAAGCAGGAAAACCCCAACTGCCTCACTATCTGATTACAAAATAAAAAGAGAATCTGCAGTTAAAAAGAAACTCCTGCTTTTAAAATTATGAAACCCTCAGCCCCCAATGTACAGCAGAGCAATTACCTCACCGCCGTCCACCCTGAGCCGTGGCTTGCATAGAGGAGCACGAGGGAGCCCGGCTGCGACAGCAAAGCCTCCTGTCCAGACTGGCCAGAGCCCCCAGGGGACAGGCTCTGGGATGAGCAATGGGCTGCTCTTCCTGGGGCCTGAAGGCCAAGCCTGGCAGGGAGGGCCAAGGCCCCCCAAGTCTGTTCTCCATGAAACAGCAGAGCGACTTGCTGAATCTAATTCCACTCTGTGGGTTTCTACTGAACCTGGGTTCAAACTCAAGAGCCTCCTGCTTTTCCAAGTCTTAGCTTCCATACCGAACTCATCATTTCTCGGGAAACGGGAGATCTTGTTCTCTTGCACAGCACCATCACCTCGATAGCCCAGTCTCCCTCCCCAAGTTTCAGGCTTTCCTTGTTAATCACCAGGTGAGTTCATGTCATAAAGATGAAATGAAGACACACAGTATAACCATGGATTTTTATGCTGATTCTCCATACAAGACGGCCATGGAGTTTATACAGAAGTTGGAGTTTCCAGGACATCTGAGAGATTTACAGGGATATGTGGGCAACAGGATGGAATATCTGAAGCTAGGAGTGTTTTGGAAAATCTTGGCGAGGATGGGTGAATACGTATTTCAACCATTTCTAAACTGTTCTAATTTTTCTTGCAGGTCTGCTTCCAATGGAGATGAGGATGAGGGTAAAAGGGAAAGAAACCCCATATCATCAGAGGTACAGGTTCCTTCCCACCTTGCCCTTGTTAGCAGCTTTGTCCCTCTGAGGGCTCCCACCTTGAAATAAACCCCAGGTAGAGAACTTAAAGATGCATGGCCTTTAAATGTCAAGGCCTTTTCTAGCAACTCTTGGAAACTTTGGACTCAGTCTAAGATTTAGCCCCCCAGGAGCTCACCATATTCACGGTAAGTTCCCAAAACCCAGACTGACCACTCTCCAGGCAGGCTTCCCAAACTTCAACCTGGAACACATACGCTCAGTGCTGCTGATTAAGGAGCATCACTGGCACAGGCCTTGCCCCTGCGCACAGGTGGCAGCACAGAGAGGCCCAGAGCACTGCTGCAGGTAGATGGAAGCGTGAATAGGGGATCGCAACAAGCCAAGAAAACAGAGGGCCCCCCACCCCCACCTCAGAGAGCGTGAGTTAGCCAGAACTTGGGCAGTCTGTCTGTCTTGGGGCTGAAGAGAGAGGAGAGAGGACAGGGAGGAAGCAAACATTTAAAGAAGCCCAGTAAAATGTCACTGCTGGCACGATTCTTGGCTCTTCTGACACGGAGTGAGTAAAGTAAGAAGGAGCCTCAAGGGCCACTCACGTCACAGTCCCCAGGAAGAGCCTGTCCCAGGGCCACTGTGGACTGTCGACCAAGCCAGGGGCCACCACCTGGGTTGGAGGGATCACTGCAAGTCCACCTCGACTGCCAGAACAACAATTTGAAGCGCAAATGTACATATTACTTGGTATCTACTACAGGAGGCGCTGGGATCTAAAGAATACAAGTTATTCTTGGCTTCTGAGATGCTCACAGCCTAGTGGGCAGCCAGACACAAGACTGAGGTGAGCCCAGAGGAGCTCTCAGGCCCGTTCAGGGGTGTGAGGAAGGCGTTTCAGGAGAGACGAGGCTCTGAAGGACGGGGAGCAGTTACTGAAGGTGGTGAGGAGGCCACTGCACCCTGGAGATGGCGGCAAAGCAAGGGCACAAGCATTCAAACTGCAGATGGAGAGGGGGCAGGGGGCCTTGTGTAGGCCCGGACTTTGCCTAACTGGCTGGAGGACCTGCTGCCACAAGGAGCCACGGAGTGGCACCCATGAACACGTGCTTCTCCAGATGCAGGGAGCACAGTTCCCTCCATGCAGAGGTCGAGGGTCCCACGGCTGTTCACAGTCAGTGACCGAGTGGGACAGGGACAGAGCCGGGACCCCTGTGACAGTTACTCTGGCTCCCCAATGGCTTTGCTGAAACGTCCCCGGCACCACCCTGCAGTGCAGGACTTCTCCGACCCAACTCCTCCCTCCTCTCGGGGATGTGACGGGGCTCCCACTCACATCCAGCTCCTGCCCCTCTGCCTCACTTTCCCTTGCAGGTGTTTCCTCCAATAAATCTCTTGTCTTTCTTTTTTTTAAATTTATTTTATTTATTTTTGGCTGCGCTTGGTCTTCGTTGCTGTGCGTGGGCTTTCTTTAGTTGAGGCGAGCGGGGGCCACTCTTTGTTGCAGTGCACAGGCTTCTCATTGCAGTGGCTTGTCTCTGTTACAGAGCACGGGCTCTAGGAGCGCAAGCGCAGTAGTTGTGGCACACGGGCTTCGTTGCTCTGCGGCATGTGGGATCTTCCCGGACCAGGGCTCGAACCTGTGTCCCCTGCACTGGCAGGAGGATTCTTAACCACTGCACCACCAGGGAAGCCCTCTCTTGTGTTTCTAATCAAATCTTGCCTTCTGTTTCTCCTAGGACCCAACCTAACACATATGGCATCATTCTTTTTTCCTTTTATTCTCGTATCTCTGCCTTTGTAACATTCCACAACAGCTTGACTATTATCGCCAGAACAGTAGAACAGGAGATGGGAAGTCTGCTTGCTAAACAGACAACGTACATGAAGTCCCTGGAAGGTAGCAGACACGTAAAAAAGACACATGATTAAATAGTCTTCACATTAGAGAAGACCTGAGGTTAACCTGACTTGAATTAATTCAACCAACATGTACTAAGTACATATGTGTGGCGGGGATGCAAAGATACAGGACACTGTCTTTACACCAAAATAAGCTGGAAGATACGACACACACAGAAGCCAGTTCACATGTAGCTGAGATATAAAATGCTATGAGAGTCAATAAGAAGAAGATGCCCTCCAGCTTGGGCAGGGAGGAGGGAGATCTGGCAGAGCTTTGCGTGTGCGAGCCTGCGTTTCAATCACCATCAAAGGACAGGCAGGACTGCAACCACTTGAGACGGAGGGAGTGGGCAGTGCAGGCAAAAATGGTAGGACCAGACGTACGGAGACAGGCAGGCAGGGGGGGGCAGTGCGTCCAAAGGGCTGAAAGGGAGGTGGGAGGGCGCGGCGAAGGCCACTGATGGTTTGAGAACAGCTTTCAGGGTTAATAATGCTACGGGGCAAAGTGAAGAATAAGCCACAAGAGGAGAGCCTGGAGGTGGTTCTGACAGAAAGTTGGTGAGACATAACGGGAAAGAGGCCGTTTAATTCACTGAACAAACATCTGATGTCTACACTGTCGGGTGAAGAAGCTCTGAAATTAGGGGTATGGAAATAACAGACACAAACTATATATATAAAATAGATAAGCAACAAGGATATACCGGGAATTATACCCATTATCTTGTAATAGCCTCAAATGGTGTATAATCTGCAAAAGTACTGAATCGCTATGCTGTGCACCTGAAACTAACACAATATTGTAAATCAACTACACTTCAATTAAAAAAAGCTCTGAAATTAGCGTAGGGCCAATGGGAACATAAGGAAATAGAGCGCAACATTAAGGTACAACCAACAAGTTTTCGTGTCTACAAGATTCACCTTTTACTGTTTATGATGGTGGTAGAGACACACCTTCAGCAGAGATCATGCTCCTTCCTGGCTCTGCACACAATCACACACGCACGTATCTCCCTGCTGCTGTTCACAGTCAGGTTGGGCGCTCAGAGACAAGGGCAGCTTCGCTGAACCCAAGACAGGATCATCTGCCAAACTAGCCTATCTGCCACACTTTCCACTGGCTGCCAAATCCCACCCCTCCCCTTATCTGGGCAGTATTAGGTTCCTTTATTTCCACTTGTAGCAAATCTGACACCATGACTCAGCCTGAATGTGTCCACATGTCCCTAACTGTTAGGATCTCATCTGTAAGAGATCCCATGGCAAAGAGAAGAGTCCAACACTGCCTGTGCTCAGACAAGAACATTTATGACTAGAGATCAAGGCTTGGCACTGGATCCAGTTCTGATAAGTATTAATTTCTGTGTCTCCAAGCAACACTGTATTATAAAAACCCAACTGACTCATTACACATAATTTCTCTTCGGAGATACCGACTGTGCAGTAGTCAGTTTACCATCAGGAGAGCCTGGAAGGCCATTTGTTTTCACCTCCTTAAGATCACTGAGGTTGGGCCCAGTGGAGTAGATCCTTTAGGACTTTCTCCTATTAGGAGAACCAAATTGCATCCAAGTGAATCCTGACACTGCATTTCCTCTTATGAGGCAGAAAACTAAGCCATGAAGCTGTGACTCTTGCTTTCCTCTGAGCAAAAGGCAAATTAAGAGAGCACAAAATAGAGAAAATAAAATTCACACTCAATTCAAATGCTTATATATTAGTTAGCTCTTGGGTGAAAGTGGAAGTGGAAAGAAGCCTTACCAAGAACTACCAAAGAGGAGAAGCTACAGGAGCAGCAACTAGGTAATGAAGCAAAAAGCAGGGCATCGAAACCCCAAAAGTGACATTCCCTACTGAGGGGGTGACAGCAACATGAACTGGCTGAGAGATGCTCCAGTGGCCAGAGCACATGGCATGGCAAGTGTACAGTCTGTAATGAGTACTGGGCAGGGCAGCAGGAAGAGAAATGTGAAAAAAAGAGCCTGGATTTCCATACCCACATGTATGGTTTCAGCAGTTTTAAGGGACAGTAACAATTTCGAGGCTCTCTTGTGATATTTGTCAAGGGAGCTGATTCTAGGACCCTCTATCATTTGCAGAGAAGCACACAATGCGCAGGAGTAGCCAAAAAAGATCTGTTGCATCCGCACAATGACAATGAACAAGTTACTTCTGGCTCCAAATCTAGCTTTTGAACATGGAACATACAAGGTGGTATTCTTAATTCAGTTCACAACTACACACTCATTAGGATGCTAATGGCCAGGAGTGAACACCTGAGTAACCTCAGGAATCAGGAGACCAGCAACATGTTCCAAGAAGGTGGAAGGAGGGCATGGTACAAGTGGAAAACCTGGGCTGGATGCGGAACAAGGCCCATGTGTGCCGAGCAGCTGGGTGCCAGTGAAAGGAAGGTAGGGTTTCTGGGGCAGTGCCTCACCCACGTCTCTTGATCCTTCGGGGGAATCAAAGAGTTTTATGTCACAGTTCTAGGTTTTCCAGGTCAGGACAGCCTCTCGACTGAGGTAGGAAGAGCAGATCTCCCGGAATGGTTGGAACAGAAGCTAAATGCTCTGAGCCTCTTGGGGTGCTCTGTCCAGGACACCTTTCCCGCCTCACCACACCACTGACTAAACCCTTAAGTCATTTCCTGGCTGTAACAGCCGCCAGGCTATCTTCCCAGAAAAAGGACAAAAGGAAGCACTCCAGTTACTGACCCCTTTCCTCAAATCCAAAGTCAGCATGATTGTCCCCTCTCTGGCAAGGACTGTGGCACTATGAGTGATTGCCACCCTGGGTCTCCACTCCTGCTCTAAGGATGACATTTATAAATGACAGACTAAGAAGAGAGGAGCAAGTATGTTCTACCCATTCATAATTCCAATTAGAATTTTTTTTCCCAAGAAGGGGGGTACATAGCTCTTCTTTCTAACAAAAAGGAAGTCAAGTTACAGAGAGAAAAAGAAAAGCAAGTCAACATTATCAAACAAACTTGAAGACAATCTCATTTTGTTAAATAATCACATAACTTAGTAAATGACAGTGACAAATGGTGTTAAGCAGTTTTAAAAATCTTTAACTGCCAATCTTCCAGCAGAAGCCATCATTCCCAGAGAAACTAGCACTAAAAATCATGCAGTCCACTGCAAAAAGCTTGCTCAGAACTTCTAAGCAAGTGACGTTACTCTGTGCTTCTAGAGGGACCAGCCTCCAAAAATCTCAAAGCACATGAATCAAAGCTGGTTCATCTGTAACAAGGAAGGAAGAACATCAGAAAGCTCTTGTGGGGCTGAGAGTGATTTCTCCCTTTAAGGCTCTCCTACGGGAGGTGACACCCAGCACCAATATTTTATTCATGATCCTTATATTCATTAAGAATATAAAGGAAGGGGCTTCCCTGGTGGCGCAGTGGTTAAGAATCTGCCTGCCAATGCAGGGGACATGGGTTCAAGCCCTGGTCCGGGAAGATCCCACATGCCGTGGAGAAACTAAGCCCGTGCATCAGAACTACTGAGCCTGCGCTCCAGAGCCCGTGAGCCACAACTATTGAGCCCGTGCGCCTAGAGCCCATGTTCCACAAGAGAAGCCATCGCAATGAGAAGCCCACACACTGCAATGAAGAGCAGCCCCTGCTCATTGCAACTAGAGAAAACCTGCGTGCAGCAAGGAAGACCCAACACAGACAAAAGTAATAATGAAAAAAAAGAATATAAAAGAGTCCAGCCATTCAGACTACTGATGTGTAACAACAAACTGACATGTTATTTACCAAGCAACTTAAGTTGTTTACGAAGGGAACAACATAAGTAAAAGCCAAAGCCACAAGACAGGAAACATCAGCTCATTAGAATTTAGAGTGGCAAGGACAGATGGAAGTTTTGATTCCATCTGGAACTGACAATGGCAGTAAGATTCAATTTATACCTATTCCCTTTATTTTTCCATATTGGTTCAAAACAAATGGACCCAGAGACCAGTGCCTAAGTGTCTTTTCCAAATCCACTATGCTCATTCACCAAGTCATCTCTTTCAGCATGAAATCCAGCTCAGCTAAACGCAAACTCGTTCTTTCTTTCCTTTTTTTTTTTTTTTTTTTTTGCTAAAATAAAGCATCATTGTGAATAGGTAAGAAAATGTTCTTTTCCCTCTTCTTTGAAGAAAAAGTACCTCCAAAATAACTTTTCTGCTCAAACATGGTGTCAAATTTAATTAAACATGTAAATTAGGAAAAGAGCCAATTTTGGAAAAACTGAGGAAGGCTCCAGAAATCTCCCCAAGTCTGAAGCATCTCCCCTTGGAGTCTGAGTCTATCCAGCAGGGGCCGGAGGGCTTTGGATCGACTAGGTTAGTGGCTTCTTCTCAATCAACTTTGCTCTCAGAGTGATCTTTGGGGAAATTTGTCTCATTCTCTGGATACTGATGCCTAAAGGCCATAAATGGCCAGGCTCAATTTATTTTAAATGATTTTCCTTTAGTCCCATGTGACTGCAATTCACAATATAGATTTAGAAAATATTCATAAGGAAAAATATATAGGAGGTCCTGAACAGAGAACTATCAGACAGGTTATAAGCAGACTATGCTGGGCAGGTCTCTGTCCAGGAGCCTTTACTCCCCTTAGTCAAGCAGACTGTTCATGAGAGGAACTCTCTAATTCCAACTATAAACATGCTTTGGCAAATATAAGAAGTAACTAAAACATGGGTCAAATGAAACCATTTCCCCGACCCCCCAACCCACAGTCTTTCCCCCCTTCCTATTCCTACTAATTCTTGCCCTCTCATGTGTTCTCAAACACTAAAGGGACTCTGAAGGCCATTTTCAAAAGAAAAATCCCCTTGGTTTTGACATGGTATTGGCTTGTACTGATTGCATCCTAATGAACTTAAAACCTGAAGTTGGGACTTCCCTGGTGGGGCAGTGGTTAAGAATCCGCCTGCCAATGCAGGGGACATGGGTTCGAGCCCTGGTCCGGGAAGATCCCACATGCCACGGAGCAACTAAGCCCGTGCACCACAACTACTGAGCCCATGCTCCACAACTACTGAAGCCCGCGTGCCTAGAGCCTGTGCTCCACAACAAGAGAGGCCACTGCAACGAGAAGCCTGTGCACCACAACGAAGAGTAGCCCCCGCTCGCCACAACTAGGGAAAGCCCACACACAGCAGCGAAGACCCAATGCAGCCATTGGGTCTATAAATAAATAGATAGATAGACAGATAGATAAATAAAAAACACAAAAACCAAAAAACCTGAAGTTGTTTACTCAAATGAAGAAATTCAACTGTTTTTATGAAATTCATGATCTGAAACAGAGGTTGGTGGCAGCCCAGGTTGGGAGTTAATTATGTTTGCATTCTTGAAGGCAGGAAAATTTTCCAAAAAAAAACCCAAACAACACACACAAAATGGAAGTTTAGTTTTTGAAAAGCTGCTATCCACTCTAAACCAAACTGCTCCTTCTAGAGTTAAAAATGGCTAAGAACTCACTAGCCCCACGGTACTGGTGCCCACAACAAACGAAGGGCCCCAAAGCTATTTCTAACTGCTGTATTCTCCTCTAATGAATAAAAGTATTGATGGCCCCATCCCCAGCTTCCTAGCTATTTATGGTCAAGAGAAGGTAAGGAAAGCAGACTTACCTAACATATCTTCCTTTAGTCTTTCATTACGTTCCTCAATTTGCTTAGGTAACCTCTGAGGGAAAAAGCACCAAAACGTGGGTTGTGAAAATCTTTTGGATTTATTTTGAATTTGAGAAACATTAAAAACCTCATGTGAAAGTGAGACCAGGTTAAGTACATATACATGAGCCTATTAAACATAGAGAAAAACAAATGTCTGTCTGCGGGGGAGCTACAGAGACAGGAGTTTGGTTTGGTTCAATGCTATATTCCCAGTTCTTAGCACAGTGGCCCAAGGAGGACCTCAATAAAAACTTGGTGAAACACACACACACACACACACACACAGAGAAAATGTCTGAAAGGATACAAACCAGATGTTTACAGGGGTATATTTAGGTGGTGGGATTATAGGTGATATTTATATTATTAATTTTTTTGCTCATTTGTATTTTTTAACTTGAAGTCCTTTCTTTATATAATCTAATTTGTTGAGAAAGCATCAGATCGTCTCAGCCTTGGCACTACTGCTATTCTGGACTGGGTAACTGCTGTAGGGCTGTCCTGTGCATCGCAGACTGTTTAGAGCATCCCCGGCCCCCACTCACCAGATGCCAACAGTACCCTCCCAGTCATGACAAAGTGCCTCCCTACACTGCCAAATGTCCCCTGGAACCAAATCACCTCCAGCTGATCTAGATTAGAGTCTTCTATGGTCACTTTTAGCTCTGTAATTGCCCCCAAGTACTCTGGGAGTCCAGTATTAACTCAGTTGTAATAATTCAAGATAAAATAAATTCTTTATGCATATGACAGCTAGCTTTAAAAAAGGGCTCCCTTTCACGGAACTCTTAAAACTAATTTCACAAGGATAAAGGCTACCAAGAATTTAGCCAAGATTTTAAGAACTCTATTCCCTTTCCTCATGTCACATTTAAGTTAATTCTAACACCATTCAGAGATACGTTAAAAGTCAGATAAAGGATTAAAACTGCTTTCAAATTGCTTATGTATTTTAATTACCCCAACGAGCCCTTCTCCCATTATTCAAAAGATCTGTTGTTACTGAAGGAATTCACCTCAAGTGGGTATAAAAACAAAGCAAAACAAAACCCAAACCACCTAGAATATTAGTGCAGGGAGATGAGTCAACATTTCTCAGGTCAGCTTGGTGGAATAACAGTCCCATGAACTAGATGGGAACCCGTATAGCAGGGGCTCAGATGCCCTCAGGGGCCAGAGAGGAAATGTAAATAAGTAATGGACCGGGTGTAAGGCAATAGGACGGGCGTGCTCAGCGTGGAATCGAGAGCTCCAGCTGAACGCCAGCGTGTGGGAGCTCAAGGAGGAGCCAGCCTGTCCGCATCTTTCAATTTCAAGAGGAGCCCGACTTAGATTTTTATCTAGTAAAATCTTTCCATTTGTAAATGCTGGCAAGTGCCCTCAATTCAAAAAACAAAACCGAGAACTGTGGCTTAAATAAAAGACTCCTGTAGCTCCCCGGCTCCTGCCACCTCTGCTGCGTACTGGGTTCAGAACGGACATCTCCATCGTAATGGCCCTCTGAAAAGTCTGGCAGCGAAGAAACCTGTTTAGTTAAAGCCAGTGTTTGTCGAACTTACTTGAACACGCATTATTTTGGGGCAATAAGATATACACATCCAATACTGCAGTATATCCTTCAGAGTGTATGTTGCTCTGTGCGTTAGAGATAATCAAAGAGTGGTGCTAAAGGTAAAAGCACAAATCTGCAGTTATTTTTAAAGGGAGGAAAACCAGTAACATTTAGCTAACTTACAACTGACATAAAAAATATTATGTCATTTAGAAGCAAAAGGATTTTTAGTGCCAAGGACAAGAACTAGAGTCATTTTAAGAGAGATAAGAAAGTTAGTTTAAGATATATTCAATTGGAAATGTGCTGGCCATATGACAATGAATAGAAACTTGGTGACTGAGTAAGGAAAAGGATGAAAACAAAACCAGAAATTTGTTACCTATAATATTAAGACTCACTTTCAACTAAACCAGGCACCTACAAGTAGACAAGATTTCCCTAGTCCAACAATGAAATAAAGTTCTTGTCAACCCTAGATGTTAAAGGTTTACACAGATAACACTTTTAGAATGAAGATTACATAGTGCACGGTACAGTGGGTGTGTGGCCACCACTTCAAAGTTCTATCTCCCATATATTCTGATAAGCTTCTCAAAAGCTTAGAAATGGCATATAGTTGTGTCTCTAAGGATTATTTAACATTCACCGAGTAGCAACACAAGGAATAGAAAATATTTTTGTAAAAAAATTAGGTTTACCATACAAGCTTCTCTTGCTTGATGTACTGATGGGTCTTTTTCTAGTATGGATTTATAGTCTTCCAGGGCTTCATCCAGCTTGTCAGTCTTCTCGTACAACTCCGCTCTCCTCAATATTGCCCTGATATAGCTGGGGTTTAACTGAATTGCTATAAAAAGAGAAGAAATAATTGTCACCATGAGGAAAAAGGGCCTATACATCCTCAGCTATATCAAGTTTCTTTATTATTCTCCATGGGTCCATAAGGAAAAGTTATTTGTCAAAGGACATACCTACAGTTGGCAAACTTCTTCTGTAAAGGGCAGATAATAAAGATTTTAGACTTTGTGGGACAGACCGTCTGTTACAACTACTGAACTCTGCTATTGTAGCATGAAAGCAAGCATAGACGATGCATAAGCAAATAAGGTTAGGTGTATCACAATAAGCCTTTATTTATGTATACTGAAATTTGAAGTTCACATAATTTCTATGTGTCTTGAAATATTACTTCTCTTTTAATTTTATTTCCAACCATTTAATGTAAAAACCATTCTTAGCTTGTAGGCTGTAAAAAAGCAGGTGGCATGCAGGCTGGATTTGGCTTGTGACTGTAGTTTACCAAACCCTGGTCCATACCCAAGTTCTGCTTTCCACCTACTTGTCCTTCACCCACTTCAGAACAGGCCAAAACACAGAGCTCAAGGCACAGTGAAAAAGTAAGAGGGAATTTGAAGTCACACATTAAAAAATTGAGGGAGAACTTTGGTGGCAGACTCTGCTATCATTCTCTCTTTTCTAGGCCTCAGCTACTGAGGTCGTGCCTTGACTCCTGAGGTTACATTTTTAGCTAAATCCTCACTGTTCCTTCAAACACCCGCTCTAACACCCTTAGATCACTGGCACATAATATCCTCTCCTTTTTCCAACAACAACCTTTCCAATAATCCAGTGCCCGCGTTTTGGTTCAAGTATACTACAGTCTTGTATTCTTTTTTGAGTTGTTTCTTTCTCTGTTAGAAAGCAATATCATGGGGCTTCCCTGGTGGCGCAGTGGTTAAGAATCTGCTTGCCAATGCAGGGGACACGGGTTCGAGCCCTGGTCTGGGAAGATCCCACATGCCGCGGAGCAACTAGGCCCGTGAGCCACAACTACTGAGCCTGCGCATCTGGAGCCTGTGCTCCGCAACAAGAGACCGTGACAGTGAGAGGCCCGCGCACCGCGATGAAGAGTGGCCCCCACTCGCCGCAACGGGAGAAAGCCCTTGCACAGAAACGAAGACCCAACACAGCCAAAAATAAATAAATAAATAAATAATTAAAAAAAAAAAAAAAAGAAAGCAATATCATGGCTCTAGAACTTTTTTTCTTTTCAAGTGATATACTTGTTTTTAAATTCACTCACGCTTTCAGTAACTATTTATTTAGTACCTAATATATGCACCTAGTGCAGTGTATCTCTGGAGTATACTAGTGGCAAACAGAACAGACTACGTCCACGTTCTCATGAAGCTTTAAGCTATTCTAGGAGGCAAGAGAAGATGGCATACAAATAATTTCAGATAGTTTTGTGCTGTAGAGAAAAGTAAAACAAGGTGATGTAAATTCAAGTGAAGAGGGGAATAAGTAACTTTAGCGAGTGGTCAAATATGCAAAAAGGATTATTTGAGGGAGGCCAGCCATTTGAAAAGCCGAGGAAGAGCACACAGGAAAAAGGACTAACAAGAGTAAAGGCTCTAAAGCAAGAATAACTGTGACGTGTTTGCTGGTGACTAGGTAAGGGCTGCGGCAGAGATGAGGTTGAAGATGCGCAACAAGCAGGTCACGGAGGCCTTGCTGGCCAGGGAAGGGAGCTTGGACTTTTTCTTAAGTGTGATACGAAGCCACTGGAATGGTTTCAAGCAGATTAAGAAGATTAAGACATAATCTGATTTACAGTTTTAAAGGATCACTTTGGCTACAGTGTGGAGGGGACGAGGGGAAGCAGAGACAGCTGGGACGTCACTGCAATGGTCCAGATGAGCGAGGAGGATGCTGACTAAGCTGCTAACCTTGGAGACGGAAAGGAGAGGCCAGATTAAGGAAACGTCTTTGAATCAGAGCCCAAAGGATTTGCTAATCAATTAAGCCATGTGGAATGAATGAAAGAGTAATCCGGGATGACTCCAAAGGTTTTCATTTCAGCAAGTAAATAATGGATAATAATGTCATTCATTAGAATGAAAAAAACTAACCTCAAGTTGTATTCATGCATGCATGCATGGGGACTGCGGAGGCACCAGAGTCTGTTCTGGGCACGTTAAATCTGCAATGCCTACTAGACATCCCAGAGGAGGTGTCAACTTTGCAATGGGATACAGGGCTCCAGACTACAGGGCAGAGCCAAAAATATGAACTATAGCATAGAGATGGGTTATTTAAAGTTGCAGAACTAGATGAGATCACATAGGGAGAAAATATAGAGGGAAAAAAAAGAAGAGGGCCCTACAGATGAAGAACTAGGGACTTCCGAAATGATGAGGCTGACAGAGAAGCCAGCAAAAGAGACTAAAAAGGAATAGCCAATGCAACAGAAGAAAATGAGGAATGACACACTGTGTTAAATGCTTTTGGGAGGTCAAGTAAGATGAGGATAGAGAAGCAACTACTGAACAAGAGGAAGTTGTTGGTGACCTTTACAAGAAGGGTTTCAGGGGCATGAATGAAACAGAAGTCCAAAGGATGCGTGAGGAGAGAATGGGAGAAGACAAAGGAGACACAGTAGGTATAGACAATCTTTCAATGAAGCAGACCAGAGAAATGGGACAGGGGTTGGAGGGGGATATTGGTTCAGGAGGTTTTCTGAAAGAACCCAAACCTCAACATTTCAACTTTACACGCTGTCAACCTCCCCTTAGTCCAGCACATCATATTCTCTTAAAATATTCCCAACTACATAATACTCACAGGAAAAAAAAAAAAAAAACTCCAATGACCTCTACTACATCTTTTAAAAAACTGAACCCCCTAATTTACATTTTAACTCAGATACTGCCCCCTTCTCAACTAGTGGATAGCTTCTAACAATGCAAGTATGTATTGAAGAGAAAGAACTCTTCCCATGATTACTTTTTTTTTTTGGCCACGCCTCAAAGCTTACAGGATCTCAGTTCCTCCACCAGAGATTGAACCCGGGCCCCGGCAGTGAAAGCACTGAGTCCTAACCACTGGACAGCCAGGGAATTCCCCATGATTACTTTACAAAAACCTCAAATGTCAACTTTTCACTCTAACTTGTGATTTTCTTTCTCAATCCATATAAACAGAATTAAATTAAACTTTATTTATGCCAAGGCTAAAAGACCAAAGGTGACTAGCATTAAATACTCTTCCATATAACTGGTAGTAATGAGCTCCAAATATGACCTCAGAAATAAGCTAAGTCCTTTGCCAGGGTTTATGCATTGAGTGGGCATGTGTTTGGGGGGTTGGTGGGAGGAGAAGGGTCCTTAATACAAATAAACCATACTAGTGTCAATGTATTTGGCCTATGGGTTCAACAACCCATATGCAGCCCATAACAACTAAGTATAAGCACATGAATACTGATTTAACCAAATCCAAAAACAAATCTGGAAAACACTTTGGTTGGAAACACTTTCCTCCCCCTTCCTTTCATTTTCTTGGCTCCTACACTGAGGGTTACAGCTAGAAATGAATTCTCTTTCCTAGTGTATACCCTGCTAATCAGGCTTACAAGGCATTTTCTCACCATTTGGTTACAGAGAAAAGAACTGAAAATCAGAAGCTTGTTCCTAATTTAAACTCTTCAAACCCACACATCTCACACAGATTAAGGTCAAACACCTTCTTCCAAACAAAACAGTACATTCAGAATTAGCTGCAGCCCAAGATAAATAGATCAGAAGAAGTTTGCTAGATTCTAATGTAGTAACAGTTTCATTCAGATACTCTATAGAAATACCAAGTATAAAGAAAAGAAATCCAGTAGAGAGGGTGACTAATTCATGTTAAAAAAACCTAAAAAACAAAACAGAAGAGGGAATTCATGCTTGGTCTGAGAGTGGGATTAGATAATATATAAGGTTCTTTCTAACTCTATGATTCTCTCAGAGAAAATGTTATCCAAAGGAGGAAAATGGAAAAAACAACAACAACAACCCACAAGAGTAGTAATTAGCTAGAAAGACTCATGAGAGTAGCAAGATGCAAGGAAAATGATTGTGTGTTCTCCACACCAAGACAAGACAACCGTCTGGCCTATCAGTAAATTTGTGGAAAAAACAATGGTGATCTATGTCTGGGGCTGTCTCTATCAGTTGGTAGAACGAAAAGACCATGACGGAACTCAGATAGCAGAGGCTTGATTCATTGTGTGGAACCTGAAAGGATAATTAAAATGATGGCAAGGAGGTCTGGATTAAGTACTACATCTGAAGAGAGTACCAATTCCCTAACAGCAACTGCCCTTCCAAACACACAGATTCAGGTACCCCAATAGCAGCTAACTGAGATCTTCAACTTCAGTTTCAAAGGAGAGTAATTTGGACACACAGGGAATAAACTCTGTTTCTGTGGCCAAGGTAGCTTGGAATTATTCTCCATATATTTACCAATACAGGATAAACTGACTGAACTATCCATTCAAAAGCATGCTTACACTAAGACAACTACTGTGCAGTACCTCTAAGAAAGGCCGAGAGCTTCTTCTTTAACTGCCTCAGAAGAAGAGTACATGTGTACAAGTACACACCTGACTGAGAGCCTCCTTATTTGCTTGTCTAGCTGAGGTAATGCTTTTGTATGTTAACATGCAACAAGACCAAAAAGCTGTACCTTTGCTGCAGTCACCGATGGCCATCTCTTTCTTGTCCTAAAAGGAAACAGATCATTAATATGTCACCCTAATTCTGTCTCAATAGCCCAAAGGCTCAATGACATATGCTGATCATTAATAATTGCTTATGGAGATGCAGAATGCTTTTCGAGGAAATAACACCAAAACATGCATGTTACTTCCAAGCTAAAATTCAAACTATGCTCACAGCTCTAACTTGAAAGCCTCCTGGTGACAAATTTTTCAAGTAGCTTCTTCCTAAAGTATCTTTAAAGATTGTTGCAATTGACTTGTTATATTTGCAAGACACTTTACATTAGAATGTTGACAGTGAGAAAATTTTGTGATCAATTAACAGGGCAAATGACTGATATATGAATAACTGAATTAATAACCCTCCTCTTTGGCTAGCTGTTATATATCGCACCCAAAGTGGTATCTTGAAAATGTATACAGATGGTCCATCTACAGACTACTGTATGGCTTGTCGTGTAGTCTCAGTTATGAACCTTAATTTATCCACTGATGAAACAAAAATACAAAACAATTCACTAAATAAGATATCTAACTAATTTAACTTGCTGAATTGAGAAGCATGGCACAGTGGAAAGAACACAGGATATCAAAAGAACTAGATTCTAGTTTCAGCTCTGACACTAATCTGCTATTTAACTTTTCTAAGCTCTAAATGTCTATTTTCCCCAAATTAGAAATGTTCTACAATGTTAGAGAAATGTTAGTTCAAATAAACGTTCAATACTTCCATAATGGCTACTGTAGCAAATGCCAAATATTTTGCAGAATATTTTAGAGCAATGTCTACCAAATTGAGTTTCAGGATTCAATCAGAAACAGTTCCAGGATGGGGAGTGACTGCTTAATGGGTTTCCTTTTAGGGCCATAAAAAAAATTTTGGAACCAGACAGTGGTGATGGCTGCCTAACACTGTGAATGTATTCAGTGCCACTGTGAATGGCACTGAATTCTATACTTTAATATGGTTAAAGTGGTCAATTTTGTAGCATGTGTATTTTACCCACAATAAGCAAAAAAGGTTCCAGAGTCATTTGGGAAACACTAACTATATTATCTCTTCCAGTGTTCATCATAGCAATTCACATATTAAAAACTCTAACAAGAAGTCCTGTAGTAAAGAAATCTGTAAGTCAGTATTTCCCCAACTTATTAGATTTCTATAAATCTAAGATTCAGCTTCATATTTTAAACTGAAATCGGAGTAAATCTTTATAACTTTTAAAAATAATTAATTAATTAATTAATTTATGGCTGCGTTGGGTCTTCGTTGCTGCGCACGGGCTTTCTCTAGTTGCAGTGAGCGGGGGCTACTCTTTGTTGCAGTACGCGGGCTTCTCATTGCGGTGGCTTCTCTTGTTGTGGAGCACAGGCTCTATGCACACGGACTTCAGCAGTTGTGGAACGCAGCCTCAGTAGTTGTGGCTCACGGGCTCTAGAGCGCAGGCTCAGTAGTTGTGGTGCACGGGCTTAGTTGCTCTGCGGCCTGTGGGATCTTCCCTGACCAGGGCTCGAACCCGTGTCCCCTGCATTGGCAGGCGAATTCTTAACCACTGCACCACTGGGGAAGTCCCAAATCTTTATAACTTATGTGTACAACTGCTGTGGTGGTATTCTTTGTGCCCCCAAGTAACTACTTTTAGAGCCTATTTTTTTAGGGCTTTGTCTGCTCTTGTGTAGTCAGGCCTAGAGCTGAAACTCTGTCCTAACTCCAGTTTGCCTTTTCCCTCTCCCGACATGAAACATAAAGCTTGCCCAGGCACACCCAGTCAGGGATGCTGAGCCTGCAAACTTGCCTTTCAGAAATTCTTCTTAAAGCAGTTAACCCATCACTTCCTTAAACTCAGAACATGCTCCTTAAATCACTTCAGCACATTAATTCTGAAAGTCTCCAAGTCTATAATTTTAGGATCTTTTAAAAATATTAGGAATGCAAGTTAAAAGAACAAAACAAACAAAAACCCCACTAACAAACCTATCCTTTGTTCAGGAAAGAGTCACAGAGCAACTCTCTTTCGAGTTCTCCTCAGCTGTGACAGACAGAACACTAGCAAGGCCATACATTTTCCTAATTCAAGAACCAGTCGATCATACTAGCCCAACACTAGCAATGCCAGTAACTTGGCAACTGTGGGAACAAAGAACCCCAAAACCCAGGAGCCAAATGGGTATGGTGCGTTTTCTCTGACACTGAAGGTATCCTTGATCTCACTTTACAATGACAATTTCCAGTCTAAGAATGTGGCTAGATGTCTCCAAGAGGCAAAAGTGAAAGATCAGAATTTTCCAGCTAAGTGTAAAAACTGTTAGGTGTGAATTCTGATCGATGGTGGAATATATTAATGACTGTTGTTTTAAGTAAACTTAAAACAGTTGTTTTATTTCCCTTAATACAAAATGTCTGTTTGTATACTCCAGAATTATTCCTTCTCTCATGCCACAGGAATCACTCTAAAAAACTTCACCTTGGACACTGAATCCAATAATAAAACATACGAGTCTGGGTTAAAATAAAACTTTTTGCATGTCCGAATATTCAAGTACACCCCCACCCCCCTTTAAAAACCCTGGCCATCCAAAGTGACTTTGGTAGAAGCACTAGAGAATTCCAGTCAACATCAAAAAAGAAAGTGATGTAGATACCTGATCTAAACGAACAGAAAACCACTTCACCCAGTCTTGGGTCTGCTTCGTAGTTGCTTAAAGGTGTGTTAAAAAACCTACCCTTTGTGCTTTGAATATAGTCACAGTTAAACAAGTGGTATTGTTTTTTTCAAGCTCTCATCATTTTAATCTGGCAAGATTTACTATGTTGACTAAATAGGAATATCAGACAAATCACAAATCTAACTTTTGGTATCCAGCACAATACCAAACAAATATATTTATACTCTCATCTATTCTAAATTCACCGTTACACCAGGTTCTCAATCCTTTGGAAATACAAAATACCTTTGAACTTTCCCTGACACCTACTTTGCATTTAAGTGTACCTCTCACCCCAACTCTTGGACGTTTCTCCCTATGTCCACACTTTCAACAGAAAATCAGAATCTCAGGGATAAGCATCTTGAAGTCCAGTTTTAAGCACTGTTTCCTATCACTTTGGGTCTTTATCTAGAGTTCCAGAGGCCTAAAATAAGCAGCTGTAGCTATTCTAGGAGATGCACTAGGCTCTTTGCTTCATTAACTTGCCCTAGTTTGGCGGAAACTTTGCCAGGCTTCCTTCCATGAAAGTGTCCACTCAGCCACTTTAATGAGGAATGTGAACAGTAATCTGACTGAAGTTTTTCAAAATATTTTTTCTATCTTCCCCGTGCCCTTTAAATCAGGGAAATATATGGGTAGGAAAAGAGAGGCAGCAACTTTAGAGCCCCTACGCTTGTTTCTGGAGAGAAGCTATACTACAAAAACACTGTTAAGTTCATGTGCTTCTTAAAAAGAAAAAGGTCAAAGATACATACCTGTTTCATCCTTGCAGCAGCTCTATTTGAAAACAGAATAGATCTGTCTTTCTGGAAGGAGGATGGACACATCTGAAGGGCTCGACTGTAAGTACTTTCAGCTTCTATATAATCTGAGGATAAGGTAAAACATGAGAGGTCGTTATGATTTTATACCTGATATCACCGTATTCCAAAAGATCTCAGAATGCATAGCTTTCCATTCACGGGACAAAGGTCTCCAACAGAATGCTCTATATGTTCACCTTTCATTTGGCTTATCAATTTAGTAAAGAGTTTTGAAAGGGGATTAGGGAACTGGACAGATGAAAGAGACTGAAATCTGGGATTAATGGCCCGGGGTGAAGAAAAAAATCCTATGTATATATTTTCATTAAAGACATTGTGCTTTCATGGAGTCAACCCCGCTAAAACTGCTTCCATGAAATGTTTGGAGAAACATTTTATAGAGCCAAAAGCAACAATGTAAAATTCAGCAGTTGACTAAACACCTTAAAAGAAAAAATGGTGATAAATTTATATATCCATTGCCACACAAAGAATTATGGTCAGGGTACTAAAAGAAAAATTGCCTACTCACTCCTTTCTCAGATTTGAAATATTTAATACTAAAATACAAGGAGATACGTTTTCAGAGAACCTTTAGTTTTCTTAGAAAAAAAGAAGTGATGATTGCTAAACCAGGATATAAGAAAACAAATTTTTTTTAACCTAAAAATAACTAGGGGAAGATGTTACTACTCCTAGATTTCTAAAGCATGCACACTCTGAGATGTGATAGAATTTGATTATAAGATCAAATAGTTCCCCCAAATTATAAGAACGAACCCCACTTATTCCTAAGCAAATATAGGAAATGCAGAAGGAACATCTCTCTACCTAAGGCATCCACAGAAGAAGGCACATGAAAGAGCAACCAAAGTACAAGCAAAATCCTTCCCTCGGCCACACCGGATGCACTGGGCCAGTATTCACAGCACTGTCACAGGTGAGTAACGGGGACCCTGTTTTGACAGCAATGCAGCAAATAGCCTTTTAATATTCCAGTTTAGAGTTTCCCAAAGCAAAAACTCAAGAGTTTTTCCTCCTAATCTCTGGGTTTATAGACAGTAGATTACAGAAAAGAAAAACTATGCCTGTGCCTAGAGACACATGGTAACTGGTCACTTTCACTGGAGAATAATTTGGACCTGGTAAAAAAACAAAATTCCAAGGTGTTGGGAGGCAACAGGGTATTATTAGCAGTTTAGGTCTGCTAGTTGTTTCCAAATGTTCTTTGGTGTTTCTTCACAGAATCTACAAAAGCATGAGGAGTCAAGACGCCCAGCATCAGTGTTGAAATAGGTATCTTACCTCCTTTCTTAAACTGCTCATTTCCCTCCTCCTTTAGTCTAGAGCTCTCTTCTCTCCTTCTCTGAAAGAGATCAGAGAATGACATAAATTCTCACAATATTATGATAAATGAACAAAAAGGTCAGCTTTCATTTCACATTACGCTATTCAATAGGCAGCAGCTTGACTTTTGAGAACTGGGTCAGTTTTATCTAAATCTCAAACATACAGAAAAAAACACATGACCATCTGGCTAATCATCAAGTGAATTCTTGATGTTTAAAGGATAAAACCCAGGTTTTCTATGTTTCTAGCTTTTGCATGGAACAGTAATTTCTATTTACTAAAAATGAAACTAAGTACACCCACTGGTACGCTTACCATTACAAATTCAAATTCTAGATCTGCTACTTATTAATTGTAGAAGATCCTGGACAAGTTCCAGATCGTTCTGAGCCTAGTTTCTTCATCTAAAACTTAAGGCTTTAATAGACTTATGGATTAATGTGATAATTTATGTAAAACTCCCAAAACACCGACTGGCAAATAGGGCTCAATAAATATGAGCTATTATTTTTCTGTAAAATAAATAATGTAATACTTATTTAGCTACGATTGCAGTTTGTGTCATAAAGGTGACATACAGTAGCCAGCAGAGCGCATTATGGAGGACAAGTCTTATTTGCAGGGTCAGGCAGTATGCAGTTAGCAGGCTAACACAGGGAAATTTGAAGAAACCCAGAGAAACCTCTCTTTTCTTAGCTTCTTCTAACAACTCAGAAATTAACACAGATGGCCAAGCACTCTTTGAACTCAAAGGCAGAGTGAATATTATTCTGTAGAGCAAAGATGACACGTGCCGAGTCCCTATGTGCTTTCAGCCCTGAACATCTTAGCAATATGGTCGGCAGAAGCAGAACTGGCAGCAGGGTCTGCCTGCCACCTTTTGACAGCATTTTTAAAAAAGAGAGAATCTCCAAAAATCTCTTCCTTCTTTCTTGAAGCTTCTGACTAAATAAAAACTTCAAAGGGAGGAAATAAAGTTAGCAGGGTTTTTCATCCACAGTACAAACTGGGAGCCTAAACAATTGGTACTCTTAAGATTAGGAACTAAACTAAAAATGTTATGTCTCTGGAGATTTGTAAATGAGCTGTTGAGACCAGGGTGCTTTCCAAATACCTTATTACTATACTCTGGATGAAACAGAACACTTGATGAATCTCAATAAAGAAACTAAAAGGTAGGTATAAACTGAATTTAGTTTTTATGACATCTATTAATGTTCAGCAGACACAATAATAATTCATTTTAAGATATAACATATCTGAAGAAGGACTACTCTAAGGGAATACAGGAAAAAATAAAATGGGTAGTGGTGATGGCAATCAAAACACAAAAATGTGGCCACATTTACCTAGTACTACCCAGGAAGGAGGTGCTTGAATTATAATATCCTCTGTTGTACTGGTCAGGATTTTTGGATGCTAGCAAAAGGACTATCTTAGGCAAAAAAAAAAAAAAATTAAGGGAATATTTACTGGAAAGCTACTGTGGGGCTCACACAATCAAAGGGAGACCTAAAATATAGACTTAGAAAACAGGCAGGACTCAAGGCAGCTCTGTTAAGTCAAAAAGCAAGAAAACATTAAGTGTCTTTTAGTGGAAGAATCTGGCCAAAATAGGACTGTAATAGCAGCCAATAAATCCTAACCATTCCCCTTTCTTTGTCCTGATCCAGATTTAAAGTTTTGGTCAGAAGCATCCAATGAGCCAAGCATAGGTCACATGCCTTGGCTGTCAGAAAACAGAGTGAGGGAATCGGGGGATTGACTGGCACTCAACATGATTACAGCACAGGGGAATTTCCTCCACATGAGAAAGGGGATTTGATGCTGGAGGCCAAGAAAACCCCATAACAAATCCAGTTAAAAGTTATTTCAACCCCAAATAGATAAAGCAATCTTGAGAAAGAAAAACAAAGCTGGAGGCATCATGCTCCCTGATTTCAACCTATATTACAAAACTATAGTAATTAAAACGGTATGGTATTGGCATAAAAACAGACACACTGATCAATGAAACAGAACAGAGAGCCCAGAAATAAACCCACACACATGGTCAATTAATTTACGATAAAGGAGCCAAGAATATACAATGAGGAAAGGACAGTCTCTTCGATAAGTGGTGCTGGGAAAACTGGACAACCACATGCAAAAGAATGAAAATGAACCACTATGTTATACTACACTCAAAAATTAATTCAAAATGGATTAAAGACTTGAACGTAAGACCTGAAACCATAATACTCTTAGAAGAAAACTAAGGCGGTAAGCTCCTTGACATAGGTCTTGGTAATGATTTTCTGAATCTGACACCAAAAGCAAAGGCAACAAAAGCAAAAATAAACAAGTGGGACTACATCAAACTAAACAGCTTCTGGACAGCAAAGGAAACCATCAACAAAATGAATGGAAGAAAAAATTTACAAATCATATACCTGATAAGGCATTAATATCTAAAATACATAAAGAACTCATACAACTTAACAGCAAAAAACCTCAATCTTATTAAAAAGAAGATCTGAACGGACATTTTTCCAAAGAAGACATACATGGCAAACAGGTACATGAAAAGATGTTCAAAATCATTAATCAGCAAGGAAATGCAAATCAAAACTACAATGAGGTATCACTTCACACCTGTTAGAATGGCTATTATCAAAAAGACAAGAAATAACAAGCGTTGGCAAGAATGTGGAGAAAAGAAATCCCTTGTGCACCGTTGGTGGGAATGTAAATCGGTACAGCCACTATGGAAAACAGTATGGACGTTCCTTAAAAACTTAAAAATAGAACTACCATATGATCCAGCAATTCCACTTCTGGGTATTTATTTTAAGAAAATGAAAATACTAACTCAAAAAGATATCTGCACCCCCATGTTCACTGCAGTGTTGTTTACAATAACCAAGATATGGAAACGATCTAAGTGGCCGTCAATGGGTGAATGGTAAAGAAACTGTGGTGTGGGGCTTCCCTGGTGGCGCAGTGGTGGAGAATCTGCCTGCCAATGCAGGGAACACGGGTTCGAGCCCTGGTCTGGGAAGATCCCACATGCCGTGGAGCAGCTAGGCCCGTGAGCCACAACTACTGAGCCTGCGCGTCTGGAGCCTGTGCCCCGCAACAAGAGAGGCTGCGACAGTGAAAGGCCCGTGCACCGCGATGAAGAGTGGCCCCTGCTTGCCACAACTAGAGAAAGCCCTCGCATAGAAACGAAGACCCAACACAGCCAAATAAATAAATAAATAAATAAATAACTCAGGAGCTCTTTAAAAAAAAAAAAAAAGAAACTGTGGTGTTGCATACACACACACACACATATATATACATACAACGGAATATTATTTAGCCATAAAAGAGAATGAACTCTTCCTATTTGCGACAACATGGATGAACCTAGAGGGCATTATGCTAAATGAAATAAATCAGTCAGAGAAAAACAAACACCATCTGATTTCTCTTATATGTGGAATCTAAACAAAACAACAAAACAAAACAAAAAACACCAGGCTCATAGGTTGGGGCAGGGGGGTGGAGTGGGGTGGGGTGGGGTGGGGTGGGGTGGGGTGGGTTTGGGAGAATGGGTGAAGGGGTTTAAGAAAAACTAAAAAAATTTTTTTAAATTCTAAAACAATTCTAAATTCTAAATTCTAAAAACAATTTCAATTAGGGTAAAATCAAAACCTTATAAATATTAGGGAATTCATTTGATCAATTTTAAATTCACTCAAAACCACACACACATCCATGTATCACTGGCTAATAACGTTCTAACAATGAAATGAAAAGTTGTTTTCACATTAGAAAATATATTAATGCAAGGTAGCATGTTAATAAGTTAAAATAAAAAATTATAGGATCACATGAATAAATGCATCACAGGTCTTAAAGGTCTGGAATATATTTTAAAAAAACAGTTATATCAAAAAAATTCTTTAGAAAAGGGCAACTCATCAAGTTATTAGAGTTTAATGTCCATACATTAACAATTTCAATCTATTTTAACTCTAATTTCAAGCTACTTTCTGGTCTATATCTGCTCTCCAGTGCCAACTTATCAGGAATGTTCCATGAACACAGATGAGTCTTTCAGACTGCCAGATCAGGCTCTTGTGAAGCAGGCGTGCGTGCGTGCGTGCGTGCGTGCGTGCGTGTGTGTGTGTGTGTGTGTGTGTGTGTGTGTTTTAAGAGTTTAATCATTATTTGGTAAATTTAGAACATTAACATTTCAATGAGAAAAGCCTAGAGCCAAGGTGCACCCAGAAGGAATTATTGATAAGGGCCAGCCTGAGCAGGCAGCCTGAGAAAAGCTCACGGTGTCTTTATAACTAGGCCTCAAAGTTGAACTGGCCAAGAGGTGAGCTCCAGAACGTATTTCAGAGGCCAATTATTCTAAGGAAGGAATTTTATTTTTTGGTCTGATAAATCACAACTCAGTGACCCGTTAAGCAGTAAACCCTGGAAAAAGAGCTGCTGCTTCCACAGATTGTGTAAATTGAGGATTAATTCAAGTATCAATATCATGCTGAATATCTCCCTGGCAACAGCTAAAAATAGCACTTTGAAGAGTAAGCTGTGCTATCTCCCAGCTGTGCCAGGAGACTAACGTGATCCCAGTACAAAGACTAGGATTTATTCTGCTGCCTGAACATACTCTTTCTTCCAAAGGATGGCACGCACACTGTGTAATGTTATGGAATCCAAGGACAGATTTCATCGTGTTTAAGTCTTACTTAGCATGCTAAGTGCCGGCAGTATTCACACATGAGTGAACTGGTAGTGCTGGTATCCTGCTGCATTACTGGGTGCAAATCTTCCAGGTTCTTGTCTAACGTGGTTAGGAGCTCTCTCACATGCCTCCACAATACCTTTTAACACATTGCAGAGACCTCACAGGCAAACATCTGTTCTAGAATTGTATTTCCATAAGAATGGGGACAGTTCTTACAGGGCTCTAACTCAGTAGTCCTCCCCATCACTAAAAACTCAGGGAGAAATAGTGACATTACCTTGCACTGTAAATCATCACAGAACTGCCAAGGAAAACCTCAAAAAGACAATGCCCTTGATGAATGGAGTTTATTTCAACAGTTATTACCACAACTGCAAACTTTTCAGCCTGGCACTCAAAGTTCACTATAACTTATACCAGTATAGCATTTCATTGCTTAACATCTGCTGTCACATACGTTAGCTCAGCTCATCTGCTTCCCAAGACAATTCTGAGAGATGGGCATGGAGGTATTTACCTATTTTACAGGTTAAAAAAAAAAAAAATGAAGATTCAGAAATCTTTTATTCTTTGCAACAAACTTCTATTCCAACCTACTCAACCTAATCTCCCATTACTACACAAGTCCTCTCTTCTAGACAGCTGGATCTCTTATTCTTCACTCCATTCTTTTGCTTACCTACCCACCTTGGAATGCCATTGTTTTTCTTCTAGATTTCCCTTCCAGCTGCCCAAACCAAATTTTCCTGTTTTCAAAGTCTAGCACAAACCATATCTCCTCCCCAGGACTACCTTTCACTTCCTTCCCCACATGATCTTCCTTTGAATGTAGACTGTACATAATGCCTCTATTTGGGCAACTCAGTTCTACCTCACAGGTTGTTTTTTAAAATTATAAGAGGACTTCCCTGGTGGCGGAGTGGTTAAGAATCTGCCTGCCAATGCAGGGGACACGGGTTCGAGCCTGGTCCGGGAATATCCCACATGCCGCAGAGCAACTAAGCCCGTGCGCCACAACTACTGAGCCTGTGCTAGAGCCCACGAGCCACAACTATGGAAGTCTGTGCACCTAGAACCCGTGCTCCTCAACAAGAGAAGCCATTGCAATGAGAAGCCCGCGTACCACAACAAAGAGTAGCCCCTGCTCACCGCAACGAGAGAAAGCTGGCACACAGCAACGAGAACCCAGTGCAGCCCAAAAAAAAAAAAAATATATAAGAGAATTAAAAAAAGCACTGCATAAAGTCTGGAATGTTATAAAATGCTCAGATGGTTTCATGGGTTGAAGAACACTGTACATTCTTTAGACCAGGGCAAGAGGGGCCCGTCAAGGTCCTCTTCTGACCGCACCCTTCCTCCTGTGGGGCCCCTTTAGACCATGCTCCAGATTTCTTACCTAAGTTTTCTTAGGCCACTTCTAGGATCTGCGTAAACCTTTGCTTGGATCTATCCCCCTAAGGGTGAACTTTGCTGCAGGTGTACATTATATTCCAGGTGCAATACTTTGTACTCTGCCTTCCCCATACCTGGAATCAGCCATTCCTCCAAGGAGTCCTGGATTCTTTTAGTGGGGAATGGCATTTAGAAACCAAGATCTAGGTGTTACTAGGGAGTCACTGCTTTTAGGCCCTCTCAATGAAGATACCCATGAAAATACATCTTAAACAAAACAAAAATCCCAAGAGTCAGAGAATACATACAAGTGAAATCTTCTATGTATGTATTCAAGTAAGTGAATACCACACCAACTCCCACAGTGAAAACTCTAGTTCCCAGTAACAGCAATATATTTACTCATTTGCTCTATCCTACAATAAACAAAAAGGTTCAAAATTACTATATGACTATAACTACCTATAACCTACCACGTAAAGTTCAAGATTTCATTGCAGTTCTTTCCGACTTCAGGATATATTCTACTAAGGGTATACAGCCAGAACATTATGTCCAAAGTTATTGGAATTATCTTCTCTATGTAATCAATTTGATATAGTTATGTTAACATGTAATCAATTTGATATAGTTACATTAATTTGTTTCTGTTTGTAATCCATTTTAGGCTTAATTTTCCTTATTCTTTCTGATTTAATTTTAACATTTGAATGTGTAAAATATTTAAACAGTTCAAAACTCAATACGATGTGGGACTTTTTTTTTTTTTTTTTAAAGACACGCTTTTTTTTTTTTTAATTTAAAAAATTTTTTGCTTGTGTTGGGTCTTCGTTGCTGTGTGCGGCTTTCTCTAGTTGTGGCAAGCGGGGGCTACTCTTGGTTGTGGTGCACGGGCTCTAGGCGCCCGGGCTTCAGTAGTTGTGGAGCATGGGCTCAGTAGTTGTGGTGCATGGGCTTAGTTGATTTGTGTCATGTGGGATCTTCCCGGACCAGAGGTCGAACCCGTGTCCCCTGCATTGGCAGGCAGATTCTTAATCACTGTGCCACCAGGGAAGTCCCTAGGTGGGACTTCTGATGTGTCTAAATGAGGAGGTTTCCAAACCCTCTAATCCAAAAGCAACTACAAAACTGGACACAAAGATAAAAAACAACCATTTCAGTGTCCTGGAAATTGATTACAGGATTAACAACAAAGCGAATAACACTTATTTAAGGAAAAACTCATTTAGGAAATAACCATGAAAATCTGTGGCATACTTGCTAGAGACTGCTCCCCTTTTTCCTCCCATCATTCAATGTGGTAATTCTAACACCACAAGGTAGGTTGTGAATAACCAGCAGTTTCACTGCTGGAGGACTGACTTGATTCAAAGAAGGTGAAATAATCCATGCCCAGTGGTGTTGCAATCTGAGTGGCAAGCAAACAGGGAAGGCCAGGGGTTCTACTAATCTGTGGTAGCAGTCCCAGTTTGGCAAACAAGGGACCCATGGGTCAGACAAATGTAACAGGAAGATACAAAGAGACAGTCATAGAGGCACTTGACAAGCTCTTCAAATATCCTGGCTGACTGGAGTTGATGTGCACACTTGAGAAGGATGGAGAGGGCTGAAACTATTCATGCATCCTTGTTCTATTAGAAGCCTGTGCACATGTGCTGAGGAAATGCAAGAGGGTCCAATGGGGCAGACCTGAAAACTATCTGAACTTGGAACACACTTCTAAATCCACACATAGATCCAATGACAGCAGGTGGAAGCCGTATCGATTTGATGTGTTTGAACATAACCCCTGACCAGTACTGCATGGCCACTAAACTGTGTGGAAACAGAAGCAACCTCAAGAAGGCCAGACTTAAAAATAAAAACAGGAACAAAACCAAAAACCAACTGTGCAGAGCCATCAGTGGCCACACATCCCAGAGGAAATGAATCACACAGCTAAGTCCAGGTAAATTACTAAACAAATAAGCAGACAGGCAAAACAGCAACAACAAAAATAATTGGGGGGTGGGGTGGGGGAAGGTCAGACTTTAGAGTTACTACAATATTACTTAAAATGCCCAGATTCAACAAAAAAAATTGTAAGACATGCAAAGAGACAAGAAAGTTTGACCCACAATCGGGGGAAAAAAACAGTCAACAGAAACATGAGTATATACAGATCATCTGGGGAAGCCCCCTCACCAGTGGGGAGATCAGCTGGGACAGAAGGGGAGCTTTGGGGGCTTAGAGGTAGAGCCCAGCAACCGGTCTGTGGCAGGCAGGACAGAGTGAGACCTACACAGACGGTGCATGCCACAGCCCTGAGCTCCCCAGCCTGAGACGTGTGTCTGCTGGTGCAGATGGGGGCTGGGGGCTGGATCGTGGGGTCTGGAGAGCAGACCCAGGTAGAGGACTGCTGTTGGCTGCGAAGAGACAGCCTGAAGGGATGGGAGTCAGGAGCTCCTCAACCAGGAATGTTCGTGGAAGAAACCTGGGCCGCCACAGAAATGCAGCTCCATGGCTGAGTGGTGCGTGAAGGGTGGGGCTGCCACTGCAGCCTCTCCCCATGCACCAGCCCCTGCCTCCACAGGCACTATGAGGGGCTCCCGCTTGGGTGGACTTGCGTGCCCTGGTTGCCACCTTGGCCCCCTCCCGCCTGCGCAGGCCCATGTGCCCTGGGGGCAGCCTCAGGAGCAGACGCAGGTGGGTGGGTAGCCCACACGCAGAGGTGGGGCTGAAAACACAGCTGAGCCCCAGAGGCCCTGCAACTATGAAAGAACAGCTGAAATCTCTCCTCACGTCTGTGTGAACCACGGATTTACACCCCCGCTGCCAGCTTTGTAAATTCAGCGCCTGCAGAACATCCAAACAGACGAGGGCTCCTGCAGCCAAAACACATCTAGCTTTAGCAGCCGTGGGCTTTGTGGGCACATACACACAAGGGGTTGGGCCAAGCCAGAGTCTGAGCTGCTTCCACAGCTCCCATAGCGGGTCCAGGTGCATGATTACTGCAGTCCTATGACCTAACTTCAGTGGATCTCTGCGGGTGCCCTGGTGAAAACAATGCCGCAGAGACACCAGAGCCAATTGCCAGCATACCCACAGTTAAGGCGGGGCCGAGAGCAGTGCCAACAACAGTTTAATTTGTGAGTGCACACAACTGGTGAAGGGTGACGCAGCAGAGCACACTCACAGGTGAACAGCTCCAGAGGAGGAATACTCAGTGGCTTCTCTCTCAGTGGGAGTGCTCCAATCCTGCCTATCTTGCACCACAGATCAGAAACACACCTCAGAAATGGATCTGGGGGCTTCTACTCCAACAACTGGGTAGCAGACCCTGCCCCTGACAGGGCAGTGACAACCACAGAGCAAAGGGGAGGCCCTGCTCAATATCCAGTGCAGGCTCTGGTCACCACAACATCAGTCACACCTCCTATCTAGGGGATAACAGCCAGCATACACTGAGGAAAGAGGCGGCAGACATTCATACGAAAAAAAGCCCTTGCACCAAAAAATATTAAACCCACACAGGCTACACAGGGATGCTCCCACATAAAAATAGCCCTCCAAGACGTCTGAGGGTCTGGCATCGGGAGGAAGAACCCCAGGGCATTTGGCATTGAACGCCAGCGGGGCTTGAGCGCAGGAGCTCCGCAGGGCCAGGAGCTCTTGGAGGGTGCACACAAGGTCTCACATGCGCTGGGACCCAGCACAAAGCAGGGGATATTGATTGGCGGCCCCACCCAATAGCCTGCAGGTTCCAGTGCTGGGATGCCTCAGGCCAAACAACCAGCAGGATAGGAACACAGTCCCACCCATCAGCAGACAGGCTGCTCACAGCCACCTCAAAACACACCCCTTCACACGGCCCTGCCCAACAGAAGGACAAGATCCAGCTTCACCCACCAGGGCGCAGTCACCAGAAGCAAGAGGAACTACTATCCTGCACCCTGTGGAAAGGAGACCACAAACACAGAAAGTCAGACAAAATGACATGACAGAGGAATATGTTTCAGGCAAAGGAACAAGATAAAAACCCAAAAGAACAACTAAATGAAGAGGAGATAGGCAATCTATCTGAAAAGGAAATCAGAGTAATGATAGTAAAGATGATCCAAAATCTCGGGAAAAAAATGGAGGCACAGACCAAGAATCTACAAGAAATGTTTAATAAGGATCTAGAAGAACCAAACAGCAAACAAACAGAGATGAACAATACAATAACTGAAATGAAAACTACACTAGAAGGAATCAATAGCAGAATAACTGAGGCAGAAGAACGGATAAGTGACCTGGAAGACAGAATGGTGGAATTCAATGCTGCGGAACAGAATAAAGAAAAAAAGAATGAAAAGAAATGAAGACAGCCTAAGAGACCTCTGGGACAACATTAAATGCAACAACATTCGCATTATAGGGGAGAAGGACCAGAAGAAGAGAGAGAGAAAGGACCTGAGAAAATATTTGAAGAGATTATAGTCAAAAACTTCCCGAATATGGGAAAGGAAATGGCCACCCAAGTCCAGGAAGCACAGAGAGTTCCATACAGGATAAACCCAAGGAGAAACACACCTAGACACACAGTTATCAAATTGGCAAAAATTAAAGACAAAGAAAAATTACTGAAAGCAGCAAGGGAAAAATGACAAATAACATACAAGGGAACTCCCATAAGGTTAACAGCTGATTTCTCAGCAGAAACTCCACAAGCCAGAAGGGAGTGGCATAATATACTTAAAGTGATTAAAGGGAAGAACCTACAAACAAGATTACTCTATCCGGCAAGGATCTCATTCAGATTCGATGGAGAAATCAGAAGCTTTAGAGACAAGCAAAAGCTAAGAGAATTCAGCACCACCAAACCAGCTCTACAACAAATGCTAAAGGAACTTCTCTAAGTGGGAAACACAAGAGAAGAAAAGGACCTACAAAAACAAAACCCCCCAAAATTAAGGATATGGTAATAGGAACATACATATCGATAATTACCTTAAATGTGAATGGATTAAATGCTCCACCCAAAAGACACATGCTTGCTGAATGGATCAAAAACGATACCCATATATATGCTGTCTACAAGAGACCCACTTCACACCTAGGGACACATACAGACTGAAAGTGAGGGGATGGAAAAAGATATTCCATGCAAATGGAAATCAAAAGAAAGCTGGAGGAGCAATACTCATATCAGATAAAATAGACTTTAAAATAAAGAATGTTACAAGAGACAAGGAAGGACACTATATAATGATCAAGGGATCAATCCAAGAAGAAGATATAACAATTATAAATATATATGCACCCAACATAGGAGCACCTCAATACATAAAGCAACTGCTAACAGCTGTTAAAGAGGAAATCAACACTAACACAATATTAGTGGGGGACTTTAACACCTCACTTACACCAATGGACAGATCATCCAAAATGAAAATAAATAAGGAAACACAAGCTTTAAATGACACAATAGACCAGACAGATTTAATTGACATTTATAGGACATTCCATCCAAAAACAGCAGAGTACACTTCTTTCTCAAGTGCGCACGGAACATTCTCCAGGATAGATCACATCTTGGGTCACAAATCAAGCCTCAGTAAATTTAAGAAAATTGAAATCATATCAAGCATCTTTTCTGACCACAACGCTTTGAGATTAGAAATGAATTACAGGGAGAAAAACGTAAAAAACACAAACACATGGAGGCTAAACAATACGTTACTAAATAACCAAGAGATCACTGAAGAAACCGAAGAGGAAACGAAAAAATACCTACAGACAAATGGCAATGAAAACATGACGATCCAAACATATGGGATGCAGCAAAAGCAGTTCTAAGAGGGAAGTTTATAGCTATACAAGCCTACCTCAAGAAACAAGAAAAATCTGAAATAAACAACCTAACCTTACACCTAAAGGATCTAGAGAAGGAAGAATAAACAAAACCCAAAGTTAGCAGAAGGAAAGAAATCATAAAGATCAGAGTGGAAATAAATGAAATAGAAACAAAGAAAACAACAGCAAAGATCAATAAAACTAAAAGCTGGTTCTTTGAGAAGATAAACAAAATTGATAAGCCATTAGCCAGACTCATCAAGAAAAAGAGGGAGAGGACTCAAATCAATAAAATCAGATGAAAAAGGAGAAGTTACAACAGACACCGCAGAAATACAAAGCATCCTAAGAGACTACTACAAGCAACTCTATGCCAATAAAATGGACAATCTGGAAGAAATGGACAAATTCGTAGAAAGGTAGAAACTTCCAAGACTGAACCAGGAAGAAACAGAAAATATGAACAGACCAATCACAAGTAATGAAATGGAAACTGTGATTAAAAATCTTCCAACAAACAAAAGTCCAGGACCAGATGGCTTCACAGGTGAATTCTATCAAACATTTAGAGAAGAGCTAACATCCATCCTTCTCAAACTCTTCCAAAAAATTGCCGAGGAAGGAACACTCCAAAACTCATTCTATGAGGCCACCATCACCCTGATACCAAAACCAGACAAAGATACTACAAAAAAAGAAAATTACAGACCAATATCACTGATGAATATACATGCAAAAATCCTCAACAAAATACTAGTAAACAGAATCCAACAACACGTTAAAAGGATCATACACCATGATCAAGTGGGATTTACCCCAGGGATGCAAGGATTCTTCAATATATGCAAATCAATGTGATACACCATATTAACAAATTGAAGAATAAAAAACATATGATCATTTCAATAGATGCAGAAAAGGCTTTTGACAAAATTCAACACCCATTTCTGATAAAAACTCTCCAGAAAGTGGGCATAGAGGGAACCTACCTCAACATAATAAAAGCCATATACGACAAACCCACAGCAAACATCACTCTCAATGGTGAAAAACTGAAAGCATTTCCTCTAAGATCAGGAACAAGACAAGGATGTCCACTCTCACTACTATTATTCAACGTAGTTTTGGAAGTCCTAGCCACGGCAATCAGAGAAGAAAAAGAAATAAAAGGAATCCAAATTGGAAAAGAAGAAGTAAAACTGTCACTGTTTGCAGATGACATGATACTATACATAGAGAATCCTAAACATGCCACCAGAAAACTACTAGAGCTAATCAGTGAATTTGGTAAAGTTGCAGGATACAAAATTAATGCACAGAAATCTCTTGCATTCCTATACACTAATGATGAAAAATCTGAAAGAGAAATTAAGGAAACACTCCCATTTACCACTGCAACAAAAAGAATAAAATACCTAGGAATAAACCTACCTAGGGAGACAAAAGACTTGTATGCAGAAAACTATAAGACACTGATGAAAGAAATTAAAGATGATACCAACAGATGGAGAGATGTGTCATGTTCTTGGATTGGAAGAATCAATATTGTGAAAATGACTATACTACCCAAAGCAATCTACGGATTCAATGCAATCCCTATCAAATTACCAATAGAATTTTTTTACAGAACTAGAACAAAAAATCTTAAAATTTGTATGGAGACACAAAAGACCCCGAATAGGCAAAGCAGTCTTGAGGGAAAAAAACGGAGCTGGAGGAATCAGACTCCCTGACTTCAGACTATACTACAAAGCTACAGTAATGAAGACAGTATGGTACTGGCACAGAAAAAGAAACATAGATCAATGGAACAAGACAGAAAGCCCAGAGATAAACCCACGCACCTATGGTCAACTAATCTATGACAAAGGAGGCAAGGATATACAATGGAGAAAAAACAGTCTCTTCAATAAGTGGTGCTGGGAAAACTGGACAGCTACGTGTAAAAGAATGAAATTAGAATACTCCCTAACACCATACACAAAAATAAACTCAAAATGGATTAGAGACCAAAATATAAGACCAGACACTATAAAACTCTTAGAGGAAAACATAGGAAGAACACTCTTTGACATAAATCACAGCAAGATCTTTTTTGATCCACTCCCTAGAGTAATGGAAATAAAATCAAAAATAAACAAATGGGACCTAATGAAACTTAAAAGCTTTTGCACAGCAAAGGAAAGCATAAACAAGACGAAAAGACAACCCTCAAAATGGGAGAAAATATTTGCAAACGAATCAATGGACAAAGGATTAATCTCCAAAATATACAAACAGCTCATGCAGCTCAATATTAAAAAAAACAAACAACCCAATCCAAAAATGGGCAGAAGACCTAAATAGACATTTCTCCAAAGAAGACACACAGATGGCCAAGAAGCACATGAAAAGCTGCTCAACATGACTAATTATTAGAGAAATGCAAATCAAAACTACAATGCGGTATCACCTCATTGTATACACTGGAATATTACTCAGCCATAAAAGGAACGAAATTGGGTCATTTGTAGAGACATGGATGGATCTAGAGACTGTCATACAGAGTGAAGTAAGTCAGAAAGAGAAAATCAAATATCGTATATTAATGCATGTATGTGGAACCTAGAAAAATCGTACAGATGAACCAGTTTGCAGGGCAGAAGTTGAGATACAGATGTAGAGAACAAATGTATAGACACCAAGGGGGGAAAGCCGTGGGCGGGTGGGGATGGTGGTGTGATGATTGGGCGATTGGGATTGACATGTATACACTGATGTGTATAAAATTGATTAAAAAAAAAAAAAAAAGAATACCCAGGGACTTCCCTGGTGGTGCAGTGGTTAAGAATCTGTCTTGCAATGCAGGGGACGCTGGTTCGATCCCCGGTCAGGGAACTAAGAGCCCACATGCCGGCGCGCCACCACTAGAGAGCCCATGTGCCACAACTACAGAGCCCACGTGCTCTGGAGCCCACGCACAACTAGAGAGAAGCCCGTGAGCCACAACGAAAGATCCTGTGTGCCACAGCTAAGACCTGATGCAGCCAAAAATAAATAAATAAATAAAAATTTAAAAATAATAATAATAAAAAAAAGAATACCCAGCAAGGCTCTCATTCAGATTTCACAGAGATATCAAAATCTTTACAGACAAGCAGAAGCTAAGAGAATTTAGCACCACCAAACTGGCTTTACAACAAATGCTAAAAAAACTTCTCTAGGTTGGGGGAAAAAAAAAACAACAAAAAAAGGGCCATAACTAGAAACAAGAAAATCACAAATGGGAAAGCTCACTGGTAAACGTAAACATGTAGTAACAGCAGGAAATCATCCACACACAAATAGGCTATCAAAACCAGCAACCACGAGAAGATGAGAGTACAAATGCACAAAATGGGAACTGCATTTGAAAATAAGAGCCCAGCAACTTAAAACAACCTTTTATGTATATAGACTGCTATATCAAAACCTCATGGGAACTGCAAACCAAAAAACTACGATACACACACAAAAAAGAAAAAGCAACCCAAACACAATACCAAAGATAGTCATCAAATCACAAGAGACCTACAAAAACAAAAAGACCTGCAAAAATCAAAAGCAATTAAGAAAATGGCAATAGGAATGTACATATCAATAATTACCTTAAATATATATAAAAAAATTAGAAATGAAAAATGAGATGTTACAACTGACACCACCGACTATACTACAAAGCTACAGTCATCAAAACAGTATGGCACCAGCACAAAAACAGAAATATATATCAATAGAACAGGAAAGAAAGCCCAGAGATAAACCCATGCACCTATGGTCACCTAATCTATGACAAAGGAGGTAAGAATACACAATAGAGAAAAGACAGTCTCTTCAGTAAGTGGTGCTGGGAAAACTGGACAGCTACACGTAAAAGAATGAAATTAGAACACTCCCTAACACCATACACAAAAATAAACTCAAGGGGTTCCCTGGTGGCACAGTGGTTGAGAATCTGCCTGCCAATGCAGGGGACACGGGTTTGAGCCCTGGTCTGGGAAGATCCCACATGCCGCAGAGCAACTGGGCCCGTGAGCCACACTACCGAGCCTGCGCGTCTGGAGCCTGTGCTCCACAACAAGAGAGGCTGCGACAGCGAGAGGCCCGTGCACCACAATGAAGAGTGGCCCCCGCTCACCGCAACTGGAGGAAGCCCTCACACAGAAACGAAGACCCAACACAGCCATAAACAAACAAACAAACAAACAAACAAACAAACAAACTCAAAATGGATTAAAGACCTAAATGTAAGGCCAGACACTATAAAACTCTTGGAGGAAAACACAGGCAGAACACTCTTTGACATAAATCACAAGAGCTTTTTTGATCCACCTCCTACAGGAATGAAAATAAAAACAAAAATAAACAAATGGGACCTAATGAAACTTAAAAGCTTTTGCACAGCAAAGGAAACCATAAACAAAATGAAAAGACAACCCACAGAATGGGAGAAAATATTTGCAATCAATGTGACTGACAAGGGATTAATCTCCAAAATATACAAACAACTTATGCAGCTCACTATCAAAAAAACCCCAATCAAAAAATGGGTGAAATATATAAATAGACATTTCCCCAAAGAAGACATAGAGATAGCCATACTAAGTGAAGTAAGTCAGAAGGAGAAAGATAAATATCATATGATATCACTTATATGTGAAATCTAATAAAAAATGATACAAATGAACTTATTTACAAAACAGAAACAGACTCATAGACATAGAAAACAAACTTATGGTTACCAAAGGGAAAAAGGGGGTGGGAAGGGATAAATTAGGAGTTTGGGATTAACATATACACACTACTATATATAAAATAGGTAACTAATAAGGACTGACTCTATAGCATAGTTTACTCAATATTCTGTGGTGACCTATATGGGAAAAGAATCTGAAAAAGAATGGAGATATATATATATATATATATAAAACTGATTCACTTTGCTGTACACCTGAAACTAACACAACATTGCAAATCAACTAAACTCCATAAAAATTTTAAAAAATTAAGATGCTGATGTTAAAACAAAAAGCAGCTATAAACAATTTGTTGAAAAAATTAAAAGGAATGTGTTTAAAGACTTAAATGAGCATGATGACAATGATTAAAAAAGAGAATCATGAAAAAGGGACAGAAATTTTTTTAAAAAAACAAAACAAGAAAACAAAGATGAAAAGTTCAATAACTGAAATAAAAAATTCACAGATGGGCTCAACAGATTTGAATTGGCATGAGAAATAAGTAAACTTGAAGTTAGAGCAACAGACATCCAATGTGAAGAACTAAAGGCAGAAAAAAAGATGGAAAAAAATGAACAGACCCTTCATAATATATGTGATAAGAGTCCCATAAGAAGAGAGACAGAACAGATATTTGAAAAAAAAAATGACTGAAAATCTCAAAACCGTGGTGAAAAATGTTAATCTAAAGATCCAAGAAGCTCGGTGAACCCCAAGTATGTAGATCCGTATCTAGAGACACCAGAGTCAAATTATTCAAAGACAAAGAGAAAATCTGAACACAATGAAATTAAAAACAACTTATCAGGTATAGGGGAACAGCAAAACTATTAATACCTGATTTCTTACCAAAAACAATGAAGGCCAGAGGCAGTGTAACGACACATTCAAAATGGTAAAAGAAAAAAGACTGTCAATCAACAATTAGATATTTAGCAAGACCATACCTCAAAACGAAAGCAAAATAAAGACATTCACAGATAAAGACAGAGAGAACTTGCTGCTACCATACCTGCCTTACAAGACATACTAAAGAAGTCCTTTGGACTGAAAGGAGATGGTAAATTTTCATGAAGAAATGAAGATCATTAGAAATGGTAAATACATCAAAGGCTCTATATATACGTTATTTTCTTTCTTCTTTTAATTTCTTTAAAAGGCAGAAAAATTTATAAGATAGTAATTATAACACTATATGGTTGGGTTTACAAAATATATTGATATAATATATGATGATGGTAGCACAAAGGAGCGGGGAGGAAATGGAGCTATACTGAAGCAAAGTTTCTATTTTTTACTGGAATTACGTAGTATTAAAGTAGACTGTAATAAGATGCATAATGTAAACCATAGAGCAACCACTAGGAAACTTTGGCTAAGAAACAGATGGTTAAAAAATCAGAAGTATTAAAATGATACACTAAAAAAATTAACACAGAAGAAGGCAGTGAAAGAAACAGGAATAAAAAAGACATGAGACATGCAGAAGACAAAATGGCTGATATAAATATAACCATGTCAATAGCACAATGTGAATGGACTAAACACTCTATCCAAACAGCAGAGATTGTCAGACTGGAATCAAGAAGATCCAACCATATGCTATCTATAAGACACACTTTAGATTCAAAGACACAAATAGAGTGAAAATAAAAGGATGTAAAAAATATATCATGCAAACAGTAACCATAAAAGAGAGAGTGGCTGTCTTAGTCAGCTTGGGCTGCTATCAACAAAAGTACCAAAGACTGGTGGCTTTTAACCAACAAACATTCTGGAGGCTGGAAGTCTAAGATCAAGGGACTGGCCAATTCACTGTCTGGTGAAGGCCTGCTTCCTGGATCATAGGGGTATTCTCACCATAGCCTCACATGGCAGAATGGTCAAGGGAGCCCTCTTTGATCTCTTATTAGGGCACTAATCCCATTTATGAGTGCTCTACCCTCATGACCTAATAATTTCCCAAAGGCTCCATCTCTTAATACCATCACATTGGGAGTTAGTTTTTAAGATGTAAATTTTGGGAGGATTAAAACATTCAGTCTACAGCAGTGCCTATAGAAGTATGAGACAAAATAGTTTTTAAAAAAAGAAATATTGCTAGAGACAAAAAAGGAACATTTCATGATGATAAAGGAGTCAATAACTCAAGAAAATAAAACAGCTATAAATGTATGTGCACTTAACGGCAGTTACAAAATACACAAAGAGGACAAATTGCCAGAACCTCAGAAACTTCCCATGTGCCCCTTACAAATCTGTAATACCCTCTCTCTCACCCCAAGCTCATATCCCCAGGCAAATACTCAATTTGTTCTTCATAACTTAACTTGAAGGATAATTTATGGATTATTGACTGAGGTTAGCATAATTCTAAGAATTTGTAATATTCATTTATGCTTGCCACATTGGGGGTAATGTGTCCAAAAATGACTCTTAAGAGATCTTAGAGGTTCCAGACCCCTAAGCATTTTGCCGTCTACACTCACGTTGAATTCTGACTTAGCTACAACTAACACTTTGAGTGCTTCTATGTGCTAGTCATTTAATCCTTACAACAACTTTGTGAGACAGGTACTATTATTATCCCACTTTACATCAAGTTAAATGATGGAGCTAGGACAGATCTGTCTAACCTTTTATGCTTTTAACCACAAGACTGTATTGTCTTCCACAGGTATGGAAATAAAGTAATTGTTCGCAGGAAGAAGTAACTGAGCAAGGCACAGGAACTGCTGCAAAAAGGTAATAAGCACAGAGCTTATATGTTTCACTGTCCTAAAGAAAAAGTGACTTTAAATTCCTTTGCTACCAAGAATTAGGGCACTTAAAAAGAAGATGACACTGCTCTAGAACATGTCATCAAGTCCCAGAGATCTGATGTTTAGTCATTCTGAGGTAGAGGTTTATGTTAAAAATAAACCTCTACCTCACTGAATCAGGGACTTGCACCACAGGTCTTGGGTTTTTCTTCTATAGTTAATCCAAGGCCATTTTCCACTGAGTTAGCAAAATGGATTCCTTGCAGATGGATGAATTCAATCTGCAAGTGTTTAAAACTTATTCTTTGCCCTTACAAATACAGGGATGCTCGGGATCTTTTATTTTATTCTGTTTTCCAGGAAAGTATTTTCTTGCATCATCGGGTAAAAGAAATTCACATGCTTTCCCAGGCGGCTGCTGAAGATGGCGGAGGGGCAGGTCCTGCTGCTCGATGGCCGAGGCCATCTCCTGGGCCGCCTGGCGACCATCGTGGCCGAGTAGGTGCTTCTGGGTCAAAAGGTGGTGGTTGTGCGCTGGGAGGGCATCAACATTTCTGGCAATTTCTACAGAAACAAGTGGAAGTACCTGGTCTTCCTCCGCAAGCGCATGAACACCAACCCCTCCCGCGGCCCCTACCACTTCCGAGCCCCCAGCCGCATCTTCGGGCGGACAGTGCGAGGCATGCTGCCCCACAGGACCAAGCGAGGCCAGGCCGCTCAGGACCGCCTCAAGGTGTTTGAGGGGATCCCGCCACCCTATGACAAGAAACAGCGGATGGTGGTTCCTGCCGCCCTCAAGGTTGTGCGTCTGAAGCCTACGCGGAAGTCTGCCTACCTAGGGCGCCTGGCTCATGAGGTTGGCTGGAAGTACCAGGCAGTAACAGCCGCCCTGGGGGAGAAGAGAAAGGACAAGGCCAAGATACATTACCGGAAAAAGCAGCAGCTCACGAGGCTACGGAAGCAGGCTGAAAAGAACCTAGAGAAGAAAACTGACAAATTCACAGAGGTCCTCAAGACCCATGGATTCCTAGTCTGAGCCCAATAAAATTGACTGTTTATTCTTCATGCTTGGCCTGGCCTGCCCTTCCTCCATCACCACCCTAGGATGTGGGGGACCCCCAGGGGCTGCCATCCAGGTGCCACAGGCAGCCTGGGGCTTAGAAGACTGGATATAGCAAAGGGGCCTTAGCCACTGCTGTTTAAGAAAAGCCTTTTTAAAAACTTTTAAAAAGTTATAAGGGCTGTGCAGGCGTAATTTGCCTGTGACCTATTCATTCATGAGAGTTTTAGGACATGGGCCGCTGGAACAACCAGTGCTGTCCTAATACTGGCAAAAGTGAGCTGGAAGACCTAATTGGAAGGGACCCCCACATCCCTTACAGGGAGTCTGCGTAAGCTTCCCACGTGGTCGGATACTATACTCTGCAGCTGTTAGGATGTGAGAGAATGCTTGGGCAGCATGAGTCTGGGGTTCTAAAAGGTGTTTATGGAAGGGAAGTACAGCCCAAGGGGTCACAGGCATAGCCCTTGTGTTAGTCTTCCCTATATTTTGTGAGCCAAAACTAATAATTTATTTTTAAAGGAATAAAAAAAGAAATTCACATGACATGGGGAACACTACTTTCTTAAAGATGAAAAAATTGAAATATATCGCAGAAAACCATCTCAACAGCATGCTTCTTACTTCTATACTAATCAATTCTCCAGTTATTTTGAAATTTTATTACCACACAAATCTCTGGTGTCCCAGTCTGAGTCTAAGTGAGGTTCTCTGTTTTGACAAATAATGCCACTATAAACTAAGTTAGGTTTTAAATGATTATCTGACAAACAGGAAGAAGGTAAGCATTTCGGAAAGGATACAAACTTGGTCTTCTTAGTTGATACTAATATTTAACTAGATCACTGAGGCAAACATGGACTTTTAAAAACAGTGCTGGGAGAAGTTGGTAGTCATTTGGAAAAAGATAAAATTAGATTGCTATGTCACACCATACACAAGAATAAACTCCAAGTGGATTGCAGGCCTAAATGTAAAAAGTGAACCCATATAAGTACTAGAAAAAAACAGGTGAATTCCTTTTTAAGCTCAGTTGTTGGAATGGCTTTCTGTGACTCAAAATCCTAGAGAACTCCAACTGATATAACTTTAAATACTGGCGTAACCTGGCAAAAATGTCAGAAGGTGTTCACCCATTCCCTTATCAATCATAAAACAACCCCCCTCCACCAGAGACTCTCTCAATGAAGTGGCTGGCTAGGGATATTCCCTATACTTTAGGTCAGTGAACACAACATAAACACACTTGACTTGGAACTTAAAAGTGTATATCCCTTCTATCATTATTTCATTATTAAATGATAAAAATTTGCACCTGCAAAAAATTTTTTACATTAAAAAAATCTTCTCTTAACACTTTACTGACCGGGGTATTTTTGCAGAAACTAACGCCTGTGGCCAGCAATTTGTTATGTAAGTGAACACTGAAACAGCCGCATTTGAGTAAATATCAACAACTTTTTTTGCACTTTATTTGAAACTTTGTACATGTCTTACTAAAGCATTCTAATATTTTGTTAGCGCGTGATAGGCAGTACATCAGGCACCTCCGTGCAGGGGAACAGAACATCTATTACAAATATACCGGGTTTCACTGCACTTTCCCCTGGAAGAGCAGACTCTACACTTTCTGGCAGCATTTTTTTTTTTAGTCCTGTGGGTATTATTTCCTCTAGAATATGTTCTTTTATTTTACCTGATAGTCGACAAGGTGGATCTTTGCGGGGGGCTCTTTTAGAAATGCCACAAGGACTAGGTGTGGGACTACCACTGCATTCACCAGCGTGGTCAGTTACCCATTCCCCAGCTACTGCTAACAAAAATTGCTTGTAAGTCATTTTATTCTGTGCATTAAAGCTACAATAAATCTTAAACGCACTGAATAAACCGCAATTACTCAAATAGAAACCCACTTTCTTATACCATTTTCGAGTTTTCTGGAAGATACTGAAGTTTGCCAGATATTGATCAGACTGACCAACTCCTTTCATATATTTATTATACTCTGATATACAAGTGGGCTTAGTTATCTGATGGCCAGTCCTCCTGTCTTCCTTTCCTGTAGATGCCATGGAGGCGTCAGGAATAGTTGTCACCATGCAGACTAGCCTCTTGTCTTTCCATAGAAGAATCACTTCTCCCTTCCATAAGAATGTCATTTCTCCCCCTGTAGGTTTTTAGATTTCTCCTTTAATTGGTTTGGTAGACCACGATTCTCTCTTATAGCCCCACAAACTCTGGTTTTATTTTTCAACAATATTTCAGATGTGGACACGCTGTTGTAAATCCCAAGGTTGCATATATATCCAGTTTCACTTTCCCTAACCATGCTGACCAGAATTCCATATTTTGTAAGTTTTCTGGGATTATAGGTTTTGAATATGCGTCATCCTCTCCACTTTCATTGCCTCATCAAGTGATAGCTCTTGTTTGGGTATATAGATCGACTGAAACTTTGGTAGAAAATAATCCAAAAGAGGTTTAACTTTTGAAATTCTGTCTGCAGGAAGTGGAGATTCCGAGTTATCGTTAAAGTGAAGAAACATCATTATTTCTTCGAACCTTCTTCTCGTCATAATCTTTGGAAAGACGGGTGTTTTATGTAAGGGATCAGTCGATCTATATTCTTTCCAGTGTGATTTTCTTATTTGTCCCATCAAAATGATTATTTCAAGAAACTTCTTCATGTCACTATTGGTCACATCAGTCCATTTTAAAGCCTCATCATACTTTTTATATGATTTTTCATTCTGTTGGTGATTCAAGTTTGTTTGAGAAGCGACCAACTCGAAAAAGTCATTACCAAAAATTGTTATTTCACTAACACTTTGTGGGTGATTATATTCAACAGTTACACCTGACACACCTGTAAAGTCTTCTAATTTTCGTGAAATGTTATCTAAAACCCACTCTTCTGTAGAAGCAAAGGAGCATTCTCCAGCACCGTAAGTTTCATTTTCACTTTCTGTGTTAGACTCAATCACTAAGGTTTTTTGTCTTTTTATTGGTCTAATACTCACATCATCTGAATCAGAACTATACTCTGAAGAACTATCATATTCTGAGACACTAGTATATATGTCGCTCGGACAATTAGAGAAAGTATCTGCATAAAATTCACTGAAAAATTCTTCATTCAAAACTTCACGATGCGTCATTTTTGAAAATCTTATGGTAATAAACTTGCGTTTATAATATACACAAGGTTGGAACAAAAACCTAATGGAGCAAAATGTGAATGATAACGGCAATCATAAATTGTGTAATGAACCCTTGATCAATTTAAGCTCTAACAACTTAGCACAGTGATGTTAATTAATTGTATCATTCTCTAAAAACATATTGATACATCTCTGGTCAATAAAGTTCAGGTAACAAAAACGTATTAATATGTCTCCGGTCAATAATGTGTTAATTAAATAATTCTACAGTGAGCATGTGTTTAATAGACAACAGGGAGAAAAACAAGAGGTTCACGTCAGCAAGTTAATTTCCATACTGTAACTCTATCAGCAGCTATCTGCTTCCCCCTGCAGCTTTGTAAAGTAACTGCTACAAAACAAAACTTGGCACAAACTTTTCAAGCCAAGCACAGTAAGCAGAGATCAATCACACCTGGGTAAAAAGGATGATTTAAAAAAGCTACACACTTGCTAAAAGGCTGGAAAGTGGAAGCATATGCAACAAAACTTTCTGCTTCAGTCCTATTTAGGTGGGATAAGGAAACCTCAAACTGAAAGGGCTAGGGACACCAGTCCTACAAATTATTCTGAAGGGAATTCTTTATCATTAAAAAGGGAACAAAAGCTTCAGTTTTGTTTTCTTTGAAATCAGACATCACTTGCTTTACACATATAGACACACTTGCTCTTTCCACAAGTCATTTTTACTAGTCCACTAGGAGTCTGGAGGGAGAATCTCTAGATTTCAGTTGTAGTTAGAACCTGACTCTCATTAAGTCTTACCCTTCTGAGGAAAGATGACTGATCTTAGAAATACTTCCGTGTTTCTTAACTCAGAAAATCCCATCTCCCAAAACTCAATTTAACAGAAGTAAATTTTCTTATTTTGGTACAGCTTAATTTCTGCCCAACTCTTTCTTTAAGTTTTTTAGACCTTGAGCACAGATCAGGGTAAAAGAAAATATCCTATTAAGCTCTTCTGATGTTGGATGGAGTCACTATACAGGTTAATCAATACTTCTTGTTTTGGAAGCTTAGTCATCTGTGTCCATCTAGCCCTCTGTCTCCCAAAGTGTGGCCACAGTTCTACATGAACCAAAATGATCTGGGAGATAAGCAACAAGGATTTACTGTATAGCACAGGGAATTATATTCAATATCTTGTAATAACCTATAATGGAATATAATCAAGAAAAAATATAACTGAATCATTTTGCTGTGTACCTTAAACTAACACAATATGTAAATCAACTATACTTCAATTAAAAAAAAAAAAACAAAAACCTGAGGATGCTTATTAACAAAGTAGATTCCCGGCTGCCACCTCACAAGTCTGTGGTATCAAACACTTCTGAGGGCTTTGCATGTTTAGTAAGTTTCCTGTGATTCTTAGACACAATTAAGTTTGAGAACCACTGATATACACAAAGAGATCTTCCTTAATAAACACCGGAAACACTGAATGCCACTTTAACTTTTCCATCAGCAGATAACTTCCAAATGTTTTAGGCTAAAACAACCCTTACTTCCCCTGGTTTAAACTCAGAATCAGAAATCTAAAGTCTCTTCCTTAGAGACTGTCATACAGAGTGAAGTCAGAGAAAAACAAATATTGTATATTAACGCATATAAGTGGAATCTAGAAAAATGGTACAGACGAACCTGTTTGCAAGGTAGAAATAGAGACACAGATGTAGAGAACAAACGTATGGACACCAAGGGGGGAAAGCTGGAGTGGTGGTGGTGGTGGTGGTGGTGGGATGAATTGGGAAATTGGGATTGACATGTATACACTAATATGTATAAAATAGATAACTAATAAGAACCTGCTGTATAAAAAAATAAATAAAATTAAAAAAAAAATCTAAGGTCCCTTCCAGTCCTTAAATTCTAGGATTTTATTTAATCACTTGCCAATAGCATTCATTAAACTCAATACTGGTAAACTCTAAGAAATTGGTAAATATGGCAACCTTAGTTCAAAAGGATGCCCATTAGAAACGAAATAAAAGAGAAACAACAAATCAGAAAGGGTTTTCTCATGAGGTTAACAGAATATGCAGGCCACTATAGAAAAGTTACTGAAAACTTTCTGGAAGCAACCAAGAGAATTGTTCCCTGCAAACATGTCCACTGTTACAACAACACTGATAAGATTATGAAAATATTGCAATGAGGCAGGAGAAACATGGAAATCAAAAGGATTAAGTAATGTGGGATTTAAGAAAAATGAGAGCGACGGGGGAAAGACTGATATAGAATTTTGGCACTAAACCAATACTTCAATAATGGCTCCTGTTTAAAGACTAAACAGTCTTAAAGGAAAAAACAATCCTTCACAGTTTCAGAACCTAAGGAAAACGTTTTAAAATCCCAGAAACCATATGTTCTGAGCCCATGTTCACCAAGCAACAGACTTTTGTATCCATTACTTAACTGGATCTATGTATTTGTAAATGAACACTATGTGCCGACAACTGGCACCAGGGAGCAAATCCATTAAAAGGACGAAATCTGCATTTGGGCTTACAAATAAAAAAACTTTTTCATTTGCAAGCAAGAATTAAATCACCAGAGCCCTGACGAACTCCAAGTCCCTCCATCATCTCCCTATTTGTAAAGGGCATCACCAGCTGCCCAGTAGCCAAAGCCAAGGAATCATGCTTATTTCTCACTCCAGCCCTCCCAACTGAATCCAGTATGTCTCGTCAACTCCACTTCCAAAATGTAGCCTGAAATCATTCACTTATCTTCACTCGATCCACAGTTCAAGCTACCATCATCTTTGCCCAGCCCGCCATGTTAGGCCCTAGCTGGTCCCCGTGCTCCACTCTGCCCCCACACCCTGCGTTCTCTGCACAACCACCAGAATATTCTTAATGAGATGGAAATAACTTTCATCTTTCCGCTGGCTTAACTACCCATCTGTTTCCTACTGCACTTGGAAAAAAGTTCAAATACCATGGCTCACAAAGTGTTCCATCATCAGACCCTCTCTTACTTCATCCCCCGCATTCTCTTCCTTAATCATTATGCTCCCGCTAATGGCCCTTCCACTCCTTGCATGCCAAGAATACACCAAACCTGTAGCTACCTTAGGGCCTTTATACTAACTGCTCCCCTTCTATGGAATATTTTCCTCTCAGATACACATTTGACTCCTTTTCCCCTCCAAGTCTTTTCTGAAATGGCACCTCCCCAGAGAGGCCTTTCCTGACCAACCAATTTTAAGTAGTCCTGCCCATGCTTCCAACTCCCATGCCTTCTTCACTTCAGCTTATCATTCCCCCCACCCCACCCATACCAACTAGAATATACATATGAGAGATGAGTGTCTTATTCACCACTGTATCCCTAAGTGCCTCAAACAATGCCTGGCATGTGGAAGAAATGCAAACATTTCTTGAGTAAATGAATGATAAAATCTCTGTAATTTGTAAGACCAATTACTGGCCCTCATGGGAGAGATAAAACATTATTCAGCTATTTAATGAAGGAAGACTATGTGCAAGGCCCCATGACAGTGGTCCTCAAACTTTAGTGTGTGCACAAGAACGACCAGAGAATTTATACGTGAGGCGTAAGAACCCCATTTTGACAAGCAGCCCACAAAAGATGATTCTCTTACATCAATGCCACCACAATGCAGTATATTCTATAGGTCCCCAAACTATAAGCATCTTTGTATCAGAATATTATTATAGCAATAATTCTCATCTGCTACCAGATACGTCTTCCTCAGCCAAGCCTTTAAGAATCACTTATTTGCTTTGCAGATCTAGTACATCTCAAATGTAAGCTAAAATCCCATTCCTCTGGGTAGTCATATCTACATTTAAGGTTTCACGAATGGTTAAGATTGCTGCTGAAACAAACACACACATACACAGTGCTTTCCTTAAGAGATTTTTCCAGTTTCAACTGAATCTTAACTGCCTTCCTCCTCTGTTACTCTTGATCTGCTGAGAACTGGCACCCTCTTGAGCCTGGATCATCTTCTCAGCCACAGGGCAAGTCAAGTCAGCTTGAATAACAGACTTTAGCTATTAATACTTGATACATTTAGTAATACATATACCCTATGATAGCATACTTTCCCAAATCCTCAAAGGTCAGCTTTATGTGCTTCTTTTTTTAGTAGAAAGTCCACCCTGGTTGTAAAGAATCAAATTTTTATTTATTTATATTCTCAAATTGGAATAACTATTATTGTTGTTGATCATAAATGTAATACTGCTAACCATAAAAAAAAGCAAACATTACAAAATTATATTAAATATAAATGAAAATTTCCCAATAATCACACCCTTTAGAGCTACTCACTTTTTATAATTTGGTGTATATCCTTCCAAACTTCCATGTATAAACATATTTTCACACAGGTTTTTAACTTAAAAGGAATAATCACTGACTGTTCCATAACCGGCTATAAAGAGAAAACACCTGGGTGTCTCCTCTACTCTCAACACTCTGAACACTTCTGTGACCAAATGTGTAGGAGTTTCTCCCACACCAAGCAACTCCAGCTCTGCAGTGGACTCCAGCCAATGTCCTACACTTTCACTCAATTCTGACACTATCTACCTAGAGATAGGGTCAGACCCCAGAGGTTAAGCGCTGAGTTCCACAAGACTGGCTCCATCCTCACTTCAGATACCAACTGCAAGTCCAGGTTGTCATTTCTGCTTTTTTTGGTCTGTTTATATATTTTTTCTTTTTCTCCTGAAGTATAGTTGATGTACAATATTATATAAGTTACATAAAAGGTGTACAACATAGTGATCCACAATTTTTAAAGATTATACACCATTTATAATTATTATCAAATTTTGGCTATATTCCCTGTATTGCACAATATATCCCCGTAGCTTATTTATTTTGTACATAATAGTTTGTACCTCTGAATCCACTACTCCTGTCTTGCTCCTCCCTCCTTCCCCTCCCCAATGGTAACCACTAATTTGTTTCCTGTATCTGTGAGTCTGCTTCTTTTTTGTTATATTCACTAGTTTGTTTTATTTTTTAGATGCCACATATAAGTGATATCATACAGTATTTGTCTTTGTCTGACTTCTTTCACTTAGCATAATGCCCTCCAAGTCCATCCATGTTGTTGCGGTCACCTCTGCTTCTGACCCATGGGCTATAAATTGGCAGCTTCCACGACCACCTCCTCACGTTCCATTAATTTGCTAGAGGGGCTCACAGAACTCAGGAAAGCAGTTTACTTATTAGATTACCACTTTACTATAAAGGACATAACTCAGGAACAGTCAGATGGAAGAGATGCATAAGGCAAGGTATGTGGGAAGGGGCACTGAGCCTCCATGCCCTACGGATGTGCACCCTCCCACCACCTATACGTGTTCACCAACTACGAAGCTCTCTGAACCCAATCCTTTCGGGTTTTTATGCAGGCTTCATTAAGTAAGCATGATTGATTAATCACTGGTCAGCAGGGATTAACTCAACCTTCAGCCCCTCTCTCTACCCCCGAGGCGGGGGTGGAGTGGGGCGAGGCTGAGAGCTCCAAACTCTTGACAACTAGACCTCATCCTTAGGGGCTTTCCAAAAGTCATGCATTAACATTAACTCAGGTGTGGTTGAAAGAGGCTTGTTATGAGTAACAAAATGAACCTTTATCTCTTTCCATCTAGGAAATCCCAAAGGTTTTAGGAACTCTGTGCCAGGAACTGGACAAACACCAAATACATACTTATTACAAATCATATTATCACACCTGCTTAATACATTTAACATTCAGGCATTACTCCATGCCAATACTAATATTTATCTCTTTAATGACTACATTGTACACTACCACATAAAAATGCCAAAAATGTTTAAAGTAATACCCTCTGTTCAACATTAGTTCTAGTTTTCTAAAATTTCTAAAATTATGAATGATCCTGCAATGTATCTTTATATATACATCTATACATATTTTTAATAACTTCCTTAAAATAAGTGACTAGAAGAGAATCAGGTTTAAAGCTGTACTGTCTAATATGGTACTCACTAGCCACGTGTGACCACTTAAATTAACAAATAAAAAATTTTAAAATTCATTTTATCAGCTGTACTAGCCACATTTCAACTACTCAACAGCCAGATGACTGTTAAAATGTGGTAGCCAATGGCCAGTGGCTACCATACTGGACAGTGTAGATACAGAACATTCCCATCACTGCAAAAGGTTCCACCGGTAGCCCTGATCTAGAGAAATGTTCATATAAAAATTTGGTATCTGTACCCCATAGAAGTGATGTAGCAATCCAAACTCCCAATATTAGTACATGAATTCCTACCTCCTCTTCTTGTCAACATCAGATCAATGTTCTGATCTGAGAGATGAGACATCATGTTTCAATTTGCATTTAAAAATTATTAGTGAGGCTGAAAGTCTGCACATTTTGTGGCCATTTGTGTTTATTTTTGTTGTTGAATTATCTGAACTCTGTCTACTTTAAAAGAATCAAGCTTAAACATATCCTTTTCCCAATGACCCATAAAACCAAACCTTACGTGCAGCAAAGAGACATTTCTTCATCTGTTTTGCTGGTTTCCTCATATTAATTTCACAAAGATATTTATTAAAGCAGCATAAAAATAGCTAATACTACAATTGGGGTGAGTTACCCAGGTGTACACAGTTATCAAAACTCACTGAGCAGGACTTCCCTGGTGGCATAGTGGTTAAGAATCCGCCTGCCAATGCAGAGGACATGGGTTCGAGCCCTGGTCCGGGAAGATCCCACATGCCACAGAGCAACTAAGTCCGTGCACCACAACTACTGAGCCTGCGCGCCTAGAACCCGTGCTCCGCAACAAGAGAAGCCACCACAATGAGAAGCCTGTGCACTGCAATAAAGAGTAGCTCCCACTCACCGCAACTACAGAAAGCCTGCATGCGGTAACAAAAGACCCAACGCAGCCCCCGCCCACCCCCCCCCCAAAAAAACCTCACTGAGCTGTACACATCAGAGCTTAAACAATTTCACAACATGTAAATGATACCTTAATTTTTATAATGGAAATGGAGAGCAGAGTATGTAACATTTTGAGGCAAACCACTGAATTGTCAAACCGATGGCAATCCACTATATCAGGGCAAAATAAAGTGTTAGAAAAGCATTGCTAACATTTTAACATAGACATCTAATCAATGTTTCTAAAAAGCCTGTGCCAGTGATGTGAAAGCTGAACCAAACACTCACTTTCTGGAAAATCATTGCCCTGATGTTACTGTACGGTACTTGATTTAATTTTCCGAGCCATTTCTGGTGAGGTCGTTCATGACTTGGCTCATTTTTGCCCTTTATCCTTCTCTTCTGGTAGCACACACTAACACAAAAGCTAACACATGCATTTTAAAACCAACAGATTTGATCATGAAAAGTGCCTAAGGAAGGACACAGACAAGATGCTTTTCCTCACCTCCCACTACCTCCCCACTCCCTTTCTTACACTGCACATTTACCATCTCAGTCCAGCACCAATCCATCATAACCTGTTCAGTGAGTGAGCTCTTCAGAGGCATAAGCCACAAATCTCATTCACGTTCTTTGCAAACTCAGATATTACAGTAACTCTTCAGGTGACCTTGCTTATGGGATCAGAAGGAAGGATATATGGAGGACACTAAGCCTCTCTTTCCCAAAGTGAAGGCTTGCTCAGTTACTAGCCCAGGGCAAAGTAGCAGGAAAGTGTGCATTTTATTAGGACATCTGCTTTGTAGGAAGACAGCTGTTTTTGTTATTAAATTCTACATATTTTGGCTTTGGAATCAAGGAGATCTGGGTTTGAGAATCAGTTCTGCTATTTATTAGATACGTGATTTCAGGCAAGTTACTGTACTACTCTAAGCTGTTCTCTTATGGAGATGTTATCAGTATATGTCATAGGCATGTTGTGAAGATTAAATGAAAACACAAGTAACATTTTAAGCTCAGTGGCTGGCATGTTACTGGTGCTTAACAAATGACAGCTACCATCACACACAATTCTGTTCCTCAAGAATGAAATGTAAATGACACAGGTCCCAGTCACTGCTCTCTGTAACCAAATCACCACCCCCAGGAAATTCAGGCAGTCTTTTTGCTAACAATGGATTAACATAAACAAGCAGCATACCATAATTCTAAAGTCTGACCAAAAAAAATAGCCATTAGAGGAACTTCAGCAGCCAACCATAGATCATTAAAAAAAAAGCTAAAAGGCATATATATATATATGTTAGAAACAATTACACAAGATGAACATAAGAGCTCAAAGTTCACAGGAAAAAAAGGAAATTTCTTTGCTAAGCAGACACACTCAGTACTGCCCCATCATGCCACTGATTTATCTCAGATCCGTCACTACTAAAACAATAAACATACAGATGGGCAAGTCACTCTTTACCACAAATGAAGCAGTCTATGATAGCGCATCAGTCACATTTATTCACTTTAAAAAGCAGTTAACATGGGCTTCCCTGGTGGCGCAGTGGTTGAGAATCTGCCTGCCAATGCAGGGGACACGGGTTCGAGCCCTGCTCTGGGAAGATCCCACATGCCGCGGAGCAACTGGGCCCGTGAGCCACAACTACTGAGCCTGCGCGTCTGGAGCCTGTGCTCCGCAACAAGAGAGGCCGCGGTAGTGAGAGGCCCGCGCACCGCGATGAAGAGTGGCCCCCACTTGCCACAACTGGAGAAAACCCTCGCACAGAAACGAAGACCCAACACAGCCAATAAATAAATAAAAATAAATTTAAAAAAAGAAAAAAAAAAGCAGTTAACATGGCAGATCATGCACAATAAACAAAATAGTTACCTTTTTCTCTTCATCTGGCATGTTTTTTTCCAGTTCCATTAGGTATTCGTCATCTAGTTCAGAGGAATTCACATCATGATCAGGTTTGTTCTCAACCTTGTCCACTCCTGGCTCCTCCTTCTCAAATGAGGCACTTGCATCATGAAAGCACTCCTCTTCTCCTTGGTCCTCCTGGGGATGGGTCTCAACATCCCTGAGCAGCTTGCTCTGGGGATGGTGATCTTTGGCATTAGACACTGGAGGGTTAACACGCTCTGCTTCCTGGAGCTCTGTAACTTTCAAACCACTGAACAGATCCTCTGGCACTCTACAGTTTTCTGACTTCTCCCCCATGCTGAATCAGTGAGGGAGGTGAAGCTGAAACTCTGGGAAAGAGAAAATACGTTAGGTAATGGTATCTATCTATCAAATCCTACCTATCACACCTAAACAAACTTCTGCATCAAGGCCCAAATCACACCCTAACTTCCTTTCACTGGAATTCATTCATTTATATATTCATATATAAAGGTTATCATACGCCCATAAATAATGCCAAATGTAATTTTAACTGATACCCTTTTCAGAACTTCTTATAAGCAACAAGAGACACCGATTTTAATGTGACTCTTCCACTTTCCACTGCTCCCAGTTTGTCGGGGTAGCAAAAAATAGGCAGAAGCGAAAATAATGCCAAGAAAAATGAAGTGTCTCTAATTTTTATTCAGAACGAATAGCCAGGTCGTAAATAAGGAACTACGGCCTGTCTTTCCAGCACCACCACACGAAGCTCAAAAATAAGTTTCTGGTGGAGCTAAAAATACAATCCGTGCCGAAAGAATAATCACCAACTTCCCCCACAGGCGTTTGGTAGAGCCAACGCAGGTTATAGTGGGAGGCCCTGGCTCAGGTGGCCCTAATCAGCATTCCCGAGGGAGTCAGAATCAGCCACGAAAAGCGTGGTTCTCAACCCTGGCTGCAAAACGTTAACACCTGGGACGCTTTAGCAAGTTCTGCTGCCCAGATCTTCTACTCCACAGATTCTGATTTGTTGCTCTGGCGTGGACCAGGGCATCTGTATCTTTAAAAAGGCATCCCAGGTGATTCTCACGTGCAGCCAATTGAGAACCAGTGTTGTAGAAGCTGAGTCAGATCGTTAGCACCGCCGCCCCTCTGGTCGCAGTAAAATGACGCCAACGACCCTTGTGTTGCGACAAGAACCCGAATTCGCTCCAGCTCGTCCCAAGAAAACTTAAAACAGTACGATTTTATTACGGAGACTTTGCCTCCACAGCAACGTTTTGTTTCTCCCCGCTCCCAGGTCTAGTGGAAGAACACAGGGGTTTGAGGCCTCAGAATTGAGGGCCACCCCACCCTTCCCAAAGGTTCGTCCCGTAGCTGTGTCCCTCACCGCCAAGAAAACAGACCCGTGGGGCTACTCACAGCTTCACAGCTCCACTCGTCCTCACCTTCTTCGCCTCTGAGATCCTCTACTTCCGCTCAGTCAGAAGCTCTTCCGTCGGCGCTGACCAATAGCGTCGCTGTTGGCAAAGCATCCCGGGAAATGTAGTAAAATCTCAGGATGACAGGGCGTTTGCTGTCGCTGTGTGACGTCATTGTACGGGCTTAAATATGAGCGACGGTTGCCGTCTTGGGTTACGGCAAGAGTCCGCGCTACTACGCACTGCAGGAAAAAGCGGAAAAGAGAAAGGCTGTTTCTATGGTGTTACTTTTACGCCTCCGATATGACATCTTTCATGTCAGCTATGCTGTGTATAGTAGAATCCTGAAGCATGAACCTTGTCCAGAAATAAAGTTTTCCCTCTTATGTTTCTCAAAGGGTGTCTTTCAAGGGGTCTACCGCTAGATCAAAACAGTGTTGACAATGATACTAAGTTGTTATCTGCCTTTTCCATACCCCTCTCATGAACGTACAATGGATTTTTCCAAAGGTTATGTGTCCTGTGATAGTGCAATGAACTAAACGCAGAAGGAGTGATGAGACTCCAGATGTCTTCTATTAAGCCAGAGGTTTGCAAAAATGTAAAACAATGCCACTCTTCTCACTATATATATTTTTTTGTTTTGGAAAACACAGTATCTATAAAAAGATTATTTATGTTGCATATAATGGGTGTATTGTTATCTTAATTGACAAATTAGCATTAGAATGTTTTCATTTCTACTAGTAAACATTGATAGGTATAACTCACATAAACAAAAGCTTTTCGTGGTCCTCAATAATATTCGAGAGTATTAAGCGGTCCTGGAACCAGAAGTGAACTGTTGGCCTATACATTCATTCAAGAAATGTTTACTGAATGTTTATTAGACCCCAAGCATTGCCCACTAGGAATACAGAATGGAGATATCCCTTAAGGTAGCCAGACACGTTACCAGCAAGAACAGCAGGGTATTAGTTAGTTTTCTATAATTCACAGAATCTATTGCAGAGATAGCCGGGAGGGACTTTTTCCAGAAGGATATCAAATTTATTTCTTCAGTTTATGTCTAAATGAGGTTATGCGTACAGTTATATTTTTGTGTAACTCAAAAGCTTTAATATACTGAAAGTAAACATTAAAAATATATCAGAATTTTGGAAACCTTTTAATATTTCTTAATTTTTTAAATACAGCAAGAACTATAAAAAGGTACGTGGTTAGGTCTTATGATCTTTAAGAAGTCCTGTTAATAAATTCTGGTGTGATAGAAAGGCTATAAATTTTAGAGCAAACTAAATAAGTAAATAAATAAGTTAAATAAATGCATTACAATGTCAGCTTCTTTACTAGCTGTCCAACTTTGGACAATAATTCTAGTAGCTAACCTTGATTGATTATGTGCTTATTAGGTGCTGCTACATGCTGTGAAAAATGCTTTAGATGGATTATTTGATTATTTGAATTCTAATTCTGGCTCTGCCACTTGACTAGCTGTGTGACATTGGGACAAATTACTTAATGCTTCTAAGCTTAATATATAAATTTACCTCATACGTAAAAATTGGGATTGGTAACAATGGTTCCTCCCTCTTTAGTTTTTTGGCAGAAAGAAATGATGTAATCTAGAAGACAAGGACCCACAGGACTTGGCACATAATAGTTAATTAATGTGAGAGACAATAATGATATGTGACAGGGCTTGTGACAATAGCTGTGTACCGGAAACCTAATAAGAAACAGTCCCTGCCCTCCTCCATCCCAAGGAACTCACAGGCTAGTGGGGGAGGGGAAGGGGGGGATAAAGGCACTACTGAGCCTAAAGGAAGAAGCAATCCATTCTTTTCTTTTAATATCAAGAAGAACAAACGTCCAGTTGGACCAGCTTGGTAGATCTTCACTAATAAGATATTTAAGTTAGTCTGTTGAAAGAGGAATAATTCATTAAGAGGACCAAAACTGGAGAGGCTGAAGGACATCTTGAAAATATTAGAAGCATTCTGGGGAATGATAAGCAGTCGGATGTTGCTGAGGTAGAGAGCACAAAGCAAGAAACATTTTTAGAGGTGCAAGCCCACCAATCAATTGAGAACCATGGAGATTTTGTCTCTTTGTGCTTACAACCCCTCTGTAAAAGGAAAAGAAATATTTTTCATCTAGAGGGCAGTTCTGTTATTTTCCCAGCGCAAAGACCATGTCTGTCTTGTTTACAGTTGTAAGGGGTCAGTGAACATCCTGTTATCACATGGGTGAATGATCCTCTTTCAGGAATTTATGGACAAAACACTGAATAACTCAGTGCTCTGGTGGGTTGCGTAAGAAGATTTTGAGACTTCTGGAACTTCCTTATACCACTGTTGTAAGAATTAAACACAGAAAGTGAAGGGCTTAAGATAGAAAAAAATACTTTAATATTAATAGCACTTAGCGTGGCAAGTGCCCAATAAATATTTGCTGTTATTGTAATCATTATTATTAACGAAGGTGTTATAGTATTACCACTATTATGACCAATTACTAATAGTAATAGTAATTTAATTATTACTTGTGTTACTAATAATAACCAATAATATTATTAATAGTGATAATATGTGTGAAGTTTTCATTCACACCCCCCCCCCAGACAAGGGACTGAGCACCTAAGTTTGTTGAAAGAATGGAAGCTGAACATGAATGAATGAATAATGAATGAATGAAGGCTAGGCAGCATACTAGACCCTGTGGTGGGTACAGCAATAAATCTGGAGAGTAGCAAAATAATCATTTACTCTTTGCTTTTCTCCCTGGGGGGAGCAGCTGGGTGGTTTCTTAGTGGCACATGCCCATCTCTCAATCATAAGGAGTTGCCCACTTAGTCTGGGCCAGCTAGCTCTGGGCTGGGAGCAGAGCAGGGACTAGGAAGGGGGTAAGCAAGTCTCGGCAATGGGTAGAAGTGATGGAAGATACTAGAGAAGGAGTCTTATACTCAAGGGTGCTCCTTTGGTTCACTGGCATGGCAACAGCATTGTTGCCCAGTATGGTGGTTAAGAGTGTAAGTTCTAGTGTCAGACTGCCTGGGTTTGAATCCCTGCTCTGCCTCTTAGCAGCTGTGTGATATGATCTTGGACAAGTCACTAAACCTTAACACCTACCTCAGAAAGTTTCATGAAGCTTAAATGGGATAACGAACCTAAAACACTTTGTACAGACCCCGGCTCAAACTTTAACTGTATTTTAAGTTAAAGCAAATTATTTTAATTGCTTTGTGGAGAATCTGCAGGCAGAGATGGAAATCACTTCTGCCTCTCCCAGTGACTTATTATGTACACACTGTACTAAAACTTTAGGAGGCTCTGTGCATCTATGCTCCCTGGAGCTAGAGATTTAAGTCTATGCTAGACTGATTCAGTCCTTTTTGTGCTCAATGTGAATATATTAATACCACAAGGCTACTGAGCCCAGCTTTGGGGACAAAGCTTTACACTCCGGTATCCTCTAAGTTCTGGGCTCCTTCTCCCAGAGTTGGGGTGCTTGAATTTGCTAAAGCAGGGTCCAATATCCAGGAATAGTCAGGGATGTATATAAAAATATATAATTAACATGTAGATCCTGTATTCTTATAGTGTTTCCAAGGGATGCTATGGCTTTTTATTTTTTCCCAGTTCTAATTTTCAAATTGAGATTTCTTGATAGGAGACATAATCAAGAGTTAACATCCTGTGCATTTAAATTTCTAGATTTCTGTTTCCCTGTGATCAGCATGTCCAATAGTGATAGATGTGAGACATGTATGTGTAACAGAGAAGAACAAACCTGACCCCATGTTAGATCTATTCCTTTAGCTCTAACCCTTGTGCTCTGTCGCCTGTGCTTAGTCATGCTGGCTCTGTACCTTTGTAAAAGAATGTTGCCTATAGCCTGCAATAGACCAGACAGCTGTTCTCAAGGCTCTGACCTTTAAAGGTATAACACTTTCCCATTAAAAAGTTGCAGAACAGAGAATAACATTTGGCTTGTTGGAGGTTTATAGGAACATTGTGACCACGTCTATGTGGACAGCTGCAAGAATAAAGGATTTCTGGCATCAAGAAGTTTGCAACAACTAGCCACACCCCCTCCCCTTTTAGTACGAAAGAAGCCTGAATTCTAACTCAGGTAAGATGGTTCTCTGGGACACTAGTCCACCATCTTCTCGGTCTGCTGGCTTTCTGAATAAAGTCACTATTCCTTGCCCCAACACCTCGTCTCTCGATTTATTGGCCTGTCGTGTGGTGAGCAGTACAAGCTTGAACTTGGTAATGTATGCAGTTTTTAGAGTTCTAGCAGGGCGCTTCCCTGGTGGCGCAGTGGTTAAGAATCTTCCTGCCAATGCAGGGGACAGGGGTTCAAGCCCTGGTCCGGGAAGATCCCACGTGCTACACAGCAACTAAGCCTGCAAGCCACAACTACTGAGCCCACGTGCCACAACTACTGAAGCCTGCGTGCCTAGAGCCCTGCTCCACAACTGGAGAAGCCACGGCAATGAGAAACCCGCGCACCGCAACGAAGAATAGCCCCCGCTCACCGCAACTAGAGAAAAGCCCACACACAGCAACAAAGAGTAGGCCCCTCTCACGCAACTAGAGAAAGCCCGCGCACGGCAACAAAGACCCACAGCGGCCAAAATAAATTAATTAATTAATTAAAAAAAAACAAACTTGAACCTGTACTCAGATTTCATAAAATTTACAGTTAAAAAAATAGATTCATATATCCAAAGTTTTCAAAAATACTTCCCAAATGACTGAGTCAAATACTAGTTTTTTAATTTAAATTTAATTAATATGAAATAAAACCATTAATATGGTTGCACTAGTCACATTTCAAATGGTCAACAGCCACATGAAGCTAATGTCTACAGCATCAGATAAGAGAGGCTTAGATTTTCCAGAAAAACAGCTAACTAACATTCATAGAGAACTTAGGTGTGTCAGGGGGTGTGTGCATTATTTTACATTTGTAATTGTAGGTAATCCTTAACAACAACCCTGGCCTCCCTACTTTCACCCTTTCTTCCTATGATCCCATCACCATGCAGTAGTAACCAGACTGATCTTTTAAACACACGAGTCCTGTTCAAGTCGTAACCCTTTTCACTGGCTTCTCAGTCTGATTAGAATAAAATCTAAAATTCCTTGTCCTGACCCATAAGGCCCATGTAAGCTGGTCTCTACCTACCTCTCTGACCTCACCTTGTACCACTGTCCCTCTTGGATGCTGACTACTCTCTTCCTTCCTAAAACACAGTATTTTCCCATCTCAAGACCTTCCTGTTCCACATTCCCTCTGCCTGATGCCATTAACAGCTCTTCCCATGGTTTGCTCATTCTCATTCTGCAGGTCTTGCCTAAATATCACTTAAGTAGCTCACTCTGTTACATCACCCCGTCTCCTTCATACCATTTATCACATCTGTAACAATCTTGAGTATTTATTTACTTGGTTATAATAACTCCTTCTACTAGACTGTAAGAGCCACAAGGATTGAGTTCTTGTCTGTCTTCTTTGCTGTGAAATCCACACAGCCCAGCACAATGCCTGGTGCAAAACAGACACTCAAATATTGTATAAATGGATGACACTGATAAGTATTATTATTACAAATGATAAGACTGAGGCTCAGAGAGGTTAAAAGTTTTCCCCAAGGTCACACAGCTAGTCCAACAGAACAAGGACATAAAGCTGGGTCTATCCACAAAGTCTGTGTTTTTCTAAAGAACAAAAGGGGTGGGCAGATATAGTAACCTTAACTGTTAAAGGAGAAGTGGCTTTGAAGGTGATTTATATCTATAAAAAAAAAATGGATATATACTTGGCAGGAAAACTCAGCAGTTTTTCATTGTCAAGCTAATGGCTCAGAGCCTGGTTAAAGATGAGGCCTTTAATGCTGGTAATGGAAGGATGAAGATACCATATAAAATGGAGACTGACAGTCTTGGAGGGAGTCATGCAGAAGACTGCCAAGGCAAGTATCCTGCACCCACTTGCCCTACTGCCCAACCCCCCTCTGCCCTCAACCTTGGTCATTTGGATCAAGAAAGGGAATTCGTGCCCCAACCACAAATGGAATGACTGAGCTAGGACATTTTTTTCCCCAGGGACTCATCCGCTGGACCAAACAATTTATTCTGAGTTAGGACACATACTTCCAACCCTCACTTTACTATATTAAATGTCAATGCCCATTTTAAAGCATAAAGCAATGTGTTCAGGATGTATAAACCTTTGCAAGTTCAGGCAGCAGGCCAAATTTGGTCCAGCAGGTGTCAAGGACGGGAGTCAGAAGGAAGAAGGGATCGTTTGCTGAGTGCCAGCTGGTTGTCAAGCACTGTGCTGAACATTTTTATCTGTCATTCCCCTCACTGAATCCTCCCAGGCTCCCATTTAAAGGAGGAGGAAATCTTTTCACTCCAGAAAGGAGACTGGTTTCTTTGTCATCCTTTGTTCAGGTCAAAGCAGAGGCAGTGGATACTGGGGGAGCTAAATAACTTACAAATTCCACAGCAAGAAGCTCTGTCCCAGGTTTCAGATCGCAGCTTGGAGGTCCCCTCTCTGGGGGCTCACATTTTAAAGAGCATGCCTCTAACCACACCCCACCACTCCAGTGATTCTCTTTCACAGGGCTCCATTTCATGAATCATGGCACGTTAAAAAATTATTTTCAATTATTTTACTTACTTCTTGTCTTTTCTGCTACAGAGAAAGCATAGCAGTTTTACAGCAAGAGTTGGCAAACTTTTCCTGTAAAAGGACAGGTAGTAAATATTTTAGGGTCTGTGGGCCATGTGGTCTCTGCTGCAACTGCTAGACTGCTATTATCACCTGAAAGCTGCCAAAGACACCATGTAAATGAATGAGAACATGAGTGTTCCAATAAAACTTTATTTACAAAAGCAGACATTGGGCTGGACTTGACCAGTGACTGTAGTTTGCCAACCCCTGTTTTAGAGCATGGATTGTGGCATCAGACTGGCTGAGACTGAATCCCAGCTCAGCCCCCGACTAGTCCTGTAAACTTGGACAAGCTCCTTAACTTTAATAAACTCCCCATTCCTTATCTATAATGTAACATGGGGTAACAGTATTTTCCTTCTAGGGTGATTGGGAAGCATAAATGAATTAACGTAAGTAAAATACTAGAACAGAGCCTGTCTCTTAAAATTTTTAATGTTATCGACATTAGTCTTAAGTGTCAGGAGGGCAAAGGCCACATCAGTTGTGCTTGGCACAGTGCCTTGCAAAATGTAAGCAGTCAAGGAACACTTGTAAACAAATGAATGAGTGAATGAATGAATGATCTCTCACTAGGATCATAAGAAAACCAGGGTTTATTCTCTGTTTTTATTTATATATATATAAAATAGGCTTTTCTTTTTCTTTTTTAGTAGCATAAAAATTTCCCCTAATCCTAACTTTTAGCTGGGTTCTTCTCTATGTGGCTCAGACACCAGAATCAGACTGACATTTTCTCGAAGCCAGAAAAAAAGGGCAGCTTCCATTGTGCAAACCAGACATCCTCCGCAACAAAAACATCCCAAAGTATTTCCATAAATCCTTGGGGAAACCAATCAAAATACCAGCTTGTTTAGGAACCATCTTCCTTGGCCAAGCTGACTACCTCCCAGTATCCTGTGTCTTTGAGTTTAAGACTGCGAAAGCACTAAGTAACACCCCAAACATAATTTGAGGTCATTTCTAAAATATCATTTAGCAAGTTAAGATCTTTGTAGATATTTACTTTGCTATTTAAAACATTAATTATGGTCACCTCAGCAGATTTCTTGGATGAATAAATATTTGATAAATATTCACAGATATTTTAAAGGCACAGATTACGAAACAAACCAACTTTCTCAAGTTTCCTGTCATTTGTCCAATTATCCCTGTATTTAGAGATTACAGAGGAAATGACTGGCTGATCTATGATTTTTTTCTTTTAACCATGGTACATTGGCTTAAGTTTTTCAGAGCCTAAGATAACTGGAGTTATATGACCCATTGGAGAAATCTCATTTTATCTCCTTGTGTTCATAAGTAGTTCCATCCAAGTGCATTTAAGGTGCAATTTCCCCCTTTATTATTGAATTTTATACTAGTTCAATCCCACTCTGGCACTAGGAAAATATATGGCTGTCTCAGGACACTTATCTAGAAGTGATAGAAAAACATCAGCATCTCTGGGAAATAGGTCTAAGGTTGGATAATTTGATAACCCTTATCATTTACTTGGTACTTCAGAAGCTGACTCTGCATAATTGAAAAGGCATAAGCTCTGCATCTGTGTGTGCTCACATGCAGATTTCTCTGGTTCTCCTAGCAGTTCTTAATTAGATAAGGCAAGTATTATTCTCATTTTACAGAAGAGAAAACTGAGGAAATGGAGAGCTGAAGGGTCTTGTTCAGGATGACCATGATAGCTAGTGGCATAGTTTCATTTACAGCCAGAGGGGCAAAGAGATCTCATATATCAGAAGCTTTGTCTCATTTGTTCCATGGACTCCTTGGTAGTCTACTGAAGGCTATGGACCCCTTCTTAGAAAATGTTTTTAAAGGCATAAAGCAAAATACACAGGATTATGAAGAAAATAAATTATTTTGAAATATAGTTACTAAAATATGAGAAAAAAATTGTAAGGTAGATCTATATAAATATATGTCTCTTTATTAACATTAAATATGGCAGGTGTAATAACTACCATAATTTTGAGGTAGTGATGAACATAAATGATAACATATCTGAAACAACTATAATATGCAACTATAATATGCTCTAAAATATCTGTGATTTCTTTTGGTGAAAAAGTCACAGATTCTGCTAATATTACTGTGGTCCGTTGCCTACAGTCATAATAGAAGGAAATGCTAAATTTCAACTAGAGGTTAGGGAAAATAGGAATGAAATAGTTTTCCCCATCCAAATCCACAACCCTTCTCCCTGAATTTTATCCATGGTCCTGACAAGGGTCTGTAGCCCTTAAGTTAAGAACTCCTTCTCTAGTCTGGTCCTTCATAAAGCAGATGAGAAAACTGGGGGCCAGAGAGAGAAAGTGATTATTTAGGATTGCTCAGCTATGTAATAGCAGGGATAAAACTAGAACCCAGGGGTTGAAAAGGCCTTCCTTACAGGGCTATTATGAAGAGTAAATACAATAATATATGTAAATGCTGGCACAATATCAGGCACACAATAGCCATCTTGCAAAAAACATGGCCACGTGATGCAGTGGAAGCACAAAGAGATGGGACTTTCTGGAAATCTCCTTAAATAAAAGGGGGACAGAGTCAGCTGTATGTGCCTTTTGCCCGTGTCCCTTTCCTTTTCCTGCCTGGAAGAGAGACATTGTGTCCACATTAGAAGGACAGTACAGGCAAATGCGAGAAGGGACACGGGGCTCTCCTCATGGTTTGGAGCGGCCGCATTAACCCTGGGTCACCTACCCCCAGACTCCTCACACGACAGAAAAAATAATCTCCTGACTTGTTCAAGCCACTGCTACTTGTGTTCTGTGATGTGCAGCCAACTCACTCACTGACACACAGCTCTTGCTCGTTGGGTGGCTGACTGTCTCTGAGCTTCTCAGTCTGTAAGCGCAACACCAAGGTTTTCTGGTGAGGATCAGAGGATACAGAGAACTTAACGCAGTGCCTGGCCCAATTTCAAGTGCACAGTTAAAGGCAGCTGTTGTTACTATTACTGTTTCAGTGCCTTGCAATTCAGTGCTCTTTCTTCCGTATTGGCTCACAGCTTCAAGACCACACTCACAATTCCTATCTACCCCCCACCTACCCCCAGCACCCCTCTCCCCTCCCTCTGGTACACATGCCTCTAATTCAGCCTTGATTAAACGCTTATCATGTCTCACAGAAAGGAACAGTTTATGAAAATGCTGACAGAGGCAGAACACCTAATAATTAGTGGCTAACAACCACAGACATGGAAGCAATTAGGAGGTTTATATAAATTCAGGGGATGAAAGCAACTTCTCATTTATTCCTCAGATTTCTTGCATAAGCCCTTGAGATGTTATTTCTGCCAGCAATGCTGACTTCACAGGAAGAATGTGGGATGAGAAGTGAGTGAAGAGGTTGTAGGGGGCTGTGAATACCCCTTCCACCCTGCTCCAAACACCCCTTCAACCCCGCTCCTGTGGCCACTCTGCTGGACCTTTACCATCAGAGCTGGGGCCCTACGGGTGGTACTCTTGGCCTATGGTCTTGTCAACAGGACGGCGCTATTTCCCCACCTGGTCCTTTCCTTCCTTGGATATCCCTTTCCCCAGCACTGATGGATTGGGGACCACTTGGGATGCTAATGCCTTCCAAAGTAGGCTTCCTGAGCCATGGGGCCTAGAAGCGAGGCACATAGCTCTCTACACTCAGGGCTGCCTGGGCCTCTGTAAGTGTACTGGGTAGGCTAAAATTTGGCACCCCTTCCAATGAATATCCTCTTATCATAATCTGTTAAAATAATATCACTAAAAAAATTCAGGTAGGAGGAAAAAAATGCCGGTAGAAGAAGTAGAACTAAATTGGAATCCCAGCACCACTCCCCAGAAGTGATATTAACAACAGTTTGCTGCGTATCCTTCCAGAAAATTTTCATACACTGTAATGGACTGAATTGTGTTTTCCCCCTAATTCATATGTTAAAACCCTAACTCCCAATGTGACTATATTTGGAGATAGAGCCTATAAGGAGGTAATAAAGGTTAAATGAGATCATAAGGGTAGGGTCCTACTCCAATAAGACTGATGACCTTATAAGCAGAGGGAGAGACACCAGGGATGCGTAGGCCAGAGAAAAGGCCATGTCAGGACATGGTGAGAAGGCAGTCATCTGTAAGCCAAGGAGAGGCGCGTTGGAGAAACCTACATTGCCAACACCTTCAGCTTAGACTTCCAGCCTCTGGAACTGTGAGAAAATAAGTTTCTGTTATTTAAGCCAGCCAGACTGTGTGTGGTATGTTGTTATGGCCGCCTGGGGTGACTAATACTCTGACTTCATTATATAAGTATATGGGCAGGACAATTTATCAAAATATTTCATTGTGCTTAACCTCTCTATTTCTTCCTTCCCCCTCTTACTAAGGAGGCAGTCGGCATTTGCAATTCCTTAGCTCAGGGGTGGCTGAAGCGTCTTCCTCCTTAAGAGGTTTTCTTCACTTCCATTCCCAGGAGTACTATACATGTTTGCCAACATTCTCTCCAAAAGTATACTGTCAACTTTGCCCTTCAGATTTTGTTTAGTGAGGATGAGGATGAACAGATTTTCTACAAATACAAATGCATAGGGCTTCCTTGGTGGCGCAGTGGTTAAGAATCCGCCTGCCAATGCAGGGGACACGGGTTCAAGCCCTGGTCCGGGAAGATCCCACATGCCATGGAGCAACTAAGCCCGTGCACCACAACTACCGAGCCTGAGCTCTAGAGCCCGTGAACCACAGCTGCTGAGCCCGTGTGCCACAACTACTGAAGCCCATTCGCCTAGGGCCTGTGCTCTGCAACAAGAGAAGCCACCGCAATGAGAAGCCCATGCACTGCAACGAAGAGTAGCCCCCACTTGCCGCAACTAGAGAAAAGCCCTCGCATAGCAATGAAGACCCAGCGCAGCCAAAAATAAATAAATAAATAAAATTAAAAAAAAAAACAAATGCATAGGGAATTCCCTGGCAGTCCAATGGTTAGGACTCTGCACTACCACTGCAGGGGGCATGAGTTCAATCCCTGGTCAGGGAACTAAGATCCCGCGAGCCACGCGGCACGGCCAAAAAAAAAAAAAAAAAAACAACACATAGAAATAGATTAACCACCCAGTAGGGCCTATTTCTGCTGGCAAAGCAAAATTAATGTTCTAAGAAAAAAATCCAGGGGAGCATCTCTTATTGTTCCATGTACTTATTCTCTTGTTAACTCTCTTTTGTGATTTTTCTGAATCCAACAACTTTTGGGGAGGTAGGTTAAAGGGTACAAAATTAAGATTATTTAACAAGTTATCCAGTCCTCATAAACAGGTCCATTATTTAGTTTCAAAATTTCACCTCTGGTGAGGCGCCCACTGATTTTGTGAAGCTAACTTCAATTATTTTCAGCATACATTAGTTCTACCCCACCTGCATGGTTCAAATGAATTAATTACTCTTTACCACCAGGCACTTAGGAAGAAAACAAATTATTTTCTGGTGTGGGCAAAAAGGAACAGCAGGAATCAACATCAACGGTCTACCTTCCACTCCTCTTTCGCCTGACTTCAGGGCAGAAGACACCCACAGATTGAGACCTATTTTCTAGGTGGAGGTCTCTTACCGAAAGTTTAACACTCCTTCTGGATCAGTGCCTAGAACTTGGGTCTCCCCCTCCTGTGTCTGGGAGAGTCCCAGGACAGGGCTGCTTGTGAGGCCATGTGCTGATGGATACATACAAACAGTCCCGGGGTTCGACAAGGACCCCTCCCATGCCTGACCTTCCAGTCTTGTCCCTTAGCTTCCTACTACCCATCTCTTCCAAGTTTGTAAACAGGACTATTCTACTCTAGGAGCTGAGTTCAGTTAAGGAGGGTTTTCTTTTGTCTGGGTTCTGCTGGGGAGTTGTACAAAGTAATATCTTGATTTGTGACACATTTTGAGCCAAAACATAATCACCAATTGAATACCTTTTTTTTTTTTTAAACTCTTTTTAAAGGGAGAAGAAACATTTGTATGAGAATGTTCCCAGGCACAGGCAGAACTAGAGCTTTAAGAAACAAATTCTTTGCCATGATTACCAATGTTTTGTTGACTTTGACCACACACGTGCACTGTACAGAGTTAGGTCTATGTTAGGAAAGAGTGGATTTAAAAAAAAATCTCCCCATTGAGAACTGCCTTTTAGAGCAAGAATGAGACCAATTAACTTTTCCACTAATTTATCCCAGTGATGTTTTAGCATTTCTTATAGATCCTCCGTCCCCTCAGGAAGCTACAGAGCTGGTTTGCTATTTAATCCAGCTGTCTACGCTAAAGTCCTGGGGCTCTCAAGGCATCAGTCTGAAGGACATTGGAAATTCCTCAAAATGTTTTATCTAGGAAGATTTTTCTAAGAACTACAGCACAGAGAGCTGCTTTTACTATACCTTAAAATGAACAGCCCTTTAGATCTTAGATTTAGAAACAGTACTTATCCGGGGGCTTCTTAGTAATCACTGCTCTGAGGGGCTCCTTGAATAGGATGAATGATGAGAAGAAGTCTGAGTGCCTGTGGAGGCTGCGTGGAGAGCTATTATGACCTCTTCTCACGGGAACGGACTCTGCCAGTAGCATCCTCTTGGGAGGGTAACTAGGACCGGCAGGGTGAGCACAAGTCACGAAGACCTGTTTCTAACAGATCCTCTCACTTTGGGAGGATGAGGTGGGGTTTGAGAAGCAGTGAGTCTGATCAGGTTGATTGATTCTTTTCACCATTCATCCATCCCTTCCCCTGCTGAGGACTTCTGTGAGGGAGTCACAGCTGAGTTCCCAGTTACCCTCAAGGTCAGCTTCAAGGACCTTGGATGAAACGCCAGTTCCTGTCTCCTCAGCTTTAATTTCCAAGCCGCAGGCCTCCCTGGCTCACTCCCCTTGCTCCATCACAGTGACACAGTGACAGGGTGGGGGGTGGGTGAGGGCTGGTACTAGCTGAGTCTTAGCCAGAACTTTGTCCACAGCCCATAATTTCCGGAGGTTTGATGGCCTCTAGATCCTGAGAAGTAGCTGCAGTAACTGAACAGTGTGCTGTTTCCCAGACTTCAGTCACTAGCATAGCCACACCATGATTTTTGCTGTTTCTGTGGTCCTCTATTATTTTAAAATATATATTTAAAAATAATTTCCCCACTTAATAAAATCTATTTTAAAAGAAAAATTTTATGTCATCTGCACAGTTGAAATACTAGTGCCACTTGCTCTAAAGAGAAGTTTTCAGCAAAAGTAAATACAATGAAAACAAAACAATGTGATTAAAATTGAGCTCTGAGGCTGCCTGCCTAAAGCGCTGCGCCTGAGGTGTGCTTTCTCTGTACTTAAACGAGAGGGAGGGAGGAAGAGAGAGAGAGAGGTTGAGAGAAAGGGTTAGAGGGGTGTTAGGGCTTTACTAGTATCAAAGTCAGGCTTTCAATTTGACGTAATCGGAAGGACTAAAAGACACTGAAAAGAGTACTTCCTCATGTTATGGTCTAATATTATTGCCTATTCAGTGTTTTACTTAAGTCATCCTGTGGGTGGTCAGAGTGCAAAGTACACTAGCTGAGCAGTTACGGCATCTTAAAGAGTTAGGACCAGAAGCATGTAATGAAATCACCTTCCTTCTTGCATAGATGAGGGGATATGAGGACAAACTAAAATTTTTTATTATAGTAAAATACACATAACATGAAATTTACTATTAGTGACATTTAGTATATTCACAATTTTGTGCAACCATCACTGCTATCTAGTTCCAGAACACTTTCATCACCCCAAAGGCCTCCCTGTACCCATTATCAGTCATTCCCCATTTCCCCCTCTCCTAGCCCTGGCAACCACTAATCTGATTTCTGTCTCTATGGATTTGCTGACTCTAGATATTTTATATAAATGGAATCATACAACATCTGGCCTTTTGTATCTGGCTTCTTTCACTTAGCATGATGTTTTTAAGGTTCACCCATGTTGCAGCATGTATTAGTACTTTTCATTCCTTTTTATGGCTGAATAATATTCCATTGTATGGATATACCACATTTTGTTTATCCATTCATCAGCTGATATACATTTGGGTTACTTCCACCTTTTGGCTATTGTGAATAGTGCTGCTATGAACATTCACGTACAAGTTTTTGTTTGAGTCCCTGTTTTCAATTCTTTTGGGTATATACCTAGGAGTGGAATTGTCAGGTCAAATGGTCATTTTATGTTTAAGTTACTGAGTAACTGCCAATCTGTTTTCCATAGGGGCTGTACCATTTTACATTCCCACCAGCAATGTACAAAGGTTCCAATTTCTCCATATCATTGTCATCACACGTTACTTTCTGGGCTTTTTGTTGTTGTTTTAACTATGGCCATTTTAGAGAGATGGACTAACTAACTAACTTTGATGGAGCACAAACTCTCCGTTTCTTCTCTAATTAATTCTCCACTCAGCAGCCAAATTAATCTTTCCAAAATGCACATCTGATCACATCACCCACTTTTTTGATCCCAATCTCTTAGGATGAAGACAAAAAAAACCACCCAAAGTCCTCCAGACTCTGCATGGTCTGGTCCCTGTCTGCCTTTCAATCAGCACCATCCACCCTGGCCTTTCAGAAAGCATCTTCTTGCCAGAGCATGGACTGTTCCCTCTGCCTGGAATGCTCCCTTCCCACCCTTTCAAATCTTAGCTCAGGCTTCATTCCCTCAGGAAAGCCACTCCCCACCAGGCCAGGGGGCTGGTCCTCAGCTGTCAGAGCACTGTGCATCTTGCCTTTTTAACACTTACCCCTGTCTGCAGTTACACATTTATTCATGTCATTATTTGATCCTGTCTGGGAGCTCCACCTTCAGTCTGCTGGCAGAGCAGAGTCAGCCAACAAAACTTTGGACGTTGCTTGAACCTGGAGCAACTGTCTTTTCTCTTTTCCATTCAGTCCTCCCAATAAAGAAGGACAAATTTTTCCTTTCTCTGCATTCCTTTGCTCAAAGACCAACTTTTCCTCCCCAAAAGCCTCATCAAGCATGCGGCGTTGTCTGCTGGGTTTGCTTGATTCTTAAATTCAAAATTTACTTACAGGACAATAAAAAGCATGAACACTGTTAAGGAAATGAAAAGACAAGACAAACTGGGAGAAAATATTTGCAAAGCACACATATATTAAAAGAATTGGGCCTAAGATATATAAAGAACTCTTAAAAATGAATAAGAAGATTTAAAAAAACAATAAGAATGAGCAAAAGATTTGGACACATGACTAAAGAAGATGTACGGAGGGCAAATAACACAAAAAAGATGTTCAATATCATTAGTCATTAGGGAAGTGCAAATTAAAGCCACAAGGGAAACTATACACCTACTAGAATGACTAAATTTGAAAGGACTAACAATACCACATGTTGGTGAGGATGTGGAGCTTCTAGAAATCTCACACATTCTTGGCAGGAATGCAAATGGTACAGCAATTTTGGAAAACAGTTTGGCAGTTTTGATAAAGTTACCATACAACTCAGCAATCTCACTCCTAGGTATCTACCCAAAAGAAAGGAAAACAGACATACATTCACACACAAAGACCTGTAGGCAAATGTTTACAGTAGTTTTATTAATAATACCCCCAAACTGGAAACAACCCAATGTCCATAAACTGGGGAATTAGTAAACAAATTGTGGTATATCCATACAATGGAATGCCACTCATCAATAAAAAAGAAATGAATTACTGATACATGCAAAACATGAATGAAAAGCATAATGCTAAGTGGACAAAGCCAGATACAGAAGGTTATATACATATGAAAAAGTTTTGTGTTTCAGACTCTAAAAAGACCTCCAAGCAGCTCACAAGATCCCACTGTGAAAGACACGGGGTCTGGACACCAAGGCGGGAAAGCGGGGTAGGGTGGTGGTGGTGGTGTGATGAATTGGGAGATTGGGATTGACATATATACACTAACATGTATAAAATAGATAACTAATAAGAACCTGCTGTATAAAAAATAAATAAATAAAATTCAAAAAAAAAAAAGAGAGACACGGGGTCTGATGAGGGGAATAAGACTCAGGTTTCCCATATTTAGTTCCTCCGGGGAGGATTTCATCTATGACACTGGGAAAAACTGTAGGGAAGATCAGTGGTTTCTAGGACTGAAAGTGGGAAGAGATTGACTGCATAGGCGCATGAGAGAAATTTGGGGAGTGTTGAAAATCTTCTACATCTTGATTTTCATATTGGTTACACAAATGCATACATTTGTCAAAATTTATCAGACCATACTCTTAAAAAAAGAGTTAAAAAAATTTTTTTAAACCGTTTACAAAAAATTGAAGTATAGTTAATTTACAATGTTGTGTTGGCTTCAGGTGTACAGCAAAGTGACTCAGATATATATATATATATATATACACACACACACACACACACACACACACATATATACACATATATATGTATATATATATTCCTTTCCAGACTCTGTTCCATTATAGGTTATTACAAGGCATTGAATATAGTTCCCTGTGCTACACAGTAGGTCCTTGTTATCTATTTTATACATAGTAGTGTGTATATATATATGTTAATCCCAAACTCCTAGTTTATCTCCCCCAAGAGTGAGTTTTATTTTATATAAATTATACCCCAATAAAACTGACTTAAAAACTTACTTGAGGGGCTTGCCTGGTGGCACAGTGGTTAAGAATCCGCCTGCCAGTGCGGGGGACACGGGCTCGAGCCCTGGTCTGGGAAGATCCCACATGCCGTGGAGCAACTAAGCCTGTGTGCCACAACTACCGAGCCTGTGCTCTAGAGCCTGCAAGACACAACTACTGAGTCCATGTGCTGCAACTACTGAAGCCCACACTCCTAGAGCCCATGCTCCGCAACAAGAGAAGCCACTGCCATGAGAAGCCCGTGCACCGCAACGAAGAGTAGCCCTCGCTTACCGCAACTAGAGAGAAAGCCCGCGTGCAGCAACAAAGACCCAACGCAGCCAAAAATAAGTAAATAAATTAAAAAATAAAATTATTAAAAAAAAAAACTTACTTGAAACTCAACAATAAAAAATAATTTAATTTAAAAATGGGCAAAGGGGGCTTCCCTGGTGGCGCAGTGGTTGAGAGTCTGCCTGCTAATGCAGGGGACACGGGTTCGAGCCCTGGTCTGGGAGGATCCCACATGCCACGGAGCAGCTGGGCCCGTGAGCCACAACTACTGAGCCTGCGCGTCTGGAGCCTGTGCTCCACAACAGGAGAGGCCACGATAGTGAGAGGCCCGCGCACCGCGATGAAGAGTGGCCCCCACTCGCCGCAACTAGAGAAAGCCCTCACAGAGAAACGAAGACCCAACACAGCCAAAAATAATTAATTAATTAATTAATTTTTTAAAAAAATGGGCAAAGGACTTGAATAGACATTTCTCCAAAGAAGATATACAAATGGATAACAAGCATGTGAAAAGATCCTCAGCGTCACTAACCATTAGGAAAATGCAAATCAAAACCACAATGAGATATCACCTCATACCCATTGAGATGGTTACTATTTAAAAAAAAAAAACACAAAAAAACAGAAAATAACAACTGTTGGTGAAGATGTGGAGAAATTGGAACCCTTGGGCACTGTTAGTGGGAATGTAAAATGGTGCAGTCGCTATGGAAAACAGTATGGCAGTTCGTCAAAAAATTAGAATTTCCAGATGATTCAGCAATTCCATTTATGGATATATATATGTAAAAGAATTGAGAGCTGAGTCTTGAAGAGGTATTTATACACCCATGTCCATAGCAGCATTATTCACAAAAGCCAAAAGATGGAAGCAACCCACATGTTCATCAATGAATGAATGGATAAACAAATTGTGGTATATACATACAAAGGAGTATTATTCAGCCTTAAAAAAGGAAACTCTGACATATGCTACAAAATGGATGAACATTATGGTAGGTGACATGAGCCAATCACAAAAAGACAAATACTGTACATGAGTTATCTAGACTAGTCAAACTCACGGAAACAGAAAGTAGAATGGTGGTTGCCAGGGGCAGGGGCAGGGGCAGGGAGCTGGAGGGTGGATGAACTGTTGTTGAACGAGTTTCAGTTTTGCAAGATGAAAAAGTTCTGGAGATTGGTGCACAACAGTGTGAAATGTAAATATATTTAACATCACTGAACTGTACACTTAAAAATGGGTAAGATGGGGCTTCCCTGGTGGTGCAGTGGTTGAGAGTCTGCCTGCTAATGCAGGGGACACGGGTTCGAGCCCTGGTCTGGGAAGATCCCACATGCCGCGGAGCAACTGGGCCCGTGAGCCACAACTACTGAGCCTGCGCGTCTGGAGCCTGTGCTCTGCAACAAGAGAGGCCGCAATAGTGAGAGGCCCGCGCACCGCGATGAAGAGTGACCCCCACTCGCCGCAACTAGAGAAAGCCCTCGCACAGAAATGAAGACCCAACACAGCCAAAAATAAATAAATAAATTAAAAACCTACCTTTAAAAAAAAAATGGGTAAGATGGTAAATTTGGTTATGTGTATTTGACCACAATTAAAAAAAATAAAAACCCTAGAGTACTTTAGGAATATATATATATTTTTTCTGTATACAAAAAAGCCAAGGTAGGGAATATATGAAATAAAAAGAGAAGACCTTCTCTGCTCCTCTTTTTTTCCCTAGTACATGCTCTCATTCCCATTTCCTGCTGAGAACCATACATTCAAACATATAGCTTTAAAATGTACGTAAATGGAATGAAACTATATGTATGGTCATGTAATCTGCCTTTTCCATAGTGTTCACCTCATTTTAGAGATTTTCTATGTCAGTATACAGCCAGGGACCTCATTCTTTCTAACCACCACATTGCATTTCACAGCGGGGCTGTGCATAATCTATCTAAGCGTTTTTCTCTGGATGGGCAGTTACATCATTTCCATTTTTCCCTTCTACAGACAAAGCTGCAGTAAACATCCTTGTACATCCCTGTGGGCTTGTAAGAGTCTCCCCGTGGGTCAGAGGCCTACAAGTGCTCTGCTGAAGGAATGTTTACTTGAAATGTTTCAGATATTGCCAAACTGTCCTCCAAAATGTCTGCACTAAGATCACCCCTTAGCACTGCATGAGGTTGCCTTTGTCTTCACACTCTCACCAGATTTTCAATTTAAAAACTATTTCCTGCTGTGCTTTCAGAGGCCTCCAGAACGCCAGCCACAGCGCCCACTCTTTCCACTGACACAGTGGGGACCAGCTAGGTTGTGTTTCTGTTGTCTCTCCCTCTAGGAATGCCCTCCCTTCCTCTCCGCTCACTTCCCCTCCACTTTGCCTTTCCAAATCCTTCCAGGTGGGCTGCAGCTCCCCCTCCTCAGCAGTCTTCCTGGACGCCCCTGCCTCACCTTCTGCCTGGAGGCCTCCGTGCACTCAAGGCTTACCTAACCGCACTTTCCACTGCTTCTTCAACAGCTCCTGTTTCTTTATCTAGAGCTTCTCAGATTTCCCACTAAAAAATCCCTAACAGCAGGAGAGAGTGAATACAGAACCCAGAATGTCTGGGGAGGTCAACTGCAAGTGGCTATAGGGAGAGGAAAGTTTCTTTCAAGTCCCTTGTTTATCTTAAAATTCTAGTTTTATATTAAAAGTGTTTTAATTCTTGTCTCACCCCATAAAACTGGCGCTCCAGGAGATGCCCCACATTTATCCCATAGTTTTGTGAAGTCCCTGGCACGTCTCTGTATATAGCCCAGGGAGAAAAATGCAGTCTGAATCTGATCTTCCTCACTAGTCCCAAAGGTCTCCAGAAAGGGACTCAGATGTACACCTACCTGTCGGGTACAGGGAAGAAGTTCAGTAAGTCCACTCCCTTGGTGTTTGGTGCACTTCCGTCTCTTTGACTTGAATCCTGGGGAGGCCAGTGAATTGCAAAGCAACTTGGTGCTTTCACACCCCCGTCGCTTAGGAGCGTTGGACGGCAGGTGGCGCCCGGGTCCGCCTCACTGCCGAGCTTGCCCCACTCCCAGCACCAGCTCAGGGGAAGGGGCCGTGGAGCGGTCTCGGTCACTGCGGTGTCTAAAGAACTGTTTCCCCGTCTCTGCACGTACAGAGGAAGGAAGCCCGACTGTGGGCGGCAAGGAGAGGCCCCGGGAGGCTTCATTTCTGCTGCGCGTAGATGGAGACGCGGCGGCGGCGCCGACCCCGGGCGCCCGCAGGAGAGCCCCGCGCACCTGGGCGTGCACTGCGCCCCCGCCCGGAATGGCGAAGGTAGCTTCCGGCAGTTGCAGAAAACACAGAAACCGAACGCCAAATGTTTATGAGCCTGCAAGAGGAGGAAATTGAAACTTCCTGGTGTGATTGAAAAGGCATGAAAACAGCTGCTGTTTGGTTTCTGGAAACCGTGTCCCCGTGCTTGTTACAGCATCGCCCTTTTACCCCCAGGCCTGGCTTCTTCCTCGCTGGAGGCAGGGGTGGGGAGGTCAACAATCTGGGGCAGAAGGGTCAGATGAGAGGTTCCCTTTCTCTGAAGCCACCTGGGCTTAAGGCAGGTGGCAGACAAAAGTCAGTGACTAGGGGAGAGAGGAATGGCTCTTCCAACTCAGTGTTTACCCAAGTGGGTCCCCGAAGACAGTATACCCTGCAGGGGATCTGGAGGGGAGTAAAATCTGATCCTTTTCCTGACGGGGTGCATGTTGAAGTACAGTGCTTCTTAACATGTCTACAGACCACCTGGATCATTTGCTAAAAATGCAGTTTACGGAGCTTTACTAAATCAGATGGAGGAGGCCAGAGGTGGTAGCACCGAGTCTGTATTTCTAATAAGCCCCTGAGTAGTTCTTCTACTCTCTGAGTCTGAGAACCACAGCCCCAGCTCTGTGTACCAAAAGCTGGCAGCTCAGATACAAGAACCAGCCTCTGAGTGCCCACGTCCTTCCAAACTGGGTTAGCTCTAGTCCCACCCTTCGAGGGTGCAAATTTGGTCATACGAATAAGTATAATCAGTATTTCTGCCTAGTTAACCCCCATCTATCAAACCTCAGGCCCTCTGAGAGAGTCTCCCCCAATATTTCTGGAGCCGCTGTGAGTTCCTTTTCTCCCCCCACCTCCATAATAACTGCTTCCCGCAAGTTGCATCAAAGAGTAGCCACAAGTGTAACCAGTGCGGCTCCTTCTCCTGGTGCCTCCAGAGCTCACACTCTCCTGTGGGGTTAAGTCCCCACCCGCTCAAAGCTGCAAACCCTCAAGGCCAGATGGAGGTGTCTCCCCTTTAGGTCTCACAGCACCCAAACCAAGCTTTGTTCCAAACAGAATGCTTCCGTTTCTAACTCAGGACCAGATTTTGTCACCAGGGCCCAGAGGTAGCGCTGCTTGGGCTCCCAGTGTCCCAAAGTTCTTTGAGGAAAGAGCTTCTTCAGAGATTAAAAGTGGTGTACTGGTAAACTGCTTTCCACAAAAAAAAAATCAAAGCCCTGATTTGTCATGTTTACCGATTTCTGTGGTATAAATATTCCCATCACTGCAGATTTTAAGCAAAGTTGGAAAGAGATGCTCATAATCAGTCTCACAGCTGGGAAAAGGCAGCACTGGCACAACACTCCCTGAGGGCTGGCCAGGGACCAGATACCAAAACATCATTCATCCATTCAACAACTATTTACTGAGTGCCTGCTATGTGCCAGTTGCTATTCTCTGATCTGGGGATCCAGAAGTAAATACAAGGGATCAAGCTCTTGCCCAGGTAGAGTTCACCTTCTAATGGAGGAGACAGCCCATAAATAAATAAGTAAACAAACAGGTCAGCTCTTGATAAGTGCTATAAAATAAGGAAAGCCAGGTAAGGAGCTACAGTGATGGGTGGTCTATTTTAGAACCAGTAATCAGCAAAGGCCTCTCTGAGGTGGTGACATCTGAACTGAGTCCCAAAGGGGTGAAAACTGTAAATATCTGGAGTAGCACAGGCAGAGGGAACAGCAAGAGCAGAGACCCTAAGAAAGGCGTATCCCTGGTGTGTTCATCAAGGGGGCCAGTGTGTGTCGAGAGCAGAGGGAGGGGAGAGTATAGCAGAGGAGGTGGGAGAAGAAATGGGGGAGTGGAGCATTGCATGCAGTGTGGATTTCTTGTAGTCGGAACTCATTGGAGTGTTTGAGCAGGGGCATGGTCTCATTTACTTTTCAAACGGACCATTCTTGCAGCTGGGGAGGGTGGTACAGATGGACAGTTTTCTAAGGGGGAAGCAGGGAGTTGAGTTGGGAGGCAACTGCTGGAGAAGGTGATGGTGGCGGTGGTGAGAAATGGATGGATTCCAGACACATTTTGCAAAAGAGGCCATCAAACATTTTGATGGTTGATGTGGGGTTTGAGATCCACAGGGAAGTCAAAGAGACTCTGGGATATTTGGTTTGTGTAATCAGGTGAATGGTGATACAGTTACTGGGATTCAGGAGGAACCAAGAGGTCAGTTGGGAGCATGTTAAGTTTGAGCTGCCTATGAAAGGCCTGGGCTGGTGACATGATTTGGGAGTCATCACGGTGTGGATAGACTTTAACGCCTCGGGAGTGGATGAAGTCACCAGGGAGGGAAGAGGAAGATCCAAGGACGGAGCAGTGGGGACCTTCAACACCGAGAGGATGGGAAGATGAGAAGGCTCTCTGCTGAGGAGTGGTCAGCGAGCTTGGAAACTGTGCAAAAGAAGTGCTTAAAAGTACAAAGGAGCCTGATCAGTTGTGCTAAATGCTGCTGAGAGGTGCGGGAAGATGAGGACTGAGAAAAAGCTTGGCTTTGGCAGCATCGAGGCCCTTCATGACAAGCATGGTTCCCAGGGAGTGGTGGGGACGAAAGCCTGTTTACAAAGGATGGGAGAGGAAACGGGGGAGAGCAAGTGCAGACATGGAGTGTAAACACGAAGGGGGGTTCTGTCAAGGGAAATAAAGAAGTAGGTTGGCAGCTGGAGGGCAGGCACTGTAGGTCGGCAAAGGGAGAGCGGTAGTAAGGGGGAGAATCCTGCCCAGGTGTTTCCTTGGGTGCACCACAGCCAGGGGCTGGCCAGCCTCTCGGGCTCTCTGGGGCAGCAGAGTGTTCCGGTTGGGAAGGGGAAGCCCCGCTGACTCTGCTGTGTCAGGACAGCCACCAGCCTCTGCCCTGGGAGCCCCTTCCTGTGAAACCTGCTGGCTTGTCCTGGGGTCAGCTAGGGAGGGATGGAAGGAGGCTGCTTCAACCCTGATGCTGCAGCAGGTGCTTCCTCATCAATCCCTGCTTTGCGGAAGCTCATAAGGGATGGTCTTGAGCTAGATTAGCTGTGTGGACTGGATTCCTCAGCCAGGTGTGGAGTCAGCGAGCTTCATCCTGACGTGTATCACACATGCGGAGCATCTAAGTGGCTGGATTCACCCTTTGGATGGGGATTGATTGGACATTTGGGTCGTGAGTGACTGGGTGATATTTGTGACTTTCATTCATGTTTCTGCCCCATGCCTTTCTGCCCTTTCCCTTCATTCAAGCAGACAGTAGGCTTTGTGCTTCACTCCTTCCAGTGAGGCATGGATGGCAGAAGCAGGAGAAGCTTGCAAGGTTTCCCGGCTTTTGTTTTCTAAAAGCTCAAGACTAGAGACAGGGCAGAGTCAGAGGGAAGGAGTAGGGAGCTTGGAGAAGCAGGAAGGTGAGAGGTGCTTCCTTCAACATACAAAGAAGGTTGTTCCAGGTAAGGGGTGTGTAGAGCAAAGTCAGAGGGGCTGCTCGATTCAAATTCTGGCTTTGCCACCTGGAAGCCACCTAATCTTGGACTAGTTACTTAAACTACTCTAAGCCTAAAAATGAGACAATAATAATGTCTACCTCACTGATGTGTTCTAACATTTTGGCTTTAGTCCCAGGGTTCTTGGGGTACCTGTTAAGGACTGAATTGTGTACTCCCCGCCGCTGCCCGCCCCCCTCCACCAAGTTCATATATTGAAGTCCTAACCCCCACTACTTCAGAATGTGACTGTATGTGGAGAGAGGGTCATTAAAGAGGTCAGCAATATAAAATGAGGTCATTAGAGTGGACCCTAATCCAATATGACTGGTGTCCTCAGAAGAAGAGGACATTTGGACACAGACAGGTACAGAAGAAAGACTGTGTGAGGACACAGGGAGAAGACAGCCATCTACAAGCCAAGCGGAGAGGCCGCAGAAGAAATCAACCCTGCTGACATCTTGATCTGACTTCTGGCTTCCAGAACAATGAGAAAAAAATTTATACACACACCCAGGACTATTATTCAGCCTTGAAAGAGAAGGAAGTCCGTTTGCAACCATATGGATGAACCTGGAGAACATTATGCTAAGTGACATAAGCCAGACACAGAAGACAAATACTGTATGATCTCACTTACATATGGAATGTAAAAACATTGAACTTACAAAAACAAAGAGTAGAATGGTAGTTGCCAGGGGCTGGGAGGTGTGGGAAATGGGGAGATGTTGGTCAAAGGATACAAAGTTTCAGTTATGCAGGATGAATAAGTTCTGGAGATCTGATGTACACCATGGTGACTATAGTTAATAATACTGTATTGTATACTTGAAATTTGCTAAGAGAGTGTTCTTGCCACACACACAAAAAGGTAACATGTGCGGCGATAGATATGTTAATTAGCTTGATTGTGGTAAGCATGTCACAGTGTATACTTATATCAAAACATCATGTTGGGCTTCCCTGGTGGCGCAGTGGTTGAGAATCTGCCTGCCAATGCAGGGGACACGGGTTCAAGCCCTGGTCTGGGAGAATCCCACATGCGGCGGAGCAACAGGGCCCGTGAGCCACAACTACTGAGCCTGCGCGACTGGAGCCTGTGCTCCGCAACAAGAGAGGCCGCGATAGTGAGAGGCCCGCGCACCGCGATGAAGAGTGGCACCCGCTTGCCACAACTAGAGAAAGCCCTCGCACAGAAACGAAGACCCAACACAGCCAAATATAAATAAATAAATAAATAAATAAATAAAAATTTAAAAAAACACATCATGTTGTACACATTAAATATATACAATTTTAACTTTTTTGTCAATTATACCTCTATAAAGCTGGGGGAAAAAATCAAACCACAAAGTACAAACCCTTCCTGGCCCTAGGGGTAATGGTTATAAGTGTGGGTTCCAGGGTCATACTGTCTAAGTAGAAATCTTAGGTCTTCCCTTATTTACGGGTTATCTGTTGCCGTAAAGCAAAATTGGTGGTGCAAAACAGCAACAGTCCTTCATTATTATCTATCATGATGCTGGGTGTTAATTGAGCTCAGCTGGGTGGCTCTCACTCAAGGGTCACTTACATGTCTGGTGGTTGAGGCTGGCTGTTGGCTGGGACCTCAGCTGGCAGGAACATCTACTGTGGTCTCTTCATGTGGCCTGGGCTTCCTCATAAAATGACAGGTGGGTTCCAAGGGCAAGCATCCCAAGAGAGAAAGACATGGGGATTGAATTATGTTACATGACTTTGGAAGTCCCACGGGGTCACTTCTGCTGCATTCTATTCAAGGAGTGAATAATTAGACTTCACCTCTTAATAAGATGAACCTGCAGAAATATTTTAAAACCACCACATCTTCCAAAGTCTGCATCCTTAGCTTCTCCAAGCTTCAGTTTCCTCATCTATAAAGTAATGGTAAACGTAGTCCCTTGTTCATAGAAATGCTATGAGAATTAAATGAGAAAATGTGTGTGTAAACCCCCTAGCACAGTGCCCGGCACATAGCGATTGCTCAGAGATAGTGCTTATTCTAGGGATTATCTCATTACTGTCCACCCAAGCCTTTCAGGTAGGCATTTGATCTCCATTTTACAGAGGGGGGGACAGAGATCCTAAGATGATATGTAACTTTCCCAACCCAAACATCTTCCCAATTCTCAATAAGGGTTCCCCTCTGGGAAGGACAGGTGACATTGGAAAACAGTTACAACTGAGTTTCTGAAGGCCTGGGATAAGCAGAAAGCCTCGCCTGGAACAGTGTTCCTCAAACTACGGTTCTTGCACTGTGAAATTAAGTTAGTGAACCACAACTGGCACTTTTTAAAAAGTGACATCTAATGATACAAAATGAGAAATATCAGAGTACATTTTGTAAGTAAGGATAAATTTTATGAAACTTTTGTTCCTTATATCTGTACGCATTAGTGGTTTTCAACTGTGGGCAATTTTGTCTCCCAGGAGACATTTGGAGATGTCTGGAGACAATTTTAATTGTCACAACTGAAGGGGGCAGGAAATGCTACTGATATCGAGTGGGTAGAGGCCAGGGATGTTGCTACATATCCTACAATTCTCAAGACAGCCCCCTCCCCACTCCCTGGCGATAAATTATCCAACTCAAAATTTCAACAGTGAGGAGACCGAGAAACCTTGATATCTGTATATCTATATCTACATGTACTGAGTTGCAATGTGCAGTGTTCCATCCTGTGGGTTGCATTCAAAGAGTGTGAGAGCCCCTAGACTAGAAGACTCCTGAGTGAGTCCAGCTCCTGAATCTAGTTCTGCCACCGAGATTTGCTCACAAGGCCCTGGTAGCATCTGCCCCTACTCGGATGATCTGAATGTACTATTCATTTTCTCCTGGTTTTCTTTTATTGTCAGCTCTCCCCAGATAGGACTTCTCTCAGAAGAGTTGGGAGTGTGGACATAATGTAGCTTTAGAAGAGAACCCTCTAACACCTGTTAACCCTGGTTCAGACAAAAGCTTTTAACTTTCCTGTTGGCCAGTGCTGAGACCCTAGGTTTTCCCTGTTTCCTCACAGCGAGGATACTGACCTAATCACTATTACTAGTTGAGCATTTCCTATATGCCCAAGCCTTCTCAGTTCCAAGCATTGGCTCACTTATTCCTCATTTATTATAGCAACTATGTGAAGAAGACTCTATCATGGCAGTCTTACTAGTGTGGGAACTGAGGCTCAGGGAGGTTAAATCACTTCACTGGGACCACACAGCTGCTGAATAGCAGAGCCAGGGTTTGAACTCAGCCCTAATGACCAGGGAGTACCGCCACTTTCCAAGCTATGTTTTGATTGGAATCTAGGCTTGAAACACATCTATCACACAGACAGATCCAGTAGGAGAGAACAAATTCTAGGTTGGGGCCAGGCAGTGTGGAGTCTTGTTCTGACTCTCCCCTTCATCAGCCAAGTGACCTGGGAAAGGAACTTTTAGCGGTTCAGCTTCCTGGTCTGTCAGGTGGGGATTCCCGTACCTGCTCAGCCTGTCGTAGGAAAACTGTGCTCTGGCATCACTTTGGACGTGCAACTGCTTGGGCCAGACCTTTACACACCCACCCTGTCACCTCTCACATCTCTCACCTCTTTTAGACTCGTCCTCGTCCAGGTTCTCATCTCTGACCTCTTAGAGCCTCCTGTATTCGTCAGCTCGGGCTGCCAAACCAACTCCACAGACTGGGTGGCAGACACTTCTTTCTCACAGTTCTGGGGGCTAGAAGTCCAAGATCAAGGTGCCGGCAGACCCTGTCCTTGGTGAGGACCCTGTTCCTGACTTGCAAGTGGCTGCCTTCTCACTGGGTCCTCCCATGGTGCAGAGAGGAAGCGCTGCTCTCTCTCCCTCTTCTTATAAGGGCACCGATCCAATCATAGAGGCCTTACCCTCGTGACCTCAGCTAAACTAATTACCTCCCAAAGGCCCCACCTTCTAACACCATCACATCGAAGGTTAGGGCTTCAACCTGCATCCTTTCTCCCTTGAATTCCCAAAGCCCTTTACTTACACGCCTCCAATGGCACTGATGATGTCTGTGTCCCTTCAGAATTCATGTTTGGAGGGAATGTCCAATCTCCTCTTCCAGACTGAAACTTCCATGAGTGCAAAGGCTGCGTTTTACTTGCCTTTGTTTCTTTGGCTCCCAGCTCAACAATCATTTGTAGACTAAATGAAAGAACAAATGGAGGCGTGACATACAGGTGTAAGTGGTTGCCGGATTTCAGGTGGTGTTTGGCAGAGACACAAACATGCTTTCAGCAGAAGCAGCTGGCACTATATGTGAGGGCAGTCACCAGGTTTTAGCACTTTCCTCTGCTCCCGAGCAGTTCTGGAAGCTTCTTACATAGATGCTGCTTTTCTGAATGAGGCCATCAGCAAGGGCCAATGCTGTTTATCTTACTAATCACAATGACGTTGTCTCCAAAAATAACTTGTCTCTGAGGATTGTGCATTGAGGAGAGAGCAAAAGTGGCATCATAGATCGGCAGAGCTTAGGGGTTGTCTTTGGCTCAATGCTTCTGATTGTCAGATGGTAGACAGAAGCCTAAAGAGGGTGGAGACTTAGGGGCTGGGCTATGACCAGATACCTGGCCTTTAGACTCCCATCTCCACCAAGCCAGTGTATGAAAGCACTAACAATGGAACCACAGGGGGTGTTGGGTAGGCAGGGCCCAGCTGACATTCTTCAGATGCCACTTCCTACAGGAAGCCTTCCCTGACCAGAACTGCCCCCTGCCCCAGCTCCCATCATCAAGTTAGAGGTAGGAGCCCCTGCCATGAGCTCCCCTAGCACTCTGTTCTCCTACTGTGATAGCACTCCCACACTCATGGTGAGGTAACATACACTCGGGCATTCAAAAATATTCGAACACTTAACCATGTGGCAAGCACTACTTTAGATGCTGAGGATACAACGGTGAACAAAACAGAAAAAAAACCCCACCCTCATGGAACTTGTATTTCTAGTGTGCCTGGGGAGACAGACCAAAAAAACATAAAAACAGATAAAATATAAAACATGCTAGGCAGCAATAAGTGCTGTGGAGAAAATAAAAGTGGGAAAGGGCTATAGGAGGGGCTAGATGATGTGGGCAGTGAGGAGGTCAGTTTTAAATAGGACACTCAGAGGAATCAGATGACCCCTGAGAGGTGACCCTTGAGCAAAGATGCGAAGGAGGTGAGGGAGGAAGCCGTGTGGAGAGAAGGGGATCTAGGTAGAGGGGCCAGCAAGTGCAACGGCCCTGAGCGGGGAGCCAGGCTCCCCAGTTTGAGGAACAGCAGAGGCCAGCGTGGCTGGAGCAGAGTGGGGAAGGAGAGGGCTGGGAGGTTAGAGCAGGAACGGGAGCAGATTGAACATCTGTCCCCTCCCCACCTCCCAATACCCGCACTTCAGCGAACTAACTCATACACCGAGGCTCTGACTGTAGCCAAGCCAGCCAGGAGCAAGCCACTCATTGACTAAGGGAAAGGTTTTCCAGGGGAAGCCAAAGAAAAACATGGCCAATTCTTGGTTCTTACGTTTCAGAAGGCAGGTCCAGGTGTAGTGTGGGAAGACCGTGGAAGGATGCAATTTCTTCTAAGTTGACCCAGCCATGCCTTTGTATCCTGACTCTCACCCTTATCCAGACTAAATAAAGATTCCATGCACTGGTGGGGTAAGGTGAAGAGCGTACTGAAGGAATCTGCTGAGAGGAGTGGGGTAGCTAGAGGCCGCCATGTCTGTTTCCAGGGCTGGGTGGAAGTCAACCCCTAATCTGAGCTGAGGAGTGGCTGCTCTCCTACTTTTTGGCATCTGGTGAGGACCTCTTGGTGACAGCAGGCAGGAGGAGGCCTGTTCTTCATCTGGAGGAGTGACGCTCAGTACTTTGCTTAGGTCCCATGCAGCCCGCTCCTAAGATCCCAGGGCACTTATCCATCACCTCCGTGCCCCAAATGGAAGACGGAGCCTGACACTTGGGGTCTCACCAAGTGAGGATGGTGGTAGACGCCCAGTTCCTGTCACACGCTCAAACTCCCTGGTGACCTGCCTACCTCTCATCTAGGCTGGGCTCCCCGAGGGCTAGCGTATCTCGTGTGTATATTTCTCTCTGGATTTGGCTACTTCTGTATATCAAGGGAGTAAAATCTGTTGAAGAGTTTATGGGTTCCATGTGTCTGTTGGGAGATTTGGGGGGCATGAATTGTAGGTGACATTTGGGCTGTTATGCTTACTTTTCTTTGGTTTTCACCAGATTCTTAAAGGAGCTTCTGGTTTAAGAAAGTCGAGAACTGCAGGAAAGGAGAATATGTAAGGTGGCCCACAGGTAATAAAAACAATGCCTAGTCTGGGCCAAGCTCTTTCATATTTTGTCTCATCCCAACCTTGTGAGGCCAGTGCTAACCACATCCCCTATTTCCACATAGGGCAATCGGCCTTAGTCCTAAGTAGCTGGTTCAGACAGTGGAGTGGGCCTTGAACCCGGGTACATGCTCAGAGCAGCCCTATGTCCCCTCCTCCCACTCCTTCGTCACGGGATGCACTATCCCTAAGACATCCAGACTTCTCTCACACACCTATTCTGGCTTTGTCACTCTAGAATGTTCTATAACATTATTTTATTAAATTTCACTTTTCCGTTTAGTTTGGGCTGATCATCACCTTGAGTAACATGTTTTTTTCATGCTGTAAGACATAAAATTCTTTTACTCTGTCATAAACTTGTGTCTTTCTTCTTCAAGGTGGACCCTGAGTCCTAAAACCCTGATATCTGATGAATAGCACCGAATTTGTTTTCTTCGTCTTTTTACTCAGATATTCTAAACGTCATATATCAAAGTAATGAATTAAATAACTAATACCTCTGCAAATAGCTACCACTTATTGGATGTTCTCCAAGTGACTGGCATGGTGTCATTTTTTACCCTCATGATCTCATTTGATCCTCCTAATGCCCCTATGAAGTAAGTACTATTATTATCCCTATTTTACAGTTAAGGAAACTGAGATTTAGAACCCATGGCAGGAGTGGGATTTGAGCCCAGAGCTGCAGGATTAACTACTACCCTTGCCAAGCCACTTCCTTCTTTACTTCGGTTGGTGTAAGGATGTATCCCTCTGCATGCCTCAGGGGTGACAAACGACCCAGCAGTATTTGGGTAGTTAGAGATGATAAAGGAGGCTGCTTTGTGGCCAGCTGTGAGGTCAGAGCAGAGAGGACCTGTTCACCCCAAGGGCTCCTGATGAACTCGTGGCCCTCCTTGGGGTAGACCACAGTGAGGCAGCCTGGAGAGGTCAGCATAATGCAGGCCCTGGCTGGGGGCAGATATGGAACCTAGCACTCTCCAGGGATGTGAGCCACTGCTTGGCCAATCTTCCTTCTGGAAAGAGATAGGAGGCTGCCACTGCTTCTTTGTGCTGCCTGGGTGGTCTCCAAGAACCAGTAATGTGTGAGGTCATTGTAACTGAGCAGCTCAGGAAATACCTTTGGTGACTGTGGCTTCAGATATCTGAAGTCCAAATTATAACTTGCATTTGCCCAGTGATTCACAGTTCAGTATTTATACCACAGTGATCTCATCGAATCCTTTGTGCTTCCTGCTAGGCTGTGAAGATCATGTCCATTTGATAGATGGAGAAACAGATGAGAAGAGGCAGGTAAATTGCCCAAGGTCACCCAGAGCCAAGACTTGAACCCAGGTCCTACTGACTCCAAGTCCCATTCACCAGTGATTTTCAAACTTCATGCTGTGGAGCCCTCAGGTGCTTGGGGCAGGCAAGGGGAAGGGGCTGAAGACGTGGAGGAGGAGGCCAAGGGGGCGAGGCTCTGTCCTCCTTTCCTCACTTCACTGCAGACCGCACTTGTATCAGGATTCTGTGTCAGACTTGTTTGAAAGACTTGTGTTGCTAAGCAAATGTTTCCAGAGGACCACCCCAAACTGTTCCTTCTTCTCTGGGAATTGGGTGCAGGCTCTTCCTTCCCTAGGACTCCCTTTTCTCTATAGCAGCAAGAAGAAACCTACTCTCTGTTGGAGGATATACTCAACTCCAAGATGGCAGCACAAGGGAGGAGAAAATGTACTGCACAGGGATATAGCAGATCCAGGTCTTAATCCTAGGTTAGTGTGACTTGGCAAGTTATTTACCTCAGTCTCTCCATCTGTAAAGATGAGGGGATTGGCCTAGATAATTCTGAACATCCATTTTTTTTCAAATAACTAGTGAATCTGGGGTATCATGCTTAGTTCATAGGATCTTAAACAGAGGTGAGTCACTTGAAATTGTATGAAAATGTAACTTTTTTGTATGTGCATTTTTTTTCCTGGAAGGTATATCTATAGCTTTCATTACAGTCTCAAAGGGGTCTGTGATACAGAACATCTAGCTTCTCTGGATTTTTTCTTTATTTTTCTTTTTTTGGCAGATATGTTGGGAAATCTTATTTCTCCTTGGGGAGGGGGCTCAAGTTGTAAGAATGGTGTGAGAAAGCTATTTGCAGAAAGGAAACAAGTGTAACATATAAAGATAAGCAGAGCTAAAAGATGGGAACTAGATGAATGATAAGAGCCGGTGAGCAAGCTAACAATACTTTTTAAGCCCCTGGATCCAGCCATGCCTGATACCCCTACACTTTTCAGCTAAATGAATGACTGCCCCTCCTCCACTAAGGGATTTTCTATTTCAATCGCCTATAGAATAAATGATTGATGTGCTAATATTACTGGAAGAAGCTCTTACCATTTGAAAAATTAATGAATCTCAACTTAGAAAACGCAAAGCAGGAAGAGAAAGGGACTGGGGTGGGGGTTTTCCTCTTAAGCTTCTTTTTTTTAATTTCAGGGAAGAAAAACGCTCCCTGTTTTGTTCCCTATCCTTTATTCTTTTAGCAAACCAGTGGCTTTTAGAGGCACAAAAGACCTTAGAATCAATCTTGTCATTACATAGATGGGAAACCAAGATCCAGAGGAGATGTGACTTTCTCAAGGTCATAGAGTAAATCGGTAGCAGCGCTGAGACTAGAACGGAAGTTACCTTCTTCAAGGTATGCTCCTCCTCTCTGCGTGACTTTCCTCGGTGCTTCTTTCCCAGGCAGGCTCGCCAGTTAGCCGAGCTTAGGAGGGTTCTTGTGCCCATATGTGTTGCATTGACACATGTATCCTTATCTTGTCCAGAAAATTCTGCAGTCTGGCTCTCTTTTTCAGGTTCCATGGGCACAGGCAAATAATGCAGTGTTTGGTCAAAAGATACTGGAGGAGGTAAGGGACCAGTCCCCTCACAGGTGACAGGCCCACCTAGGGTGCTGGCCTGGTAGCTCCAGCTAGGATCGGGGTCCTGGGGATCAGGGCCAGGCCAGACATTGCCCAGTGTTGCCCACAGCAGGAGGATTTAGATACTGGTAACGGTCAAAAGCGGGCAAGCAGGATTTATGGGACAAGTCCAAGGCGTCACTTTCGGCCACAGGGTCAGATTTGTTTAGCCCTGAAGGGCAGGAATGGCAAAGGCAGAAACGGGGTCAAGGGGGCACGGCACAACCATTGCCCACAGGGCCGGCGGGAGAGACAGGGGCACACCTGAATGTGAACGAAAAGGCAACTCAAGATCTGCCTGCCACCCCGTTCACAAACTACTCAAAGCCGCACAGGAGAAATGACCTTTAATGTCCGACTTTGCTTCCAACCCCGCCAAAGTGCCACCGTTCAGTGAAGTACAGGAGGGGCTTGCGAGGTACGAAGTCACGAGACAAACAACGCCCTGGCTGCCTCCTGGGCACCCACTCGCTCTGCCCCCGCGCGGGCGGCCCCACACACGCACACACGCAGACCACACGTACACCGCACAGACACACGCACGTGCACCCACGGTTAAATACATGTACAGAGGACTCGTTTAGATATATACACAGAGAGAGAGACGGAAATCCCGGCTGGCGTCGGGTCCCCCAGGCTCTCAGCATGCTCGGCCCAGCTCTCCGCGCTGTACCTGGCACCCATGCCCCTGCCAGAAAAGCAGCTGCCCCTCTCCCCGCCCCCTCCCCCCGCTTCCCCGTGGGGCCCGTGTCTACCGGGCGCCGACACTCCCCTCCCCCCCTCCGCCCGCCCCCCACGATGATTGGCTCCCCAGGGAAAGGAAGCGGTGCGCGGGGCCCTAAAACTGCCCAGGCGCCAGGGGCATGTTGCTTTTGAAGCTGGGCTGCCCGTTGGCCACGTCGGCTGCGGCCTCGTGGCCCCCGTGGCTGGCGTCTCCGTCGGTCCCGGGGCTCTCGGGCTCGGCCAGCAGCTTGAAGGTGAAGAGCGGGCCCGAGTCGTGGCGGCCGCGGCGGCCCGGGGGCTCGGGCGCGGGCAGGCTCAGCAGGGCGCCGGGCGCCTTCCACTCCGGGAAGGCGCACAGCTCGACGGGCGGCGGCGCGCCGCGGCCCAGGTAGCCGGGGCTCGGCGAGGCCGAGGGCAGGGTCCGCTGGCTACCGCTCAGGCAGCTGCCGCTGTCATCCAGCGAGTCCTTGCGCGACTGCGACCGCTCCAGCGAGCCGCCGCGCGTCCACGGCCGGTAGGTGTAGGCGCAGCCGCCCAAGCGGCGGCGACGGCGGCGGCGGCGGCGGCCGCGGCACTGGCACCCGAGGATGCGCACGAAGGCGCGCTTGAACTCCTTGCTGGAGCACGGGTAGATGATGGGGTTGAGGCAGCTGTTGAAGTAGCCCAGCCAGAACACCACCTTGAACACGGCGTCGGGGGGCTTCAGGGTGGAGAACAGGGAGCCTGCATGGGGAAGGGGTGGGGTGGGCACGGGCAGAAAGACAGACAGCAGTTGGTGAGTAGTCAGACCCCTCTCTTCGATGTGATCGGCCCAAACATTGTCAACCTGTGGCATTCCTGCCTCCCGGCCTTTGCCCAGGCCAGTTCCTCTACCTGGAATACTGCCCTTTACATCTCAAAATAAATGACTCCTACATTCTTTTTTTAGGCCAATCTCCATCACTTAACCTTCGCCCATAAAATCTTTTCTGATCTAGCTAAACGGCATTCAAACTCCCGTATCTCTAGATTTCCTAGGGCAGTGCTTACCACTTTCTACTCAAATGATAATAATAATCACCCACAATTGTACAGCTCTTGGGTCTGAGGCACTGTATTGGCGCTTTACCTGTATTATTTTATCCTTCACAAAATGCCATGAAGTATTTCCATGGCAAATATGAGATGTATTAAAGACCTAAAGGTGAAAGGTAAACCTTTATAAGGTAAAAGAAGACAAGGTAAAGGATGATCTTATTGATGGAGAGGTGAAGAAAAACGACTTAACACTTCAAAAAGATAAACTATGGGGCAAGAATGGGAGAAGATTATTTACAATGTCTAAGACAGTCAAGGGATTGATATTTGGAATATATAAGGACTCCTGAAAGTCAACAAGAAAAGGACAGCATTCCTAGTAGATAGTGGGCAAAGAAAAGGAACAGGCAATTTACAAAATAGGAAACCCGAGGGCTAATGAGCATATACCAAGATGCTCAAAATATTAGGCAGTCAAATAAAGTGAAAACCACAGAGTAATAGAATATCTGTTAGGTTGGCAAAAATTAGAAAACTCGATAGTGCCAAGTGCAGACAAGGGTGTGGAGACATGGGAAGTCTCCTGCTGGTGGGGGCACAGGCTGTGAAGACCTTCTGATCCCATTAAGTATACAGATACCTCCTGACCCAGCAATTCTGCTCCAGGGCAGAGCTCTCAAAGAATTTTCACACAGGTCCATCGGGGGCCATGTAGGACTATGCTCAGGGTGGTGTTTATGGTGACAGAGAGTTGGAAAACACCTGGGTGCCCCTCACTGGGAGTTATGGAAAGGTAGAGTGGAGTACATGCATAGCACAGCAATTATGCAGCACTTAGAAGTCCTGGATGACATGTCCAAAAAGCAATATGGAAAGATCTTAAATACATTGTTCTTTGTGAAAAAAGTAGAAACAATGAGATTTATAACATAGTATCTTTTGTTATAAGGTACAAACAACCACACACATTTTCAAAAACACTTTCAAGTTAAAAAATATTATACATATCAAATACAAAATGGGTGCCTAAGGGTGAGGCAGAGGGAAAGGGGAATAAGGGATGGGAATAAAAGGAAATAAATCAATAAAGTAAGAGAGAGGCCTGGCTTAGATCGATGACAATGAGGTGCTATGAATTGGGAAACATGATTAACTCATCCCTGTGAATTTGAGGTCCCAAAGCATTTAATGGCAATATTAAGTTAAAAACAATTCCATTTTAAATGCAAGGCAGTTGAGACTTGGAGAGGTTGAATGACTTGCCCCAGGCCACGCAGCATGTTTGTAATATAGCTGGGATTTAAACTCAGTTCTGTTTGAATATGAAACGTGTTTTTTTTTGTTTTTAATGCTATTAATCATATCCTTTGTGGGAAAATGAGAAACTATTAAAAAGCAAAAAGAAAAGAAAAAATATTTTAAAAGCACACATACCCATAATGCAGAGACATCACATTTTGGTACATAAACTTTCAGATTTTTTTCCTGTTGTATATACGTATGTAAATGCTTCAAAAAATGCAAATATACTTTACAGAACGTTTCGTAACTTCAAACCACGTCCCTAAGCCAGCCACTCCACCTGCAGTACAGTGACTTTTGTATTCCTGTCTTATCTCCTCTGTTACACTGTGAGCTTCCTGAGGGCCTGGTCTTTGGGATCACCTTTGAATCCATTTGTTGAAGGAAGAGCATCTGAATGGGAGAAATCTTAGCAAATCACGAAGTCCAACCTCCTCGCTTGGCAGATGGAGACACCGAGACCCAGAAAGTGGCTGAAGATCCCACAGTTGTGGCATAGATGCCACAAGAATCCCTATTTTGGATTGCACTTGAGTTTCCCCCCTGTAGCACTTGCCCTTCTTGATTATTTGAGCTTCGGCTTGTTGTTACAGGGAGCCTCCGACTTCTCTGCTTGGCAATGCAGGGGTGGTGGCTGGGGGGAGATGGCCAGAGTTCCTGGTGCGGAGTTAAACCACAGAGGGGTTAACTTGGAAAGCAGGTTATCCATACTCCGGGTAAGTGGTAACTATATATATAAGTACGCTGACTCTTCTCAACTGTGGGTTAGCTCTAGGTGGGGGCCAATGAGGGCGCCACCTTGTGGTCTGATTTGTGACAAGGCTTGCACCATGAGGTTTTTGTCCCACTGTCCCAGATTCTCCTTTGGAATAAGACACTGGACAGAAGGCCCCAGTGGAAATGCAAATATGACGTGTGAACACCTAGTACCCATGATGGGGTGAGTTGTTTCTGCCCAGGGGGATGGTCTTGTTTCTGTCACTGAGTCTAAAGGGCATAGTTAAACTGGTCTTGACAAAAATGGGAAACTGGAGAATAAATTTGGGGAAGTGGAGAGAGGGAGGTAACACCTGGAAACCTTGTGAATTACCCTGGACGGTAAATGCTGGTGAGCGTGTACACAGGTAGGCACACCACCCATGAGGACATGTTAAGGCCTGGGATAGAGGCTGGGGAGGCACAGACAGCTGTGGCAAAGGTGGGGAGGATCCAGAGCAGGAAAGCATACTTGCTGAAGACAAACTTGTAACTCTGCTTGCCAATCCTGTTGAAGATGTTAGTAAAATGGTCAATAAATGGCGTAAAGGGGGTGTATCCTGAGGGACCAGCTTTTAAAGGATACACAAATAACAGTAGTGCTAATAGCTAATATCAGAACCGTCAATCACATTGTGTGTGCTCTTGTACACATCTTACACTAAATCCTTTACACCATTTGCCCATTTAATGATCACAGTAATCCCTAGATGAAGGGACTATAGTTGGTCCTATTTTATGGATCAGGACACCAGCATGTAAGAGTGGTAGCTTTTTACATTTTTATACATTCATTCATTCATTTGTTCATTCATTCATTCCACAAATACGGAGCTCTGCTAAGTGCCAGGCATGAGGACAACCTGTGGGGATACAGACAAACAGGGGTGTGGTCTCTGCCCTGTGGCAGTCCACAGGCTTGTGGGAAGGCTGATGCATTCACAGTTCATTGCCACAGAACACACATGGCTTTAAGATAGGGGCATATCATTCTGTACCCCTGTGCCACGTGGCATTTCTTTCTAGGTTCTTCTTCACCTCCATCACAACGGAAGCACCTTGTCAGGGATAAAGACAGGCTGGATCTTTGTCTTTATTTTCTTACAAAGCGCTCTCCAAGGACCATGGGGCTAAGATGTGCTCAGCCAAAGGGAAGGGGGTGATGCTGACTTTTCTCATGGCATTTATTTACAGCCACAATTTGAGTTTGGGCTCCCTGAGTTACTTGTTCCTCTGAGAAGAAGGTCATTCTTTGCCTTCAGCCACTTTAGGCAATGTGGCCTGGTGACTTGAGCTCAGAGTTTGGGGTCACAGAGGCCTGGTTTTGCATCCCTTTTTTGGTGTATTGGCTGTTTGACTTTTGAAAAGTTAATTGGCTCTCTCAGGCTAAATTTTCTTATCCATAAATTGGGGCTAACATCTGCTTCATAGGGTTATTCTGAATACATGAAAATATCCATGTAAACATACTTGACACAGGGTCTGGCACCTTGAAAATTCATAAATGGTGGCCATTTTCCAAATATACTTTATATCCTGGCCCATTCATTGCCCTCTTCCAGGAACTCTGCTCTGATTAACCCTACCCGACTCAGACTGAATTCTTCATTCTGTACCCCACAGAACATATACAATCAGATCTTATTCTGTTATTTTATTGTTTGTCTGTTAATTAAGCCATTCCAGGGCTGGCTGAGTCCTTGTTTACCACTGGGCAGTAAATTCCTTCTGGGCAGAAACCATATCTTTATTTCTTTTCTTTTCCTTTCCAGATTTGTATATTTTTATTACAAAAGTGACACAATGGAGAATGAAAAGGGGGAGCACAGAGAATGTTTAGGGGAGTGAAACTACTCGGTATGATGCTGTATTGGTGGATATATGTCATTATACCTTTGTCAAAACCCATAAAATGTACAATACCAAGAGTGATCCCTTATGTAAACTGTGGACTTTGGGTGATTATATGTCAATATGGGTTCATCACAGTACCTTCCTGTCAATTTGAATGTGAACCTAAAACTGCTCTAAAAAATAAAGTCTATTAAAAAAAAAAACCTCACTGACCCTTAAAAAACTAAAAATAGAGTTACCTTATGATCCAGCAATCCCACTCCTGGGCATATATCCAGAAAATATGAAAACTATAATTCAAAAAGATACATGTACTCCAATGTTCATAGTGGCACTATTTATAATAGCCAAGACATGGAAGCAACTAAGTGTCCATCAACAGATGAATGGATAAAGAAAATGTGATGTGTGTGTATACACACACACACACACACACACACACACACACACACACACACACAATGGAATATTACTCAGCCATAAAAAAGAATGAAATAACGCCATTTGCAGCAACATGGATGGACCTAGAGATTATCATACTAAGTGAAGTAAGTTAGAAAGAGAAAGACAAATACCATGTGGTATCACTTATATGTGGAATCTAAAATGTGACGCAAATGAACTTATTTACAAAACAAAAACAGACTCACAGACATAGAAAACAAACGGTTACCAAAGGGGAAGTGGGGGAGGGATAAATTGGGAGTAGGGGATTAACAGATGCTTACCACCATATATAAAATATATAAACAATAAGGATTTACTACATAGCACAGGGAAGTATATTCAATATCTTGTAATAAACTATAATGGAATAGAATTGAAAAAAAGAATATATATATATATATATATATATATTATCCGAATCACTTTGTTGTACACCTGAAACTAACACAATATTGTAAATCAACTATACTTCAACTAAAAAACCCCTCACTTACAAAAGTGACACCTGCTAAATTAAAAAATTACACATTACAAAAAAATCTATATAATATAGAGTGAAAATTCTTTCTTCATTCAAGTAGACAGGTCCAGAGTTAACAGTTTTGTTTTTTTTTTTTTTTTTTTAATTTATTTTTGGTATATGAACATCTAGTTGCCTATATATTCTTTTTTTTTTTTTTCCAAATTTATTTATTTATTTATTTATGGCTGTGTTAGGTCTTCCTTTCTGTGTGAGGGCTTTCTCTAGTTGCAGCAAGCGGGGGCCACTCTTCATCGCGGTGCGCTGGCCTCTCACTTTCGCAGCCTCTCTTGTTGCGGAGCACAGGCTCCAGACGCACAGGCTCAGCAGTTGTGGCTCACGGGCCCAGTTGCTCTGCGACATGTGGGATCCTCCCAGACCAGGGCTCGAACCCGTGTCCCCTGCATTAGCAGGCAGATTCTCAACCACTGCACCACCAGGGAAGCCCAACAGTTTTGTTTTTATCCTTTCAGACGGATTTTTTTTAATGGGGTCATACACATACCTTTCCCCAAATTTCTATCTTCACTTAGAATATATAAAAGATATTTCCCCATGTCAGAGCATTACATCCTGCCCTCTGGATATACAGTAGTTCACTAAACTCTTTCTTGATGATAGTCAAGTAGGTGATTTCCAATTTTTGGCTATTACAAACTGCAGTAATGACAAGCCTCATGCATTTCGCTTTTTGCACCTTTGAGTGTTTCTGCAGGCTAACTTCCTTCACGAGCAATCACTGGGTCAATTCCACATTTAAGTCCTGACAGCTAGCCAAATTGCCTTCTGAAACGGTCGTACCAATTTACCCTCCTCCCATCGACTGTGTATGAATGTGATATTTTCTCTACACCTCCACAACTCTGGGTGTGGTCAGTTTTTAATCCTCATGTGTTTGGAAGCTGAATAATGACCTCACCTACCCTCTTGTTTCATTTGCATTCTACTTTGCTTTGTCCTCCTGCAGACCGCAGCATGACTCTCGCACCCTGAGCAAGCCCTCAGTGACTTCTGACAAGGACTGCCCTTTTCTCATTAGATTCCGATTCCTGGGATAGAATCCTGGTTCTCTCACCAGACACATGACCTTGGGCAAGTTTCATACTAAACCTAAGCTTCAGTTTCCTCAGCAGTAAAATGGAGCTAATAAGAATACCACCTTCCCTGGGTTGTTGTGAGGATTAAACATGGTAAAACATGTAAAGTTCTTACAAGCTTGTTGGGTACCAGGTTCCTGCCACCTAAATCAACTCTGCATTAATGCTTATTAACCAAATAATAATTATTCCTGTAAACCACTCATTGGGCTGGAAATCTAATTATAGGAAACCTCTGTTTGATAACTTGATGTATCATTTTGGGTAAGTTGCTTTCCCTTTCCGGGCCTCAGTTTCCCTCCTTTAAAAAAATGTATTTATTTATTTTACTGAACTAGAGTTGACGGACAACATTATGTTAGTTTCAGGTGCACTACATAATAATTTGACATGGTTTCCCTCCTTTAGTTGAGTGGTTTGATCTGAGTCCTGTCCAGCCTTAACATTCAGAGTCTCCACGAGGCCAGAGCTAGAAGCCCTGCCCATCTCCAGACCCACCACAGAGGGGCAATGCGGGTCAGGAACGGGACTGCCAGCTGCCTTGGATTCCACACATATGTCGGACCCTTCCCTCCTCCCTCACCTGCCAGTAGCACAGGAGCCACCTGGATTAGTGGCCCTGTTTACTACGCCAGCCTGCCCTGGGGGGAGCCAAGAAGCCCTCGTTAATTAGGGAAGGTGCTGAGGCCCTTGGGGCATGAAAGCGGATTGGTGACAGGGATCTTTTTCTCTGGGCACCCAAACAGACCTTTGGGGGCCAATGAAGCTGCCAGGAGAGGGAGCAAATATCAATGGGAAATGTGGGCTCCTGGAAGCCTGCTCTCTCTGCTGGAAGTCAGGGCTATGCCTGCTCTTTGCCAGGGCCACTAACTCGCAGTGCATGTCCCTGAGCTTGGCTCCACTTCTCCTGCTCATGAAACGGTCCCACGCTCCTTGCCCTGCGTCTTAGCATCATGGCTTGGCAGGACTCCGAAACCTTCTTCCTTAACAGAAGGTCAGGCAGGGTGAGTAACTTGCTCAAGGTCACTCAGCTGGTGAATGGCAGAATGACGGCCAGAACCTGTTCAAATGTCCTTCAATTGATCCAACAGAGATTTATCAAGACAATGGAGTTCAGTGGTTAAGGACCTCTTCAGACATCACAGGCAGGTACAGCTGGGTTCAAGTGCTGACCCTGACTTCCCAGATGAGTGAACTTGGGGAAACTACTTGAGCTCTGTTTCCCAGAAAGTGGGGATGGTGATAATTCTTTTCTGCATGGATGAGTTGAGCTTAGGCTTGGTAAGTGCCTGGCATGTTGAAAGCACTCAAAGCTGTACTCAAAGTACAGTTTGACTGCTTCATACACAACTACTGTTACTATTGCCAACACTGCTATTACTGCCAGTACTACTGCCAAGAAGATGAAGGTGGCGAAGAGGATTAGATCTCCCGTGCAGACCAGGCCTCAGGACTCTTACCCTGCTGCTCTTTCCAATACAGGCCCAGGAATGGGACTCCAGGTAGTTCTGGAACTTGATGAAATTGTATGTGATGTTCATGCATTTTTCTGGGGGAGAATCCACAGCTGTCATCATGGGCTTGGGTCAGCAAACCTGAAAGGGTTAAGCCTCACCCATCTCAAGTTTAGGGCTTCCTAAGCATCAGTCATTCTACCACCCGGACCACCCGTTACTTAATGCTTTTCTTTAAATCGACTCACTTTTGGTATCTAAGCTAAATTTTTTTAAAAAAAGGAAGCTTTCTATCACCATTTAAAAACCTGCATCATTTGCTATAAACAGAATGCAGTGGTAGAGAAAAATAAGATGAAAACTAAACAATATTACTACCTCTGGATGTGGGTCTGAGCCTGCTCCCTTTTTCAGAAAGGGAGATTAGCCGGGGTTGAGGGGTGTTGAAGACTTGCTGGCCCTAAACTGAGAGGAATTCATTCCTCTTTGAGGACCTGAAGAATTGGAAAGAGAAGTGAACAGGGAATATTTTCTCATTGGAGAACCCAGCCCCTGGCACATAGTAGCGCTAAATAAATATTTGTTCACCGACTGACTGATTGAATACGTGACTCAGAGTTTTTTGTGCCATCTCTAGCTGTCACTTCAAGCTATCTTGCACATCATGCAGATCTGTAGTCATTTTGAGTAGCATTATGGGTGCAGCCCTGGGAAACCACTTGTGGGAGGCCACATGGCTCCACTCGGTTGCCTCTTGCTAGCCTCTTACTGAGGTTTTTTAAACAGGTCAAATGAGACAACACCTCTGAAAGGGCTTGGAGGGGTTGAAAGCTGCACATCTGGATGGGGCGAGCAGGAGGCAGAACTTGAGAGCAAAGGGATGAAGCAGCAAGCAGATGGTGCAGTGAGCCCACTCACATCACTTGGGCTTTGCATGCCTGAGGGCGACTTAGAGGCATGGTGAAGTGCAAGGATCAAAAGCTAAAGCGGGGACTTCCCTGGTGGTGCAGTGGTGAAGAATCCGCCTGCCAATGCAGGGGACACGGGTTCCAGCCCTGGTCCCGGAAGATCCCACATGCCGCGGAGCAACTGAGCCCGTGTGCCACAACTACTGAGCCTGAGCCCTAGAGCCCACGAGCCACAACTACTGAAGCCCGTGCTCTGCAACGAGAAGCCACCGCAATGAGAAGCCCGCGCATCGCAATGAAGAGTAGCCCCCGCTCACCGCAACTAGAGAAAGCCCGCGCACAGCAATGAAGACCCAACGCAGCCAAAAACAAATAAATAAAATAAATAAATTTTTGAAAAAAAGCTAAAGCAGAGCAGGATCAGCACAAGGAGAGGGACTTCTTGGCTGGACCATGGTCCCAATGGGTCATCCTTAAGGTGCTATTTAACAAATCTGAACAGTGAACCTCCCTCCACTCTTCAAAACCACAGGGTTTGTTTGTGGAGTAGTAGCTACTATTTAACAAGCTCATGTCCTGTGTCAGCCACTGGCCAAATGCCTAAACATCTTTACGCCCATTACTCCTTCAACCTAAACCTCTCTGTTCCCAAGGCAGCCCAGCATGACTGCGCCTGGCACGGCTCTAGGGGGCGCCATTCCGCACTGCAGTCTATAGCGTTCCTGGTGACTGGGTCCAACCTGCCGCGCCCGCGGCAGGCCACAACTATTACACATGGGGGAATGGAAGGCAAGTTGCTCCAGGTCACAGAGCTAGTGGGGGATAGAGTTTGAATATGAATCCAGGAACAGAATCCTAACAGAAGCTGTCAATCACTTCCAATACAGTTCATGGGGAAACAAAATACACATGTTGGTGTGTATAAAGGACTGGAAAAATATACATGAAAGGAGACATCAACCATGTTTATCTTTGGGTGGTGAAATTATGCATGAATTTTCCCTCTCTGGGCTTTCTGGTGTTTTCCAACATTTTCTCCATAAACACGAATTACTTTTGTAATTGGGAAAAATCCAATGAATATTATTTTAAAAAATGAAAAATGAATCAAAAGATACTGTGTTTATGGGGTCCTAGTTATATGTCAGTCAACTATCTTATGTTCTATTTCATTTAATCCCCCTGACAGTTCTATGAGCAAAGTGGGATTATCCCTACTTTACAGATGAAGAAATGGAGCTGCAGCTAGAAGGCAGCACTTGCGCAAGGTCCTCCACAGGTAAGAGAGAGAGAGAGAGAGAGAGAGAGAGAGAGAGAAAGGTTGGAAATGAGATTTTTTGTTGTTAAGCTCAGCAGCCTCCTCTGTTAGTTCCTGATGTGCTTGTAGGTTCCCTGATGTGCCTTATCCTCTTACTATAGGGCCCTTTAATATTCCTTCATTAAATACTGGTTGAAGGAATGACCAGTGGGTGGGCTTGGAGACTGCAGCAAGGCATAGAGGGATGTAAAGCATCATTTATCTGGTCCCCCCAGGGCTGGGTGCTTTTTAACATCCCTCTGAGCTCTGACATTCTGTGTCTGTAGGATTATAAATTTGATTTGACTTATTTCACAGTCAGCATCACACAAGCAGACATCTCAAGGGAGCCAGTGGGTGGTGAAACCATTTTGATCAGCTTGTAAATAGAGTGGAGCTCCCTTTCACTGTGCCTGTTATTAGGAGCACTTGGCTACACCTTTAGCCAAGCCAAGTCTCCCCAGTGGAAACAGTCTGGCCCAATAAATATTCAAAAATTGAAAATACTAGTTGCTAATTCTTTCAGCACTGGCTTTGTGAAGGAAGTTTCCTTGGATTTGGAAATTCCCTTCGAGGTTTTTCCATTTTCATTTGCTGCTTAACCCTGGAATGTGATCACAAAATTGTCCAACAAATACAATATCCTTGGGGCCAAAGAGACACATGTTAAGATTTACAGCAAATACTGAAAACAATAATAATCACCAGAGCTACCATTTATAATGAACCAGGAACCAGTTATTAGGTACTATGTTTATAAACATTCTCTCATACAATCCTTCCAGAAGCCTTGCTATTAATATATCTCATTTTATGGATGAGGAAACTGAGGTTTAAGAGATTAATGAAGTCACATGTCTAGTAAGTGGTAGAGTTAGGATTAAAATCTAACTCTGAAGTCTACTCACTGGTTCTTACTCATTGTTTAATAATAAGAAAAAGAAGCTACTATTCATTTCCTTAAACACCAGGCAATTTCTCCCTCAACTGGGAACAATCTTTCTCTTCACCAAATTGTCACAGTATTTTATCTGAGGCTAAAATACGGCATTTATTACTTTCTATATTGAATTACAGTTGCTTAGGGCTATGCCACATCTCCTCAGGTTAGACTGTGAGCTTCTAGAAAAGAGAGCTCATGTCTGATTCTTCTCTTTCTACTCAGGGCCTAGCACAGTGCCTGATATAGGACAGGCACTCAGCCAACGTGTGTTACAAGAATAATATTAGTAATAAAAATGACAAAACCAAAAATATGTTAGCCTCTGGCTACTCAAAGTGAGGTTCATGGGTAAACAGCATCAAAATCACCGCAGTGCCTGCTAGAAATGCAGAATCTCAGTGATCCAGGGAATCAGAATCTGTCTGCTTTTTAACAAGATCCTGAGGTGAGAAGCATTGCCCTCCACATTATAATTTTATTTTAAAAATTGTTTTCCTGGGTATCTTGGGATTCATGATGGGCAAAGGCTGAGTTGAGAACCACCTCACTATGGGATTGACTTCCTTGTCCCAAACCCTCCAGCAGCTCCTATAGTTTATAGGATAAAGTTCAAACTGCTTAGGCTGGAATTTAAGACCCGCTCAACTTGGCTGCAACGTACTGATTCTTCACAACACGAGTTGACTTTTCTGGCTCGTTTCCCTGTATCTACTCTGTCCACTGGTCTGAGATGCCCACTCCTTTCTCCTCCTCCTCTCGCCTGGCTCAAATTCCTCCTTGTCATAACCATAGCCCATGATGCAGAGCTTCCTGTGAAGCGTGAAAGCAGAAGGAAGGAATGAGCAGGCTATGAAGACCTGCTCAGATCCAGGTAACCGACACACCTTAGCTAATTTCACTCCCACAGTAAGGCATGAGGGAGGACTGGGTTCTGTAATTCTCAATTTTCAATTTACAGATGAGGAAATAAAGTCTTCAAGTGTATGGAACTCACCCAATGTTACACAGCTATTAAACGGTAGAGCTGGTATTCAAACCCAAATCTGCCTGGTCTCAAAGCTGGGCAGTTTCCACAACAGATGATACAGCCTCTAAACTCTTAGAATAGTTCTGGTTGGGGGAAGGCTAGAATTATTTACTTCTTATTTGTAATGGTGTCTTTCTATATATTTTATATGATCATTAAAACACAGAAGCCAAGAATTTTGTGGCACTCTACCTCGACGGTTCTTAACCTGAAAATGCTGGTTATGCAAATAATTTAGCATCATATAATTTCAGGGGCTCACAGACTCACTGAATCCCATCCATGGGTACCCAGGAGGTGCACAGTCACCAGATTAAGAGTCTTCTGCTATTCCCTCCACAGAATTCTATCACAACAGCTGTTGAACTTATTTATTTAAGAGTCTGTCTCCCTTGTTTACAAGCTCCTCAAGGCCAGGGTCAATCTTACTTGTCCTGTTTCTCTAGCACCAAACACAGAGCTTGGGTTATAGTGAATGTGTAAAACTATTTGTTGAGCACATAACCTGCTCTTCATGTGCATAGCCCAGTATCTGGTTCATGGTAGGCGCTAGGTAAATTGTTGTGGAGTGATTCTCTTGCTTATAATGTGCTTCCTTCCTCTTCTTTATTTAAATAGTAACCACAGGCCAATGCCCAGTTCAGTTTTCATCTTCTTCCTGAAATCTTTCCTGACTGCTCCAGGCTTCTTCTCCTATATTTCCCATCAAAACAAAGGCCATACCACATGGATTCATATGGAATGTCATTCTTGAGAGATGTGCCACTTGTCTCTTTAGGCAGCATCAAAGCTCTGTGAAGATGGAGTCTGTGCTCTATACTTCTAGCACAGGACTGGGCATGGGGTCTGTGCCATCAATTGCCTGCTGGTTACTTGATGGACCCATTCCAACTTCAAAGAGGGAAGCGACCTCTTGGCTTAGGCCCAGAGTTGGGAGCAGATGGGATGGAGGAGTTTCTGCAGCACTTAAGGGTTTATCTTTGATGCCAAACTGAGTGTGTTCCATGCTTTGACCTCAATAGCAATTTCCGCATAGAACCCTTTTAAAACTGAGTGTTGGGGGGAACCTATGTGAAGGAAGTGATACCACTTTATGAAGGGGCATACAAAGAAGACATGTACAAATGGAGAGACATAGCTTGCTTTAGTATAGAAAGTCTCTATCCAAGAAAACTTCAGTTCTCCCCAAATGCATCTGTAAATTCAAGATAATCTCATTAAAATACCACCAGGTTTTTTTGGGGGGGGGTGGTAGAGAGGGGAACCTAAATGATCCCAAACTAAATATATGGAAGAATATAGATTATAGAAGAAAAACCATGAAAAAATAGCCAGGTCAATTAAAATAAATAAAGAGGAATGGTGGGAGTGGTGTGGGGAAGACGGGGAAACTTACCCATACAGAGAGTAAAACCTACCATAAAATCATATCATACCATAAGAGTAATTAAAAAATACCAGGGCAGGAGGTGCAAGAAAATGCAGATAGATCAACGAAATTATACAGTTTATAAACAGAACCAAATATCCATGAGAATTTTATATGCCATTGCAATGCTTGTGGGGAAAAAACAGATTATTCTATAAGTGGTGTTAGGACAACAGTCTCTAGCTATTTAGAAACAAATAAAGCTGGATCTCTACTTTCTTACATTAAAATAAACCCAGATGGATCTAAGATTTTAAATATTAAAAGATTATTAAGATATAAGAAGATGGAAGTGAATATTTTTTATGATTTTGAAATAGGAAAGACCTTTGTAAGCATGACAGAAGTTCAGGATCTGTAAAGAAAAGTATTGTTGAGTTTGCCTAGACACTTCTATAAGGTCATAAACTTTGAAAACAAAGTTATCAGAATTGAGAGAAACATTTGTAATTTAAAGGACAGTAAAAGGAATATTTCTAATACACAAAACTCTCTTTCAAATCAAGAAGACAAAGCAACTCAATAGAAAACAAAGCAAATCATATGGATAAGGAAATAACAAGAATAATTACAATGGACAGCCAGTGAATTAATGAAAACCTCATGGAATCCTTTACAAAGCAAATAATGAAATTAAAAAGCAGCAAAATATTTCAGGTCTATTAGTTCGGCAAAGGTATGAGAAAACAGACATTTGCACCCATTCTGTGTGTGGGTACAGATTTTGGGTGGAAAACTGGTGTTATCTGATACAATTTGAATGAGCATAACTTTAGCTTTTGATGTAAGTACTCAATCCAGGAATTTATCCTACAGAAGTACTCTTAAAAGGGAGCAAAGATAAAAGTACAGGAAACTGCAGTAATGTTCCCCCCAAATGGGAAATAACCTAAATTCCAGCAATAGGGGATTATGAAATAAACCACGTAGCATTCACGCATTGAAAAACCACACGTCTATTAAAATGGCAAGCTAGGTCTACATGGAATGAGGCCCATGCCAGAGTTAAGTAGGAAAAATCAAATTTCAGGAGAGAATGTCTAATATCTGATTTTTATAAAAAACATTTTGTGTGTGTGTGCGCATGTGTGTGTTCATAGAAAAAAATCTGGGTGAATGTGAAAAAAAACTGTTCATAATGGTTATCTCTGGAGGATGGCTTTATGGGAAGATTTTCACTTTTTATTTAAAATTCTTTTTGCAATGAACAATCATTGCTTTTGTAATTAGAGGGAAACAGGGAGAGAGGCGGGGGGAAAATGAGAGACAGAGAGAAAGAGATAGAGAGAGTGGTTGAGAATATAAGGGCAAAGACCCAGCCTAGGGCTAGAAGCTGGCTGACCTTTATTCAGGGTCATCACAGTTCTGGGCCTCGTTTCCTCATGTATGAAACGGGGGGGCTGCATTAGCTACTGGGGCTCCCTGCTTCTTGGATTGTCAGCTGTGTTCACTCCATTGCAGAGGTGGAACAGAGACTAGGGGAAAAGTTACAGATATACCTGTGGCCAGAGTGTCTTTGAGCCTACAACAAAAAGGCTGTGCAATACTGGATGCTGCCCTTAGAGCGAGCAGATGAACCTGCTGCTTGGCTGAGAGGCTCGGCACCTTCGGATGAAAGGCTCCAGAGAGAACAGGGACAATTACTGGCTTTGGGGAATCAGGTGGTAAAACGCTGAGATTGGACCACTTAAGCCATTAGGCACCGTGCAATGCCTTTCATCCCTTGTCTCAGCAGCTGTCCACTGACTCCCCTGCCTTCCTCTTTCTGACTCATCCCTCTGATCTGTCCTTTGGCTGGTGGTAATCCAAACTTTTTCCTATATCCACTGGCTTGCCAGGTTCAGGTTGGGACCCCCGGACAGCTCTGCATCTCCTCTCCACTTGTCAGGCCTGGTCTGGGATGCACTCCTCCTCTGGGGGCCACACCTGGGCGTCATGGCTGCCCTGTCACCCGCAGCCCTTAGAGTGAATGATGCCAACCCGCTGTCTCTAGGGCGTCTTGTCTTCTCACCAGAGCCCTCGCCTGCCTTTCTGTATCCCGAGGGCCAGGCACATCGCTGGTGTCATGAATATTGTATGATGAAATGATTAGTCTTTGCTACTGCATACGTGCCACTGTCCAGATTTTAGCAAAGCAGGGCCTTCTCCTGCTTCTCAGTCCAGGTCCACAGACATTCCATAAAATGACCCTGAAATTTCTGCCCTTTCTCATAGCTCGAAGGCTCCTCATTGCTAGGAAATTTGCAGATGCAAGTGCCCGAGGGACAATTTATTGCTCAACTCAGAGATGGCCTGTAGGACAGAGAGCTGGCTGGGCTTGCTGCAGCCATGGGAGAATGTTTTCTGAGAGTTTCCATGAAGGGACAAGATGTAATTCAGTATTTACTGCCTATGCTGTTTATATGTGTAGCCCAGACATCAGCTGGGGGCCTTTCCACCCCTTGAAAGCTAGGCGAGATGATCGTGAGTGTCCCTTTTCCATAACCCTGGGATGTCCAAAGCCCTCCCTCAAAGTCTCTGGATTCCTGGAGTGGGGCAGGGGGAATAACTTCATTCCCGCCACTCTGCTTCTTGGGCTCCATTTCCCTTGACGCCTGCTCTGCTTATACCACCTGGAAGCAGTGATTCCACAAGATGAAAATTACCCGCACCAAGCGTTTAACGTACTACTCAGTGCTGGGCTCCCTGGCCCCCTCCTTGCCCTCTCTCACCTCAGCTCCTCCCCTCGCAGATTGCTCCAAGAGTTCCAAATTCTTATTGCTTTTTTAGGCAATAATTTCTGTTTTCTCTTCTGGTAGCTTTGGCATCAGCCTTGTTGAGGGCAGCAAGGAAGAGGGGGATGTACGTTGTGATCGGGGGAAATGGGTTTCACTTTCTACCTTCAGCTCTATTTAAGATTTTTCCTAAAGACAGTTCCTTTCCTCAAATTACTAGATTTTCAGAAAATACAATTTCTTCACCTCTTTCTTGTAAATATACATGAAATATATTCTCAGTTTGATGCAGGTTTTTAGATTATTGCTTGCAGCGGGAGGTCCCAAGCTTTGTTCCACTTTACAGAGAGTCTTTATCGAACATCCCTTAGGTACCTGGAACTGGTTGAGAATTTAATCCAGGAGATTAACGTTGACTGGGGAAGCAAGGAGATTTCAACAATTATTTTATTCAGTACCTATAAGCCGGTGAGGTGAATACAATTATTATGCCCATTTTATGGATGAAAAAAACTGTGGCTTAGTGCAATTAAACAAATTGCTCAAGATTACATAGTGGTGGAGATAGGATTCAGTTCCAGGTCTGACCCTGGAGCAACTGATCTTTCTGCACCTCAGTGCTGATTCCCACGGACTGGAGACTTGTTATATCCCTGGAACATTCTGTGTGAAGGCACCTAGAAGAAAACCAGGAGGTGCTGGTTACATGTTGGGATGGAGAGATAAGTGTGGGTGATAGTTTGGGAAGGAGGAGTTACTTGACTTTGCTACTTTCAGAGAACTTTCCTGCAAAAACGATTTCATCTTTGCACATTTTGAGGAGACAGGAGCTGGAAAGGCAGGGAATTGCATGCCCTTTGTGCAAGAGGGTGCAACGGCAGTGGGGCAATGTGTCTCAGAGAGCTGGTGACCTCAGGCTGTTTAGAGCCTGAGAGAGGAGGCCTGACTTCCTGTGCAGTGTCCTGATCACAAGGAAGGTGGAGAAGTCGTGCTGACTCTCGTGATAGTTAGAAATGGACTCAACCTTATGATGGTGCCCAAGAAAATACAGAAGATGGTGGTGATCTGAATTTAATAACAACAACAATAAGAACAGCAGTTACCGTCTATTGGGAGCTTATAGGAGGCAAGCGCTGTATCAAACTCCTAACATATATTATCTAACTCTGTACTCAAAACATTTCAACGTGGGAGGCACAGTTACTGTCCCCATTTTACAGATGTTGAAATTGAGGCTTAGAAGAGGAGTAATTTGCTCAGAGTCACAGAGATATTAAGTAGTAGAGTTTCTGCTCTCCCATCTTCTGCTATTTGGACCTGGTGAGGAAGGCCATCAAAACTCCAAAGACTAAAAGGACATGTAAAAAAATTGAGCAGATTCCACAAGGCAGTACAGGGTGCAGGGGGAAACAGAAGAGCCATGTTTGGGTGTGAATATACTAGTTTTCAGATGACTCATGTTCCCAGCCAAATCCAGGAGGAACTGTAATTATTTAGAATTGAAAAGTCATTTTCTGCCATCTCCTGGCCTTGTGAATGTAAGTCCCAGGGACCCAAGAAGGTGGGAGGAGAATGGATGTTTAACTCACAAATCCTTCCATCATCTGTAGATGGGCAATGCCAAGAACATAAGCGAGAGGACAGGGCATAGGATGGAGAAAAATTAGTAAATAGAGATCAAAAGATAGAGTTAAGCCAGACAGTAAAAGGGCAGAACAGCCCCCTTTCCCATCACCACTCCTCCTCATATTTCTGACAAGGATATGGTGGTCTTGTGCAAAATGAGACCCCCAAGGTGGCCATGGACGGGCAGCAAGGACAGGGCAGCTCAGGTTCCAGGCTGAGAAGCTGCCTGCATCCTCTGTGTGTGTCTCATGGTGGTCTGGCAGCCCTAGCCTGTCTATCCAGATGGAGCTGAATTCTCCACTGGGTCACCCAAAAGGGCAATTCACTCCAGAGTGCTAATTCCTCTGTCCACCTCCTTCCTTGCAGGCTGGGACCACTTGTTCCACCCCCAATTCTGAAAATGCCACTGAGCCTCAAAGGATCATTACTAAACACGGCCCCAAAAGCACATGCTCAGGCCAAGGAAAGTTCCCAGAAAAATCTTCCTGGCAAAGCAGCATCACAGCAGATGGATGGGCAAGGTTCTGGCCCTCATGCTCCCCCCACGTCTTGTCTTCATCCGATGCTTGTGATAGGAGAGGGGTGGGTAGGGTTGGCAGAGGCTTGACTGATCTGGGATGAGGCTTTCCAGACCATAACGGAGCAGGATGCGAGGGGAGATCGTGAAAGACACTAGTGTGTGAAGAAGAGCATTTGGCAGAAGGAGCCTTGTTCTTTGGAGGCTGCTGAAGCGCACCAATGGGGGCAGGCCAGTGACGGCCTGTCCATCTGCTCGGAGGTCTTACTGGTTTGGTGGAGGACAGCACGACCTCAGGAGAGAGTTTTGCCCGGGGTACCTCCACTCCACAGGGCAAATGGACCATTATAGTGCCTGGGCATTTTATTCCAGCCTCTTCTGATCTGGTTCCTTACACTGCAGGATTGTTAAAAAAGAACAGTCTGGTCAAACCAGCATTTGACTGGGTTCATTAGCCCTGTTTTTAGTTTGAGTTTCAGTATTGTTGATATATCGATCCTCTAGCAAGCATAGGAGTTCTTAATGGTGTCTGTGAACTCCTGAGAAATATGGGGTTATTTGATGTGCACGTGTGCCTTTTCTGTGTAGCTGCTTCATAGCTTCCATCAGATTCTCAAAGGGGCCCATGTACCAAAAAAAGGATAACAACAATTGGTTTAAAGAAAATCAATGTTTCAGTTGGGAACTGGGTTGCACGCATGCTCTAAAGAGCATGAATAAGCTATCAGAAGTCTGAGCTTCATTTCTCTAACGACAATACAAATTAATAGTGTCCTGTGTTGGCAATGATGCAAGTGAGTGGGCATTCATATCCTGACGGTGGGAATATTGATTGGGACATGCTTTCTGGAGGGCAACAGGGTGATATGACTCAGAGACCTTACAATTTTATGTATTTAGTTATCCTGAAATTATAATTCTAAGAATTTATCTTAGTGATTAAGGGTGCTGCCTCTGCAGTCATTATCTATGTCACTGTGGGCAAATTACTCAACTTCTCTAGGCCTCAGTTTCCTCACCTGTAAAATGGAGGTAATATTACTTATTCATAGGACTCCTGGGAGGGTTAAATTAGATAATACAAATGAGGTACCACCTCACACCGGTCAGAATGGCCATCATTAAAAAGTCTACAAGTAACAAATGCTGGAGAGGGTGTGGAGAAAAGGGAACCCTCCTACACTGTTGGAGGGAATGTAAGTTGGTCCAGCCACTATGTAAAACAGTATGGAGGTTCCTCAGAAAACCAAAAATAAAATTACCATAGGCATATACCCACTCCTGGGTATATACCCGGACAAAACTCTAATTCAAAAAGATACATGCACCCCTATGTTCATAACAGCACTATTCACAATAGCCAAAACATGGAAACAACCAAAATGTCCATTGACCGATAAATGGATAAAGAAGATGTGGCATATATATATACAATGGAATACTACTCAGCCATAAAAAAGAATGAAATAATGCCATTTGCAGCAACATGGATGCAACTAGAGATTATCACACTAAGTGAAGTAAGTCAGAAAGAGAAAGACAAATACCATATGATATCACTTACATATGGAATCTAAAACATGGCACAAATGAGCCTATCTACAAAACAGAAACAGACTCACAGACATATAGATCAGACTTGTGGTTGCCAAGGGGGAGGGGAAGGGAGAGAGGGATGGACTGGGAGTTTGGGGTTGGTAAATGCAAACTATTACGTATAGAATGGATAAACAACAAGGTCCTACTGTATAGCACAGGGAACTATATCCAGTCTCCTGGGACACACCATAATGGAAAAGATTATAAAATAAAGAATGTATATATATATATAACTGAGTCGCTTTGCTGTACAGCAGAGAGTGGTGCAACACTGTAAATCCACTATATTTCAATTAAAAAAAATAAATAAAAAAGATAATACATGTAAAACAGTGCAGTGCCTGAGTAATAAATACTCAATAAATGTTAGTTATTATGATTTAGATACAAGGATTTTATTGCCACATTATTTATCATAACTAAAATTTTGAAACAATCCCAAATATCCAACATAACTGATTGGTTTAATGATCCATATATCTCAACCATTAAAGATTAAATTAGTGAATATGATTCGAAAAGTGTTAATAATATATCAAAAGACAAAGAGTAGGTTACAAAATAGTATGTATGATATCATCCCATAGAAAAATGGCTGAATAAATATGCATCAAATATTTCAGTAGTTATGTGTGAAGGACGGCTTTTTAATACATTCTTTTTGTTTTTCTGTATCTTCTAAACTTTTCTATAATGAGCATATATAACTTCTTGCAATAAGACAAAACAAACCCAGTAAAAGTTACTTGAATAAAAAAAAGGATGACTGGAGAATGGTTCAAGATGGCGGAGTAGAAGGATGTGCTCTCACTCCCTCTTGTGAGAACACTGGAATCACAAGTAACTGCTGAACAGTCATCGACAGGAAGACACTGGAACTCACCAAAAAAGATATCCCACATCCAAAGACAAAGGAGAAGCCACAATGAGATGGTAGGAGGGGTTCAATCACAAAAAAGTCAAATCCCGTAACTGCTGGTGGGTGACCCACAAACTAGAGAACACTTACACCACAGAAGTCCACCCACTGGAGTGAAGGTTCTGAGCCACATGTCAGGCTTCTGAACCTGGGGGTCCGGCAACGGGAGGAGGAATTCCTAGAGAATCAGACTTTGAAGTCTAGCAGGATTCGATTGCAGGACTTCGACAGGACTGGGGGAAACAAAGACTCCACTCTTGGAGGGCACACACAAAGTAGTGTGTGCATCGGGACCCAGGGGAAGGAGCAGTGACCCCATAGAGACTGAACCAGACCTACCTGCTAGTGTTGGGGGGTCTCCTAAGAGGCGGGGGATGGCTCTGTCTCACCGTGAGGACAAGGACACTGGCAGCAGAAGTTCTGGGAAGTATTCCTTGGCGTGAGCCCTCCCAGAGTCCGCCGTTAGCCCCACCAAAGAGCCCGGGTAGGCTGCAGTGCTGGGTCGCCTCAGGCCAAACAACCAACAGGGAGGGGACCCAGCCCCAACCACCAGCAGGCAAGCAGATTAAAGTTTTACTGAGCTCTGCCCACCAGAGCAACAGCCAGCTCTACCCACCACCAGTCCCTCCCATTGGGAAACTTCCACAAGCCTCTTAGATAGCCTCATCCACCAGAGGGCAGACAGCAGAAGCAAGAAGAACTACAATCCTGCAGCCTATGGAACAAAAACCACATTCATAGAAAGATATACAAGATGAAAAGGCAGAAGGCTATGTACCAGATGAAGGAACAAGATAAAACCCTAGAAAAACAACTAAATGGTGTGGAGATAGGCAACCTTCCAGAAAAAGAATTCAGAATGATAGTGAAGATGATCCAGGACCTCAGAAAAAGAATGGAGGCAAAAATCGAGAAGATGCAAGAAATGTTTAACAAAGACCTAGAAGAATTAAAGAACAAACAGAGAAGAACAATACAATAATTGAAATGAAAAATACACTAGAAGGAATCAATAGCAGAATAACTGAGGCAGAAGAACGGATAAGTGACCTGGAAGACAGAATGGTGGAATTCACTGCTGCGGAACAGAATAAAGAAAAAAGAATGAAAAGAAGTGAAGACAGCCTAAGAGACCACTGGGACAACATTAAACAGAACAACATTCGCATTATAGGGGTCCCAGAAGGAGAAGAGAGACAGAAAGGACCAGAGAAAATATCTGAAGAGATTATAACCGAAAACTTCCCTAACATGGGAAAGGAAATAGCCACCCAGGTCCAGGAAGTGCAGAGACTCCCATACAGGATAAACCCAAAGAGAAACACGCCAAGACACATAGTAATGAAATTGGCAAAAATTAAAGACAAAGAAAAATTACTGAAAGCAGCAAGGGAGAAACGACAAATAACATACAAGGGAACTCCCATAAGGTTAACAGCTGATTTCTCAGCAGAAACTCTACAAGCCAGAAGGGAGTGGCATGATATACTTAAAGTGATGAAAGGGAAGAACCTACAACCAAGATTACTCCACACAGCAAGGACCTCATTCAGATTCGATGGAGAAATCAAAAGCTTTACAGACAAGCAAAAGCTAAGAGAATTCAGCACCACCAAACCAGCTCTACAACAAAGGCTAAAGGAACTTCTGTAAGTGGGAAACACAAGAGAAGAAAAGGACCTACAAAAACAAACCCCCCAAAATTAAGGAAATGGTAATAGGAACATACATATCGATAATTACCTTAAACATGAATGGATTAAATGCTCCAGCCAAAAGACACAGGCTTGCTGAGTGGATACAAAAACAAGACCCATATATATGCTGTCTACAAGAGACCCACTTCAGACCTAGGGACACATACAGACTGAAAGTGAGGGGATGGAAAAAGATATTCCATGCAAATGGAAATCAAAAGAAAGCTGGAGTAGCAATACTCATATCAGATAAAATAGACTTTAAAATAAAGAATGTTACAAGAGACAAGGAAGGACACTACATAATGATCAAGGGGTCAATCCAAGAAGAAGATATAACAATTATAAATATATATGCACCCAACATAGGAGCACCTCAATACATAAGGCAACTGCTAACAGCTATAAAAGAAGAAATCGACAGTAACACAATAATAGAGGGGGAATTTAACACCTCACTTACACCAATGGATAGATCATCCAAATAGAAAATTAATAAGGAAACACAAGTTTTAAATGACACAATAGAACAGATAGATTTAATTGATATTTATAGTACATTCCATCCAAAAACAGCAGATTACACTTTCTTCTCAAGTGCGCACGGAACATTTTCCAGGACAGATCACATCTTGGGTCACAAATCAAGCCTCAGTAAATTTAAGGAAATTGAAGTCATATCAAGCATCTTTTCTGACCACAACGCTATGAGATTAGAAATCAAATACAGCGAATAAAACGTAAAAAAGACAAACACATGGAGGCTAAACAATATGTTCCTAAATAACCAAGAGATCACTGAAGAAATCAAAGAGGAAATCAAAAAATACCTAGAGACAAATGACAATGAAAACACGATGATCCAAAACCTATTGAATGCAGCAAAAGAAGTTCTCAGAGGCAAGTTTATAGCTATACAACCCTACCTCAAGAAACAAGAAAAATCTCAAATAAACAACCTAACCTTACACCTAAAGGAACTAGAGAAAGAAGAACAAACAAAACCCAAAGTTAGCAGGAGGAAAGAAATTGTAAAGATCAGAGCAGAAATAAATGAAATAGAAACAAAGAAAACAATAGCAAAGATCAATAAAACTAAAAGCTGGTTCTTTGAGAAGATAAACAAAATTGATAAACCATTAGCCAGACTCATCAAGAAAAAGAGGGAGAGGACTCAAATCAATAAAATTAGAAATGAAAAAGGAGAAGTTACAACAGACACCGCAGAAATACAAAGCATCCTAAGAGACTACTACAAGCAACTCTATGACAATAAAATGGACAACCTGGAAGAAATAGACAAATTCTCAGAGAGGTATAACTTCCCAAGACTGAACCAAGAAGAAATAGAAAATATGAACAGACCAATCACAAGCAATGAAATGGAAATTGTGATTAAAAATCTTCCAACATACAAAAGTCCAAGACCAGATGGCTTCACAGGTGAATTCTATCAAACATTTAGAGAAGAGCTAACACACATCCTTCTCAAACTCTTCCAAAAAATTGCAGAGGAAGGAACGCTCCAAAACTCATTCTATGAGGCCACCATCACCCTGATACCAAAACCAGACAAAGATACTACAAAAAAAGAAAATTACAGACCAATGTCACTGATGAATATAGATGCAAAACTCCTCAACAAAATACTAGCAAACAGAATCCAACAACACATTAAAAGGATCATACACCATGAACAAGTTGGATTTATCCTAGGGATGCAAGGATTCTTCAATATACGCAAATCAATCAATGTGATACACCATATTAACAAATTGAAGAATAAAAACCATATGATCATCTCAATAGATGCAGAAAAAGCTTTTGAAAAAATTCAACACCCATTTTTGATAAAAACTCTCCAGAAAGTGGGCATAGAGAGAACCTACCTCAACATAATAAAGGCCATATATGACAAACCCACAGCAAACATCATTCTCAAGGGTGAAAAACTGAAAGCATTTCCTCTAAGATCAGGAACAAGACAAGGATGTCCACTCTCACCACTATTATTCAACATAGTTTTGGAAGTCCTAGCCACGGCAATCAGAGAAGAAAAAGAAATAAAAGGAATACAAATTGGAAAAGAAGAAGTAAAACTGTCACTGTTTGCAGATGACATGATACTATACATAGAGAATCCTAAACATGCCACCAGAAAACTACTAGAGTTAATCAATGAATTTGGTAAACTTGCAGGATACAAAATTAAGGCACAGAAATCTCTCGCGTTCCTATACACTAATGATGAAAAATCTGAAAGAGAAATTAAGGAAACACTCCCATTTACCATTGCAACAAAAAGAGTAAAATACCTAGGAATAAACCTACCTAGGGAGACAAAAGACCTGTATGCAGAAAACTATAAGACACTGATGAAAGAAATTAGAGATGGTACAAACAGATGGAGAGATATACCATGTTCTTGGATTGGAAGAATCAACATTGTGAAAATGACTATACTACCCAAAGCAATCTACAGATTCAGTGCAATCCCTATCAAATTACCAATGGCATTTTTTATGGAACTAGAACAAAAAAATCTTAAAATTTGTAGGGAGACACAAAAGACCCCGAAGAGCCAAAGCAGTCTTGAGGCAAAAAAACGGAGTTGGAGGAATCAGACTCCCTGACTTCAGACTATACTACAAAGCTACAGTAATCAAGACAATATGGTACTGGCACAAAAACAGAAACATAGATCAATGCAACAAGATAGAAAGCCCAGAGATAAACCCATGCACCTATGGTCAACTAATCTATGACAAAGGAGGCAAGGATATACAATGGAGAAAAGACAGTCTCTTTAATAAGTGGTGCTGGGAAAACTGGACAGCTACATGTAAAAGAATGAAATTAGAACACTCCCTAACACCATACACAAAAATAAACTCAAAATGGATTCGAGACCTAAATGTAAGACTGGACACTATAAAACTCTTAGAGGAAAACATAGGCAGAACACTCTTTGACATAAATCACAGCAAGGTCTTTCTTGATCCACCTCCTAGAGTAATGGAAATAAAAACAAAAATAAACAAATGGGACCTAATGAAACTTAAAAGCTTTTGCACAGCAGAGGAAACCATAAACAAGATGAAAAGACAACCCTCAAAATGGGAGAAAATATTTGCAAACGAATCAACGGACAAAGGATTAATCTCCAAAATATATAAACAGCTCATGTAGCTCAATATTAAAGAAACAAACAACCCAATCCAAAAATGGGCAGAAGACCTAAATAGACATTTCTCCAAAGAAGACACACAGATGGCTAAGAAGCACATGAAAAGCTGCTCAACATCACTAATTATTAGAGAAATGCAAATCAAAACTACCATGAGGTATCACCTCACACCAGTTAGAATGGGCATCATCAGAAAATCTACAAACAACAAATGCTGGAGAGGGTGTGGAGAAAAGGGAACCCTCTTGCACTGTTGGTGGGAAGGTAAATTGATACAGCCACTATGGAGAACAGTATGGAGGTTCCTTAAAAAACTAAAAATAGAATTACCATATGACCCAGCAATCCCACTACTGGGCATATACCCAGAGAAAACCATAATTCAAAAAGACACATGCATCCCAATGTTCATTGCAGCACTATTTACAATAGCTAGGACATGGACGCAACCTAAATGCCCATCGACAGACGAATGGATCAAGAAGATGTGGCACATATATACAATGGAATATTACTCAGCCATAAAAAGGAACGAAACTGGGTCATTTGTAGAGACGTGGATGGATCTAGAGACTGTCATACAGAGTGAAGTAAGTCAGAAAGAGAAAACCAAATATCGTATATTAACGCATATATGTGGAACCTAGAAAAATGGGACAGATGAACCGGTTAGCAGGGCAGAAATTGAGACACAGATGTAGAGAACAAACGTATGGACACTAAGGGGGGAAAGCGGCGGTGGGTGGGAGTGGTGGTGGGATTAATTGGGCGATTGGGATTGACATGTATACACTGATGTGTATAAAATGGATGACTAATAAGAACCTGCTGTATAAAAAAATTAATTAAATTAAAAAAAAAAGGATGACTAATCTTAGTTGAGAAATGCTTTGTGGCCTTGAGTAATCATTTCTGCAAAGGTTCCTTTCTTCGTGTCTAAAATGAGAGCTGTACGTCTTTCTTCTTGAGAAACCGGGAAACCCAAATAAAAGGGTGAGGGTGGATGTGCTTTGTGTAAGGTGAGACCTGGCATGTGCAGAAAGGCAGGGGTCCTTAACCTGAGAAGCTTTCACAAAATAATCTGTGTTGAAATGCAGGAGGGCCCCAGAGACCCAGCTGTCTGGACTTTGAAAACCTGCCCCTGGCTCTGGACTGAAGTCCTGCTATGATCAACTCTGGGGAACTTGGTATGGATCGAGGATGAAAGGCACAGCGACTTTCAGCTACGAAAATTGGTCTGCAGTCAGGATCCCAAGTTTCATCTCTGCAAAACCGATGGGCAAGTGTGGCCATGCTTACTAATTAGGCAGCAGCAATGTAATTAATCAAATCAATTCCCTTCATGACGCAAAGCCAAAGAACCCAGGGACAGCTTGAGCTGGGAAGAGCTTCCAGAAAGCCAGAGATCGTGAACTACTCTGCCAGAGATGTTAATGTGGTTAATCTAGATTGCTTTGTTAATTGTTGGCTCCCTTCTCAATAATGGATAATGTGGTGACACAGTGTGGCTCCCGTGTCCCTCACGTGGCCAGGCTCTGGGTTGGGTGATTTAAATGGTGCTTGTTTATTTTTTCCCTGCATTTACAGCAAGCATTAAACTTCATCAGGCTTAAAGAGCCTTTGCTTTCTGGAAGGAAGCAAAGTTATAGCCAGGTTCCCCATTTCATTTATGAATAGCTTTACCATTAATTTGAAAGTCCATGCATTAAAAAAAAATGTAAATGGGAAACCACTAGAAGAAATGCGGCTTATTGCAGGAACCAAATGTTGAGACCAACATTTTCAATTTCTTAAGTACTGATCAGAGGAAGAAAAACATGAGAGAGGTTGCTTTGGTTGAGTGAAATGAGCTTGGGATAAGAAGACAGATAGAGCTGTTTCCAAGTCTGGTCACTATGAGCCCTGAGAACTTGGGCCAATTATCTCACCTTTCCTAGCCTTGGTTTTCTTAGTTATACAATGAAGAGAATGGTATCCTCAAAGGGTTGTGAAGGTTAAATAAGATCACATACTGAAACACCTTAGCTCAGTGCCAGAGACATAATAAGTGCTCAGTAAATATTAGTTCTCTGCCAGTGTCTTGTCTCCTGAACAAAGCCCGGAAATCATGGCTTTGTTCTATTACAGACTCGTGTATCCCAGTCCTACTGTCTGTGCTGTTAGATTTCCAGACTGTTCTTCTGGACAACAGCAACTTGCAGTCTTTCCAGAATTTGCATACGTGATTTTTAAGAGGGGGACCTAACAGAATCTGGGAGTGGGAATTTATATCAAGTTTGAAAAAAGCACATTCAACATTATATTAGATTTTTTTTTATATGAAAATACTTGTTGTTCTCATACTACCCATCACAGAATACAAAGCTCAAATCTCTTGGCTGGTTGTATAAGAGAATCTCTGATTGCAGAGGGCATGCAACTTTCAGTTTGGAAAAAGGGGTCATGGGTTAAGCAAGATGGAGAAAAGTGATTTACAGAATGTCATTCTGGAAAAACATACTTGGAATGCCAGAGATTGACAGGAAGGGGGTATGAGGGGAGCTTCAGGGTGTGGATAATCTTTTCTTTCTTGTTTTGGGTGCTGCTTACAGGGATGTGTTCACTTTGTGAAAACTGAGAGGGCTCTGCCCTTATGATTGGTGCACTTTTCTGTATGTATGTCACACTTCAATAAAAAGTTTAAAGAAAAACAAGTGGCACATAATTCGCACACATTCAGCATGAGATGGGACAAGGCCTGAAGATATCTCACGTCAGCTTAGTAAGGAAGGTTGGGTTCTCTGTAAAGCCTAGATCATGTTTTTTCCTGGACGGTTTCGCTTTTTATAAGTAAGGACAGAGCACAATCCCAAACCTCCATCACCTCTCTCCTGGACCACTTCTATAGCCTCCCAAGCGCCCTCCCTGCCCCCACTCTTGAGCCTCTACAATCCATTCTCCACTTACCCACAGAGGTCTTTAAAAAACATAAATCAGATTATATTATTTCCTGTAAAACCTTCCAATGACTTTCTACTGCACTCAGAGAAAACTGTAAACTATCATGACCCAGCAGGCCATACAAAATGTCCATGCTATCTTTCTACCTGACATCCTTTGTCATCTCTCTCCTCTTTCTCTTCACTCCAGCACTCTGGCTGCCACTTTCTTGTCCCCTCTAGTACACCACCTCTTTAGTACATACAATTATATATTATTTTCACTTACATATCGAATATTTGTATCCATACCCTCCCCCCAAGAATGTCAGCTTCATGAAAGTGGAGGCTTTGCCTGTCTCATTCACTCTTGGAGCCGTAGTGCCTAGAAGAGACCATGACATGTAGTAGGTACTTAACATGTGATCTATGGGATCTTTGTAAGCCTCTCAACCTCTGAACTTCAAAGCCTATGTCTGTAAAATAGGGTTAATAATAAGTCTCTCATCTCTAGGGCTGTTGTGGAGATTGCAGGAGATAATGTACGTGAGGAACTTAGCACAGCACCCAGCACATTGTACAAACGGTGGCTGTCCTCGCTGGGTGCTAATTGCAGGGCCTTGTTAATCTTACACCTACTAGAAGCCTCTGATTCATTTATCATGAGCAAGCAATCATCTTTTGTTAGGGACACTTTGACAAAATTGTAACGTGGCATGTTAAGAGACCAGATTTCCCAACATCATTCTGATGTTTCTTTGGCTGTTAGCCATTCTCTGCATGTTAATCAATTACTGACTGATTAACAGAGATCTTGTGCTACCGATCGTTCTTCAAAAGACAGGGCAGATGAAATTTCTATCTAGAAGAATGAGCAGCCTGTGGGACACTGCGCCAGGGTCAGACATATAAGAAATGAAAACACAGGAGCAGGACACTCAGGCCAGGAGATGTTGGCTGGTGAGAAAGCAGATTGCCAAGGCTCTCCGCTGTAAAAAATGGGATCATTTGTTCCTGGGGCATCCCGAGTACATTGGTATCTTTAGAAGTGTTTTGTTAAAAAAAAAAAAAAAAAAAAAAAAAAAGCCTGCTTGAAAGGTTCAGAGGGTTATGAACTTTCATCATATCTTTAACTGTGGTCATTTTTAAGTCTTTTGTCATTTACAGACAGTTCTGGGTGTACTCTGATGCTTTTGCAAATATGTTCCTATAAAAGGGTTTCATCTTCAAGAAATTCATGGAAAAGACTCTGACAAGTACAGGTTTCTGGTAACTGACTGTACTGCTGAACTGAATGAATAAGCATTTTCAGAACTCTAATGAAAAACTGATGAACTTATAAAAGTGCTAACAAAAGATCAAGATGAAAAAAAAATTAATTACATGGGACTGAGTGAACTGATGAGGATGAGTATAATTTTTGTGACTTTCTGTTTGAATTAAAAAAAAAATCCCACAAGGACTCAGAGGCAAAGAATATACAAATCAATTTTCACTGCAAAGTAAAGGAGCTGTTACAGTGGAGGATTACTGGACTGAATGTCAATATTATGACATAGTATGAGTGTGTTTCATGTTTGGTAATTGCAATCATTGTTGCTTTTGTTGTGGTCATCCATGTACAATGCTTGGTGTCAGTCTATTTATCTCTTGTAAAAATAAAATACAGTGTGTGTGTGTGTGGAAAAAAAAAAAAAAAGAAAGGTTCAGAGGGAATAGGACCTATCTGTTTTAAGAAGTTCCCAAAGGTAAAAGTGGTCTCTATAAGACGGTGATGTAAATAAATGGGCAAATCTTGGGTAAAGACCCTCATTGAATGATATACAGCTACTGATTTGAAAGGAACAGAAAACCCAGAAAAATAAAACTGGGGAGTGAGAGTCAGGGAAAGAGAGAGAGAATGAATGAGAATGAGAGCCAATCATGGTCGTAAGTCAGTCACCTAGTAATAATATACTGATTGGAAGAAAACCATCACAGAATTTTAGCTACAAAATGAGAAAGTATTCCTTTGCGCTCTTTTTCATTTTATCTTTTTTCTTGTGATCTGGTGAAGAGAAGATTGAAAAAATTTGGGAAAAATCAAATGAAAAGCAAATCTCTTCTTCTCTACAAACCCTGAAAAAAAAAATCTGCTAAATAGGTCACATGCAATGTCTTAACCATAGGCAGAGGCATAGGCTACAGGAAGTATAAAAGAATTTCAAGGTTTTACCTAGATAGAGCTGGTTAGTGAGAGGTGATGACAGGTGACACAGAGAGGAAATCATCCAACTAACAAATTTAATCAGGTTGGAGCTCAGGCCCTTCAGGTCTGGGGCTCTCCCAGCAGGGAAACCAGAGGAAGTAGCCCCACGGGAGTATTTTCAGCTCTAGAGGGTTCAGGGATAGGCAAAGTTTAAGAGTAAGTTTGTATTCCTGGGAGAATATAAGAGGTCAATTAACAAAGTATCTGATTATACTTAGGTAGCTTATTTCTTTGAAGCATGCTCTTTGTTATATTTTTCTTTATTCCCACAGGGATGATCTAATTTATGCTTTTATTTTTAATAAAGAGAGCTTTAACAATTGTTAATTACACACATAAATGAATACTTTTTCTTCATAAAAATTCAGAACCTATCTTTTGAACACTGCCCCTAATTCCAGGCCCTTCCTTCACAGGTAGCTACTGTTATCTTTTTGGTGAATAACCTTACAGTTTTGGTTTTTTTTCTTCGTACAGGCATTCGGAGATATTGCAGGTTTGGTTCTAGACCACAGTGATAAAGCGAGTATCACATGCAGTAAAGCGAATCACCCGAATTTTTTGGTTTCCCAGTGCATATAAAAGTTATGCTTACATTATGTACTCTATTAAGTGTGCAATAGCGTTATGTCTAAAAAAACAATGTACATACAGTACCTTAATTAAAAATACTTCATTGCTAAAAAATGCTAACCATCATCTGAGCCTTCAGTGAGTCATAATCTTTTTCCTGGGGGAGGGTCTTGCCTCGATGTCCATGGCTGCTGACTGATCTGGGTGGTGGTTGCTAAGGCTGGGGTGGCTGAGGCGATTTCTTAAAATAAGACAACAGTGAAGTGTGCCACATCGATGGACTCTTCCTTTCATGAAGGATTTCTCTGTAGCCTGCAATGCTGTTTGATAGCATTTTACCCACAGTAGAACTTCTTTAAAAACTGAAGTCAGTCCTCTCAAACCCTGCTGCTGCTTTATGAACTAAGTTTACATAATATTCTAAATCCTTTGGTGTCATTTCAACCATCTTCACAGCATCTTCACCAGGAGCAGATCCCATCTCAAGAAACCACTCTCTTTGCTCTTCCATAAGCAACTCCTCATCCATTAAAGTTTTATCATGAGATTGCAGCAATTCAGTTACTTCTTCAGGCTCCACTTCTAATTCTCTTGCCATTTCCACCACATCTGCAGTGACTCCCTCCACTGAAGTCTTGAACCCCTCAAAGTCATCCATGAGGGCTGGAATCAACTTCTTCCAAACTTCTGGGTTTTTAAAAACATTTTCAAATTGAAGTATAGTTGATTTACAATGTTGTGTTAGTTTCTGATGTACAGCAAAGTGATTTGGTTATACATATACATATTTTCATATTCTTTTCCATTATGATTTATAACAGGATATTGAATACGGTTCCCTGTGTGATACAGTAGGGCCTTGTTGTTTATTTTATATATAGTAGTTTGTATCTGCTAATCCCAAACGCCTAATTTATCCCTCCCTCACCCCCTTTCCCCTTTGGTAACCATCTATGTCTGTGAGTCTGTTTCTCTTTCATAGATAAGTTCATTTGTGCCATATTTTATTTATTTATTTATTTATTTACATCTTTATTGGAGTATAATTGCTTTACAATGGTGTGTTAGTTTCTGCTTTATAACAAAGTGAATCAGCTATACATATACATATATCCCCATATCTCCTCCGTCTTGCGTCTGTCTCCCACCCTCCCTATCCCACCCCTCTAGGTGGTCACAAAGCACCGAGCTGATCTCCTTGTGCTATGTGGCTGCTTCCCACTAGCTATTTTACATTTGGTAGTATATAAAAGTTCATGCCACTCTCTCACTTCGCCCCAGCTTACCCTTCCCCCTCTCCGTGTCCTCAAGTCCATTCTCTACGTCTGTGTCTTTATTCCTGTCCTGCCCCAAGGTTCTACATAACCATTTTTTTAAAATTCCATATATATGTGTTAGCATACAGTATTTGTTTTTCTCTTTCTGACTTACTTCACTCTGTATGACAGACTCTAGGCCCATCCACGTCTCTACAAATAACTCTGTGTCATACTTTAGATTCCACATATAAGTGATACCATATGGTATTTGTCTTTCTCTTTCTGACTTATTTCACTTACTATGATCATCTCTAGGTCCATGCATGTTGCTGCAAATGGCATTATTTCATTCTCTTTTTAATGGCTGAATAGTATTCCATTATGTATATGTACCACATCTTCTTTATCCATTCATCTGTCGATGGACATTTAGGTTGCTTCCATGTCTTGGCTATTACAAATAGTGCTGTTGTGAACATTGGGGTACATATATCTTTTCGAATTATAGTTTTGTCTGGATATATGCCCAGGAGTGGCATTGCTGGATCATATAGCAGCTCTATCTTTAGTTTCTAAAGGAATCTCCATACTCTTTTCCATAGTGGTGGCACCAATTTACATTCTCACCAACAGTGCAAGAGGGTTCCCTTCTCTCCACACCCTCTCCAGCATTTATTTATTTATTTATTTTAATACTTTATTTATTTATTTATTTATTTATTTATTTATGGCTGTGTTGGGTCTCTTAGTTTTCGTGTGAGGGCTTTCTCTAGTTGCGGCAAGTGGGGGCCACTCTTCATCGCGGTGCGGAGGCCGCTCTTCATCGCGGTGCGCGGGCCTTTCACTATCGCGGCCCCTCCCGTTGCGGGGCACAGGCTCCAGACGAGCAGGCTCAGTAGTTGTGGCTCACGGGCCCAGTTGCTCCGTGGCATGTGGGATCTTCCCAGACCAGGGCTCGAACCCGTGTCCCCTGCATTAGCAGTCAGATTCTCAACCACTGCGCCACCAGGGAAGCCCTCCAGCATTTATTGTTTGTAGATTTTTCGATGATGGCCATTCTGACTGGTGTGAGGTGATACCTCACTGTAGTTTTGATTTGCATTTCTCTAATAATTAGCAATGTTGAGCATCTTTTCATGTGCCTATTGACCATCTATATGTCTTTGGAGAAACGTCTATTTAGGTCTTCTGCCCATTTTTGGATTGGGTTGTTTGTTTTTTTGTTGTCGAGTTGTATGAGCTGTTTGTATATTTTGGAAATTAAGCCCTGTTGGTCACATCATTTGCAAATATTTTCTCCCAGTCTGTAGGTTGTCCTTTCTTTCATTTGCTTATGGTTTCCTCTGCTGTGCAAAAGCTTATGTTTGATTAGATCCCATTTGTTTATTTTCGGTTTTATTTCTATTGCCTTGGGAGAGTGACCTAAGAAAACATTGGTATGATTTATATCAGAGAATGTTTTGCCTATGTTCTCTTCTAGGAGTTTTATGGTGTCATGCCTTATATTTAAGTCTTTAAGCCATTTTGAGTTTATTTTTGTGTATGGTGAGAGGGTGTGTTCTAACTTCATTGATTTACATGTGGCTGTCCAGCTTTCCCAACACCACCTGCTGAAAAGACTGTCTTTTCTCCATTGTATAATCTTGCCTCCTTTGTCAAAGATTAATTGGCTATAGGTGTGTGGGTTTATCTCTGAGCTCTCTATTCTGTTCCATTGATTCATATGTCTGTTTTTGTGCCAATACCACACTGTACCAAACTTCTGTTAATGTTGATATTTTGACCTATTCCCATGAATCATTAATGTTCTCAGTGGCATCTAGAATGGTGAATCCTTTCCATAAAGTTTTCAATTGATTGTGTCCAGATCCATCAGAGGAATTACTATCTATGCTGGTTACAGCCTTATGAAATGTATTTCTTAAATAGTAAGAGTTGAAATAGAAATTCCTCCTTGATCCATGGGCTGCAGAACGGATGTCGTGTTAGCAGGCATGAAAACAACATTAATCTCATTGTACATCTCCATCAGAACTCTTGGGTGACCAGCTGCATTGTTGATGAGCAGTAATATTTTGAAAGGAATCTTTTTCCTCAGCAGTAGGTCTCAACAGTGGGCTTAAAATATTCAGTAAACCATGCTGTAAACAGATGTGCTGTTATCCAGGCTTTGTTGTTCCATTTATAGAGCACAGGCAGAGCAGATTTTAGCATAATTCTTAAGGGCCCTAGGATTTGTGGAATGAGAAATGAACATTGATTTCAACTTTAAGTCACCAGCTGCGTTAGCCCCTATCAAGAGAGTCAGTCTGTCCTTCAAAACTTTGAAGCCAGGCATTGACTCTCTAGCTATGAAAGTCCTAGGTGAAATCTTCTTCCAACATAAGATTGCTTTATCTACATTGAAAATTTGTTGTTTAGTATAGCCACCTTCATTAATGATCTTAGCTAGATCTTCTGGATAATTTGCTGCAGCTTCTACATCAGTACTTGCTGCTTCACTGTGTACTTTTATGTTGTGGAGACGGCTTCTTTCCTTAAACCTCATGAACCAACCTCTGCTAGCTTCAAACTTTTCTTGGGCAGCTTCCTCACCTCTCTCAGCCTTCATGGAATTGAAGAGAGGGCCTTGCTCTGGATTAGGCTTTGGTTTAAGGCAGTGTTGTGGCTGGTTTGATCTTCTACCAGAACACTAAAACTTTCTCCACATCAGCAGTAAGACTGTTTCACTTTCTTATCTTTCTTGTGTTAACTGGAGTAGCACTTTTAATTTTCTTCAAGAACTTTTCCTTTACAGTCACAACTTGGCTAACTGTTTGGTATAAGACGCCTAGCTTTTGGCCTATCTTGGGTTTCCACATGCCTTCTTCACTAAGCTTAATCATTTCTAGATTTTGATTTAAAGTGAGAGATGTGTGACTCTTCCTTTCTCTTGAACACTTAAGAGGCTACTGTAGGGCTATTAATTGTCCTAATTTCAATATTCTTGTGTCTCAGGGAATAGGGAGGCCCGAGGAGAAGGAAAGAGACGGGGGACTGGCCGGTGGGTGGAGCAGTCAGAACACATACAATATTTATTGATTAAGTCTTAATTACACAGGCACGGTTTGTGTCCTCCCCCCCGCCACTGAATTACTAGAGTAACATCAAAGATCATTGATCACAGATCATCATCACGGATATAATAATAATGAAAAAGTTTGAAATATTGTGAGAATTACCAAAATGTGACAAGAAGACACGAAGCGAGCAAGTGCTGTTGGAAACATGGTGCCCATACACTTGCCATAGGGTGGCCACAAACCTTCAGTTTGTAGAAAACACAGTATCTGTGAAGTGCAATGAAGAGAAATGCAACAAGATGCCTGTATTTTCATACATACACTCATAGGAAATAGAATATTTGGGATTTTTTTTAATGTTACATTTTATACTATACGCAACTCTCTGAAACTTGTTTCCCCCTGCAACAATTTGTCTTGAAGATCTTTTTGACCTACATCTAATTCATTCTTTCTAACTGCTGCATTGAAGTTCACTGTATGGATGTGTCAGGGGTTTTTCCTCACTTGCCTATATAAATGGACATTTAGGTTGTTTCCCAATTAGAAGAGTATTTTTTTTTTTAAATTACAGCTTCACTGAGACTTACCACACACCATAAAATTCATCCTTTTAAAGTGTACAATTAGTGGTTTCTAGTGTATGCACAGAGTTGTACAACTATCACCACCAGCTAATTCCAGAACATTTTCATCACCCTCAAAAAATACCTAGTACCCATTGGCAGTACCCATTGGCAGTGACTCCCATCTCCCCCTCTCCTCAGCCTCTGGCAAACACTAATTTACTTTCTCTCTCTGTGGATTTGCCTACTCTGGACATTTCGTATAATGGAATCACAAAATATGTGACCTGTTTGGTTTCTTTCCCTTAGCATATGCTTTTCAAGGTTCATCCATGTAGCATATATCAGTACTTCATTCTTTTTTTTGTCTAAATAATACTCTATTGTACGTATATATCAAATTTGTTTATCCATTTTTCAGCTGATGGACATTTGAGTTATTTCCAATTTTTGTCTATTATGAATAACGCTGCCGTGAACGTTCACACACAGATTTTTGTGTGAGCATATGTTTTCAATTCTTTTGGGTAGATACCAGAAGTGGGATTGCTGGGTCCTAAGGCTACTCTATGTTTAACTTTTTGAGGACCTGCCAAACTGTTTTCCAAAGTCACTGCATCATTTTACACTGCCACGAATATCTATATCTATATCTATGTATATTTAAGCAAGAAATAACATATTCATAGGGCAAACTGATGTGTTTATTCTCTTGAGACATCACCAACCATGTTTGGAGCAAGCTGAGAAACACAATAATTTAGTGCTGTCTGGCAGAACCTTCTGCAATGATGTGCTGTCCAGTATGGTAGCCACCAGCCACATATGGCTACTGAACACTTGAAATGTGACTCCTGTGACTTAGGAACTGAATCTTTAATTTTATTTTATTTTAATGAATAATAAGTTGGATTTGTCTTCTGTGGCCCATGGCTACTATATTGGACAGCAGAGTACTTACTCTTTCCTGTCTGTAAAATCTCATGGTTCCCCAAAAGGTCACCTTAAAGATACTGAGAAAGTGACTTGCTTTCTGGTCTGCACCTCACAGCTCCAAACTAGCTCCTGTCACAGACATCACACAGAAGAAATTCAGAGACCACAAGGCCTTAAATCAGAACCGCACCACACAGAAATTCAGGAAATTCCCAACTTTTTCAGAGATGTGTTTGGAAAATCAGCCCTTTGTGTATCTCCTTTATGCTTTCAGCTCACTCGATTTCAAGAAGTGTTTAGTTTCTTATTACAAGAGCAATACATATTCAGCATAGAGAAGCATGAGAAGAAAACAAAAACAACTACAGGTAGTTACTGCTAATATCTTGAGGGGTGTGTGTGTGTGTTTGTGCACATACACGGAATTTATTTATATTTCAGCTTTGGGGACAGGAGCAAAAGTGACAGTGGAACCAATCTTGTTCCTTGTTCACAGTCCCGTCTCATAGTACCTGTGATAAGATTTTATTCACTTACTGTGTTCTCACTGTGTGCCAGGCCTGTGCTGGGTGAGACCCAGACTCCTGGGGGAGAAGGACATCAAAAACCCATTCAGCCCAGTGTGACAAGGTTCTGATAGGGGTGAAGCGAGGCCAGGGAAAGCACAGGACAGGAGTAGCCACTGCATGGGGAGCTGTGGAAGACTGCAAAGGTGAAATGACATTTGAGCTGGACATCTGAATTGGAAGAATTCATGACGCAGAGAAGAGGGTGAGGGGCGTTGCAGGCAGAGGGAAGAGCATGTGCAAAGGTTTTAGACATGAGGGAGCCAGGTGTGTTCAGGGAAGGGAGAGTGCTCCTGTGTGGCTGGAGAGGTAATAGTACAGGTCACGGTAGCTTATCTGCTTTATTGTCATTTAATTCTCCTATTCCCCTGATAAGTAAAATGTCATCCCCATTTTATAGGCAGAAAGTGGAAGCTGAGAGAGATGAAATAATTTGCTCAAGGCTGCCTAGCTAGTGAGGGCGGAGCTGGGATTCCTGTTTGTTGAGCACAAAGCTCAGTCTTGAGTGATGAGGGAGGATCGCACCCAATTGTGAGGAGACTTTTCTGCCACACTCAGGGACTCAGAAGTTACCCGCTGGGTAGTTCAGCAGGATGCTGGCGTGACCGGATCTGTGTTTTAGGAAGACATTGTGGCACCAATGCAAAGACAGTGTTGGAGAGGGCTCAACCCACACTGTAAGTAGGTCTTCAGTTTACCTGGGACTGAACCACTCTCAACACACAGACACACACACACAGACACAGACACAGACACACACACACACACACACACACACGGCTTCAAAGATAGGAGCCTCTGAGAATCCAGTGCTTTTGTTTCTCTCTCTCTTCCCAAATGAAAATCCATGCTAGCAGCCCAAGTTCTGTGTCTTTTCCAGACCGTAGTGGGAGGAGGTTGGGGGAAGAGCACATTGCTCCTCGCTGGAAGACCTTGAATAAATCACTTCTCAGGCCCTCTTCTGTAAAATGAAATTCTTAGAATTTCCATCTTTAAATATCTTTTGCATCTTTTAAACTGTCTGGCTCCTAAGAGCAGTGGGACCTATTAAGGGATTTCACTCTGGCCACACATCATGGTTTTTGGAGAGCTAAGATAGTCTCAGACCAGCTGCCCCCAGATTTAGAGCCTCTTAGCATTTCTTGCATGAGTCTAGAGATCTGGCTTTCTAGGCATCCCTGAAGACATGAGAGAATCTTCTTTTGTTCCCAGGCTAGGCCAATGGCAGCAAATAACCTAATTAGGACTTCGCAAGCAGCTTGCCCAGTGAAAGGTAATTTAATTAGTCTTATTAGTTGTTATAACTACTTTTTAATGAAGCTTTATTACATTCAACTATGCAGATACCAAGCAATTGTGTTAAATGTTGGCAAACGGCTCATTAGTGTTTGATTTCACTTCCTTTTTTGCATTGTTCCCACCTATCCTGATATTCAGATGCCAGGAGCTCATTTTTCTCTTCAAAGCCAGGTGTAACCTTGAAGGCATACTTCCCTTTCTTATCCCATTTCCCATTTCTCTGGGATTCCCTGTCTATTAGAGTTGAATTGGAACAATATGAAGGATGGGGAGAGGCTTCCCACTGGCCTTCCATATTCCTTAATACTTCCATCATTAATCCCTCCCAAGCTGTACAATTTCAAGGACTTAGGGCCCCTGGTTGAAGTGCAAATGGTATGTTGGAGGCAAACACAGAAAACCATTATTATGAATTAATACCTTAGTGAAGATTAGCTCCTCATATTAGCTAATTGGCCAATAAATGAGACTGCAGTAGAATCAACCCTGGACTGAGTAGTTTTGATATTTGTTAGTGTGTAAAGCATGGGGGAAAAAAAAAACAAAAGAAGAGTTAGTTTTTACTATGCATGAGGCACTGGGCTAGATATTTTCATATTTATTATCCCATTTAATCCTTTTAACAACCTTGATATGAATGTATTATTATAACTGATTTACAGATGAGAAACAGGAGCACAGAGAGGTTGAGTCAGCTTCAAAGTCACACAGCTAGTAAGAGGAAGAGTGGGGATTTGAAGTCCCAGGACATCAGACAAAGGCTAGAAGAGCACTGAAATGTGGGCAGCCTTGGCTTCTAGGGGGCAGTATCAGGTCACTGGGGGTTAAGCATCCCAGGGGATCACCTATAGGCAGGCGAACCCCAGGACAGAGGATTGAGGGGCACTAAAGACTAACTTGGCAAGGCTTACAATTTGGCCCCAGCAGGTTTGATCTATTCATGTTCTGTCTCTCTTCATCATCCATGGGCAGTGCGATGTCATCATTAAGAGGACAGGATTTGGTGGCAGGCTGACCTAAATTCAGATCCTGATTCCAGCCCTTTTCTGTAGGTATGACCCTGGGCAAGCTGTTTAAGGTTTCTCAGCTGGGATTTTCTCATCTGGAAAAAGGAATAATGGTATCTTCCTTATATTTTTGCGAAAGTTAAAGAATATGTGTGAAGCTTCCAGCCCAGGGGAAATGCCAGTAAGGAGTGGCTCCTCCACTTCGGAATAGGTATTGGTGAGCTGTGTGGTTACAGCAGGGAGGGCCGTGGGCAACAGGAAATGGACCCACAGGGAAAGTGAGATCTGATCTTATTACGTTATTGCTTCTTAATCTTGAGTGTGCATCTGAATCACCTGGAGAAGTTGAGAACCCAGATTGCCTGGCTGCACCCCCAGTTTCTGACTCAGTAGGTCTGGGGTGTCATCTCTACCAAGTTCCTGGGTGATGTGGATACTGCTGGGCTGGGGACCACACTTAGAGATTCAGTGCAAAGGCCTTTCATAGTGGGTACTCTCTGTGCGTAACAGTGGCTCTAATCCCTGGGCAGAACATTTGGAGTCCATCCGAGCCTGGGGTGAATCAGAGAAGCAGAGCTCTGGCCTCTCTCCTCTTCCCCATATTCTACCCCGCTTCTGTAGTTTCTTGAGATTTTGGGATCCAGTCCTTGTGAACAGGGGTCAAAAAGGCTTAATTATGATGCCTTAATTTTTTGCCATGCCAGTCCTTGGGCCTGCTTAGGTTGAAGGGATATTTGTGGTTTACAGAGACAAGGAGGGGTTAGGCTCTGAGTAACAACTTCCAAATTAATCTATCAGCCTGAAATTTTATATTTTCAATAAGTTTACCACTTTAACAAGCAGGACAGATAGTCTCAGACAAGCAGAAGCAACAGTGTTTGCTTTCCATCATTCTTTTTACCAAGAAGGGCAACTCACGGAATACTAGTGAGATAATGCACATGGAAGGGTCTAACATAATATCTTAACAAATAAAAAAATCATTATTGTTTATTGAATAAGTATTTTTAAGCCCTTGTGATAGTGTGCTTTATATTAGGCTTTCTCTACTTTGGCACTATTGAGATCTTGGGACTGATTATTCTTTGCTGTGGGGGGCTTTCCTGTGCATTGTAGGATGTTCGGCTGTATCCTTGG